>NC_142245.1:77301871-77623330 GCF_052056855.1 Sturnus vulgaris
CCCTTTATACGGAAAGTTAGCAATAAGGGCAGCCTTAAAAGATGAACCAGGACACCAGTCCCAGAGTAGGGACAGTGATTTCATTCTTATCTAGTTCCTTTCTTACCAGATAAATACCAGTCTTCCTTTGCTCTTGCCCTGTAACTTTTAATTGCTTGATTGTAAACAAGCTGAGTGTTGCAAAACTCCACAGACCTGAGAGTTTGGGCACTTTTTCAGCATGTGAGTGTTTCATCCCCTCTTGCTGAGTAGCTTAGGACCTAGAACAAGATTCCACCACTAGTCTATGTCAACCCTCTATAGAAAAAAAAATCCCAATCAACGGACAACATTCCAGAGGATGCTAAATATAATCTCATAGTTCATATTTGTCAAGCTTCTCTAAAGGCTTTGACAGAGTTCAGGTGTCTATTTGTACTGCCTGGTGTGAATGCAATTCGTATATCTGGGCAATTAAAATTAGGCACCCAGGGGGCTTTAATCTAAGAATGAAAATACTGTATTTAAATGCCTTAGGAATTAGACTATTTCAAAAAGTACAAGACTATTGTATTTCTTTTAGGGACTATGATGGGTTTAAAGTAGTCTATCTCAGCTTGTATTCCTAGACTAAGATTTTCAAAAACACTGCAAAAAGGTGCACGCTAAGAATGGATTTTAAAAGTAAGTTGACAGGTTGCCTCTTTCTTGCACGTTAATGAAGTCCTGTAAATAGAATGTATTCACTATAGAAACAACAGGATTTTATTTGACATAATTTTCTGTTTTATTAAGAAAAATATAAAATTGTGTCTTTACTTGTGTACACATACATGTAAATAATAATACACTTTTAGTTTAAGAGCCAAATAACCTATATAATTTATTTACTATGCAGTTAACTTCTATTTTTAAATACAATGCAACTAGGAATGGATTAATGAGGCCTAATACTATGAAAAGAAAATTAATGATACGTGTGAAGATAATAACATCACAACACAAGCCAGCAGGGGACTATCCTCCATTAGAAGCCCGAGTTCTGTGAAGGTTCAATGATGCAAGTGAAAGCATTAAAATATTAGCAGATAGTTACAGTTTGCAAAACTGTGGAAATTCTGTTTTCTAGCAGGATATTATTGACAGATATTGGAAAGCTCACCCAAACACCTTTGGTCCTGCCAAAACCCTTGAGATAATCATCTTTCCCAAACATCAAAAAAATAATATGCAAGGTTACAAGAAGAATAACAAAATTGCCAGAAACATGGGATTCCTGCACTAAATGAAATTAAAAGAGCCTATTCTAGTAGGTCCCAACCTTGTAAAGAGTTCACATTCCTACGTTTAGCTGTGTGAATAGTCATATTGATTTCATATTCAAAAATGTTCATGGGATTAAGGTTTAAATTGGGGTCAGATGTCTCTGGTCACTTTTGTTGCCCTCCTTGAACTCCAAGGCCCTTCTCACATACTCAAAATAAGGTGTTTGCAAGGTCAGAGTCTCAGTCTGGAAACAACAAAAGTAAAAGCAGATAAAATAGAGAAGTAATTTTGTATGGTACAATGATTAAAAAAAACCCCAAAACAACTGCTTTTCATATCCAGTTATGTAGATGCTTACACTGAGTTGCATAAAACATCTTGGTGAATGGTCCCTCAGGGACATAGTTCCTGATACCAGTTTGGATTCTGTCTCATGAGGTTTAGAGAAGGAAATTGGGATAGGCTTTTAGCAGATTTGCATGCCAGTCTTCAGACATATGACTACTTAATAAGTTTAATAACTCCAAATTCTATACAGTAGATGAAGATGTATATGTTTCACATGTCCAAAGTAATCAGGGCACCTAAAAGAGGACACAAAGCTTAAATCAAGTCGTTAGATCTCTGGCAGACTGAACAACTGTAATGTCTTGCTTTTTTCACACTATTAGGTAGGATTTTGAGTTCCCTTCTTACTCAAGCTCTAGTGGTGCTCCATTATTGGCTTTATGAAGGTCCTTCAGTGCATTGACCAGTCACTTTTATTGTCTCATTTTCTGTAGATATATTGAGTTGAGGTCATGCAAGAAAGTATCCAACAAGTACCAGAACCGTTTAAAGGAAATTGTAGGAATATCTGACTACAGGGAAGAAAATGGAACACAAAATTCTCCAGTTATGGACTTGGAATATCACAAGACTCTTGAAGAGCTCTATTTCATCAGAAACTCCTAAAAGGTATACTCCTCCAAGGACATAAGAATCAATTGTTCAGCTTTCAGAAATATTCACAGGTCTTGGACTAAGCAAGAGCATTAAGATTGGTGTCTTTAATATAGATGTTTTCCCTCTTCTGCCTTCTTTATCTCACCTAAAGTACTCAAAATATAGCCAGGAATATATAATCCCCACTCCCTGCTTTCCCTTTTCCTTCCCCCTTTACTAAAGCAGTATAAACAATCATCTACAGTGTAAATGGAAATCACCTGTTTAAAATCAGGGGAACGCTTACATTTCTACCTGATGAAGCTGTTTCACTCTTTCTGGATCATTTATATTCCCTCGAGAAGGGGGTAATCCCATATTCCACTGGAGTGCTCTAACTGGCAGGCTGGCAAATTGTTCTGCTCTACTTCTGGCTCCTCGGTTATTCAATTATTTCCTGGTAAATGAGACAGAAGAGGCTGAGAAACTCCCATCCTGGAATACCTTATCAGTGCTGCCCCCAGGCAGCTTGGGTTCAGTCAGAAGAAAATTCAAAATTTAGCTCCTTCACATCTCACCAGCCACTGAATTGGCCCTTTAACTTTACAGCAGCTTTGCCGTTCTTACAGCTTGGCCACACTGTGCATCTATCCAGGTAAAAATGTTCTGGAAATACTGTTTTATTAATCAAGCTGAGATTTGAGCAGGATCTTGGCACCTCACTCTTTAATGCTAACAGAATTAAACTATTGTGCATGCCAGGATTAAGTGGCTAGCAGAACTTCACTAATGGGAATTTAGGTGCTCAAGGGCTTTAGCATTGGCTTCTGCAGTAAGTCATGAAGTGGAGGGTTGTGAAACCCAGTAGTGCTGTGGAGCTTTACTACTCAGGCATGAAATTCTTGCAATGTGCATCAGTGTTTCATCTGGAGAGGAACCCCTTGTCTCAGGAATATAATTAATAGGGCACAATATTGCATCCTATTTTTAGGCAAATTATATTTAATAATCAAATAGAGATGACAGGTATGACTGAGTTCAGCTTGCAATTTTCTTTAGCCAGTGTACATACAAGAACTACCTTAAAGACTCAGACTATAAAACGACCACTGATCCCCAGTTACAGAGGAAATTTTTTTGTGTGTGTGGTGGGGCAAAATCATTTGGGTTACTTTCTCTTGCCCTGTGCAGTTTTATGGAAAGTTTTACTATGTTTTTTTTCTTCTGTTATACTTTTGAAATCAGTATCCCCATGTAGATGCATATATCTTCTGCATTGCTTTCCCAAGTATGAGCT
Source organism: Sturnus vulgaris (assembly GCF_052056855.1). Lineage (NCBI taxonomy): Eukaryota > Metazoa > Chordata > Aves > Passeriformes > Sturnidae > Sturnus > Sturnus vulgaris. Next base: position 77,305,338 of record NC_142245.1, read on the forward strand.
AACAAAGAAACAGGCAAGGAAATTGTAAGTTATGCTTAAAAATGCACTGAGAATTTAGGGACATAATCAGCGTACTTTGATTTTGGTAAGGTGCTTGTCTATTCATTTTATTGGAATTCAAATAAACTCCAAATGTAAGTAATTGAGAAACACAGATTTCCAGAGAGCCTGTGAAAAGTAAATACAGGAGTCATGTAAGCACTTTCAAAAATCTCGCCCCACAGATGGAATTCATCTCTCTTAGTGAAGCTAGGTAAGAGCTAGCCTAGTCTAAGAAATCTGTCAGGTCTTCCTTTGTAATCATTGAAGAGTGAGAGGCGTATCCAGAAGGCAATTTTTCTCATTTCTAAGGCTCCATGGAAGGGGAGTAGAATTCCAAGAAGTCTAATTTTTATTTGATCACTCTTAGATTATAAGTCCTACATTTGACTTTCCTATAATACTCAATTCTTGTCAAGATTAAGAGCATGAATATTTTCTGACTTTTTAAAAACTAATGACCAAAACTCAAGTGTGTTTAATTCACTTCTATTTCATTCCTCAGTCCAGACTCTCACTGGTATAGACTCCTGACACACTGGTCATTGTGCTAAATCACTCAAAAGTCTGTCAAGCTTAGGATGATTATTGCAGGAAATGGGTAGTCCACACTTGTTAAAAGTTCGAAGATGCTTAGGCTGACATTCTTAATTTCTCTTTTTTTTTTCCAGTGTATAATAAGGTCAATAGTGTATATAGTATAAGACAACATTTAAAAGTAAAAAAGTTAACATTGGTTTTCATTAATGTATTATTTTACATTTAAGAAAACTGCGTATATCTTACATATTGCTAATTTTTGCTGTGTTTTTAAAATGTATTTTTATCAAAGTATTCCAAGTTTTTCAGCCCAAAGCAAAATAACAGCCTACATATACTGACTGATACTCAAAAATATTTACAGGTGCTCCTCATCATATTCATACACTGGTTAAAAGCATCCTTTAAAGCATTTCTAAAGCTTTGTGACCAGTGCGAATATTTAGTAATAAGTATTTTTGTATAACACAAAACACTCTCTGGCACTTTGTAATAGCTTTTTCAATCTGTATTTCCTTTGTGCTCACAGCTTCACAGCACTGTTATTTGTGTATATGGTTATATCTGAATCTGGATGCAGCTGTGTGAAGGATTCAGCTGACGGCAGCATAAAATGTATCTTTTCCAGATTCAGCTGTGACAGAAAGAAGCTCAGATTTCTATAGCAGCTTCACCAGCACAAGTCAAAAGAGACTTGAATGCAGTCAGTGAGGTGACTTTGCATTCCCTATGGTTTAAGTAGTATATTTAGCAAAGGGCTGAAAATCTGTATTAGCTGAGCTGCTAGAATCAGGTAGCAGAGGATCCAGGAATGGGAGTTGAGAAAATATGGGGATAGAAATTAGTGCTATTTGTCTGTTTCAGGTATGCTCATTTAGTTCATGAGGCAGCAAAGCAAGTCAATCCTTTTTGCTATTTTTAACATGATTTTGAGCAACCTCATGGGTGCCTTCACTTATGTTATATTCATATTTCTTATTTGCAGTCTCATTAAATCTTAAACAAGATTAGACTTTGTTCCTTATTGAAAACCCTGATCTGACCCAGAAAATAAAGCAAAAAAACCCCAGTACTTTATTTTTATCCATTAATGTTATTTACTATTATTGCTATTTCCTGTCAAATCCCATCTTGCTGGTTTCTTTCACCCTGACTGAGTTTCCTCCCCACCCTTGCAGAACTGCCTGCTGGCTGCCTATCACAGGCAGGCTGAAACACCTGGGTGCTCGTCCTGCACAGCTGTACACATGCCACTGCCCAGCCGTCTGCAGAGCAGTCCATATGGCGACTTCTCCTGCAGAGTGGGCTGACAGGCAGCTCCATCCGAGGGGGAATGTTTATTCTATAATTAGAAAACATTGCATTAGGATTAGTTACAATAAGAGCAGTACCAAGCCTCTGCCCTGAGGCCAGCCTTTATCCCAAGTTCAAGGATATTTTGTTTACTGATTTGTTTGTAGGGGTTGGTTTTGTTTATTTTTTCAGTCTCTGTACCTTCCCTTGCCCTCTGTGAGCCCAAGTGCCAAAATGCCATTGCAGTTCTCACCATGTTTATTCTGAGTCAGCAAATAGAATACATTGAAAATTCCATTTCAGTATTCGCTTTGAATTTAATTCTGGTACAGTCCAGATAATAAGTAGGGATGCTGTTGTCTGAAGAGTAAAAAGGAAGAAAAAAACCGAAAATTGTAACATCAATAATATGTACAGTTTAGATGGCTCAGAAAAAATGTCAGGTATGAGACAACGACTTAATACCAAATCTAACACCCTTACAAGTTTGTGGGGTCTTCGCTGCTTGCCATTTTGTGTCCAATATAAACTACAATATGGAACTATAAACACCATCAGAGACACTTTGGAATAAGGTGGGGAGAAAGGGACTGAGACATTGGGAGAAAGAAGAAGGGAGAGAAAATCTCAGCTGATGTAGATATGCACAGCTTTAAAGGGGTTATCATGATGTCCTCAATCAAATAAATTAACCTTGTGCTTCCTAGAAATATTCACATTACTGAATTATATTTTTCTGCACTTCGTCCTCTTGTTTTCTTCCTGAATTTTCACCATTGGTTTACCATATAAGAATTGCAATGGGACTGTATACTAGAGACAGCACTATATTTTTAACCTACATAGTCATGGACAAAAGGAGGTTTCTCATCAAAAGAGAGCTGCAAGCAACATTTTCCCCTCCTCCAGCTCAATTAAGAAACAACATGTTTTTCCTCTCAGTGCTTGCCTTTTATCTGTTCCTCTTCTCATGTTTCTCTGTTTTTTCTACTTCATAGCATAGCAGTGGTACTGAATGCTGATGAGATAATGCTGATGAGATAATGTTAAGTTTAACCCCATGGACTCCTTTCCCTAATTTCTTCAAGAACTAGATATATGATCTGAACTTTTTGAGGTTCTCTGGTAGCCTACTGAGCTGATACAGATGTCACAACATTCCCACTTTCTCCACGACCATTGACTACAGAATAGTTACTGGAGACAGAAGCTGTTGGGAAACAATATACTCTGTGTCAAAAGAAACTGCTGGATGTTGTTAGACTTTTTGATAGCTTCTTATTTTGTTTTCTCTTTAAAAAAAAAAAGTGAGATCTGTTTCCAAGACAATCATTATTCTATTCAAATTCTTTCTATCACAGTTTTACACACAGAGAAAAATAAGAGCCTGTATCAGAAATGTATTTTATTACATTAAATATTTTTATGAATATCACTTTTTATACTCACTGGGGCTATAGAGAAATGTCCTATATCTGAATTTGTTTAGCTTTTATAGTATTCAAATATGGATATTTGAAAAATTGTAAATATAATTGTATTTTTCCTTTTTTTACAACAAAATGAAAGTGACAGAGTATTTGCTTAGCTGCTGATACTGCAAGTAATATATTTTGTAAGCATTCAGATTTGGTGGTATGACTGAATTTGGAAGTTCTACTTCAATTGTATTTAGAAAAGTTTGAAAGTTGGTAGAGTGAAAGAATTACTTTCATGTTATGGATAAGTACATTAATTTCCATGGAATGTTTTTGCGATTAATATACATACGCTTTCTGCATTGTCTGCTATAAATTATCGTTTTCTCCATGCCATTTAAATCTACATATTAATTACAAAAGATTATTGATTAAAACACACGCAATTATGAATGAAAAGTTTAACATGGATTTTTTTGTTTCTTGCAGAAGAGTGAAAAATGCTTTTCTGCACTGTGATGTTTTCTTCATTTTCTAACAAGCATTTATTGTGAGTTAATACACGTTATCAACGTTTTCATGAACAGGAGGAACTAAAGAAAAGAGATGGGATTTTTTGAATTGTCAAGATAATATGAAACTGAGGTTTTAGTCTTCATTGAAAATTATCTGAGCTGTATGATTTCTAATTCTTCTTTTTATCTTTATTTTTTTAAGATTACTGAAATACAGATCAAGGAAAAGCATAGGTAAAATAATAGGAAAATTTTCAAAGGTGGAAAAAACCACCAAACCACCACGTCAAAATGCTTTTGTTCCAGGCTCTCAGAGTCTCTTACCATTCTACTTTGTTTTATTTTCTCAAATATCTCTGCAAAAATTAACTTTTTTAGATTTTAGGCATGTTTTCAGTGCCATATCTCATAACCAACCTTGTGAATTTGCTCACAAGTTCTCAAATCACTGGTCTTAAAAGTATATCAAAACATAAAAGATTAAATTAAATTTTTAAGCTGTAACACTGCTGAACACATTGGTTACCTGAATGTTCCTTAACAGCATTTTTGTACCAGATATCCATCACCTGGTAGGAAGTGGCATAGTTGAAAGTTGAATACTGCTGAAGCCTTCCAAATTTTCTTAGTGATTATGGCAGAAAATCCTGTTGACTCTCCTTACATTGTATCAAAGTTTATGAAAACAGTTGTTGACAGAAAAATATGTGGACATAATTATTTGTTAATGGTGAACAAGTCATTTTTCAAGATCCTTTCTGGCAGCAGTGGGAACACTGCACTTGCTGAGGAGTCTCACTCTTCACAGCAGGGCTTATTGCCAGGTAGAAACTACCATCCTAACTCGTAACACAAGACAGTGTTTTCAGATACACTGATGACAGATTGAAATCTAATGGTCTGCAGGTCATAATGTGGAAAAAATAACCTGCATTCATAGCAAAACTTCTTGTAAATAGTGATAGCCACCGTGTCAGCAAGGGAGACAGGAAGAGAGGCTTTCAATACCAAAGTATATATACATATATATCTTTTTAAAACTATAAACAGACAAGGTCCCTTCTAACAATACTAACAGTGTATGATAATGTGAATTCTGACACTACTGTTTAATTAATTTATGTTGTACAGATGTTAGAGAAACTCAACCAGCCATATAGAAATAATGGATCTTTAGAGATTGGAACAAGTAATTGTCGTTGCATTTTCCAGTGAAAGCTTACAGAAATAGCTATTTTTTTAGAATGAATTTAAACTTTCAGTTTTAGAAAAGGATGCCTGGCACCTAATAATTAGCAAACCAGAATCTATGCACCAAATTATTATAATGTACATATTCATTTCATTAGATTCACACCACCGTGTGGTGTAAAGTGGGAATAATTAAACACCAGATGGTGGTGTAAACTCCAATAGCAAGAGCTTATGCATAATGCATAAGAATGGGATTTACTGTTGTTTTTATCCATTTGGAGCCATTATGCTACTCTTGGACCCCAAACAATGTTTCAGAGAAAAAGATCTCTCTGTATTAAGCATTCCTCTATACTGAACAATTTGTTCATTTGCCTTGTCATATCCTCATCAGTTATCTTCCTGCTCAACTTCCAGAATTTCCGAGAACACATTATTTTCTGGCAGTGCTCACAAAACTCCTGAGCTTTTCCATCATACAGAAGCACCCGCACTTACGGGATATCATTTTATGTTTCTGCCAGCAGTATAAAGTTTAAGATTAGGACCTTTGGAAATTGAATCTGATTTTTAATGATTGTAGTGTCACATTTCCAGCCTGAAATACTTTTAAAATGTCATTAACTGATGTACCATTAATCATTTAGAATTTTTTGACCATTAAAATATCTTTTTTTTTTCATTAAAGAAGTAATGAATATGAAAGTGAAGTGGAGACAGGATATATAGTATATTAATGGCTGGCATGGAGAGCAGATTAGTATGCTTAATTCTCCTTCAGTCATGACATTCCTACTTAGGTGTTTATACTGCTCCTGAGTCAAACAGTGGCAGTGAGATAAAACAAATGAGTAGTTCACCCCCTAATCAGTCCTGGTAAAGGAAAACAAGGAAGTTAACATCTGACCACTGCCAAATGAGTCAAAATCAGGAAGGTTAGAAAATCAAGGTATACTTTTTTAATTTCTGCATGAGAAAACATGTTTTTGATAAATACTTTTGGTGCCTGCAACATTCACAGAAGTCACCATTCCCCCCCTCCCCCCCACAACAGAACTTCACTTTGTTCATTCTGTGCTACTGAATGAAAGACACGGGACCTACAGCTTAGTTGCTGCTTGTAATCTTGCTTCCCCACATCTGAAAGTTCCCCTTACCTCCCAGTACCCTGTCTGTCTGCCTGTCCAGAAATGGGAAACAGGATGCCAGTAGGTCCAGCTGTTTCACAGATATAGCAACTACCTGCAATGGCAACAATTCTGCTGTTATTATTTCTCAGCTAGCCTTGTGAAAGATGTGTGCCTTCCAGCACCCGTTTGAAATGTGAGTAGCTCCATGTCTGGATGACACAGCACACACCCAGAAAATATATGGTGGAGAAATAGGGGTAGTTTTAAGACATTTGTTGTAGGTCAGCTCAAGAGTAGATGAAGCTCCACTTCCTGCAGGGAAGAGAGGTGGATACACTGTTACAGCTGCTTCCCTTAACAGAGGATGGGATAATATGGTTCCCACGGCCCCAAAAGGGAAAATTATCAAAAGATTTCTAACTGGCATCAAGCAGCTTTACACATGTGACTAAATACATAGTGTACATGATAGTAAGTGCAACAGCAAACCTCTCTTGCCGCTAGCTTGAAGCATCTGAAGTCCCCAGAATTATTCACAGGACTAGTTACTGGAGCTAGAAATTTTTGTCAAATTATCTCATAAACCTGTGCCTCACTGTGATTCATCCTCTACCTCACCGGCCCTGCTGCAAAGTAGGACCATTCAGAGTGAGGGTAATTCAAGACAGAGGATTTTATTTTTTAGTCCTTCTGCCTTGGAATAACCCATGACACAATGGGAAACCACCCAGCAAACATTGAAACAGAGCTTTCCAAAGGAACTTGGATTTCCCTGCAGGTTTATGTTTCGAGCTGCTAGCTCCACTTTGCTAAAACCAGCTGCCAAAATCAAAATGAGGTCACAAACCATCTACCAAAGAAGAGTTTATCAGGTTTCACTCACCGCTTCAGCTCCGCCTCTTAAGGACACAGCCTCTGCTTGCCTCAGTGCGGGGGAAGTGCCTTTTCCTTTGCTCTCTCTGGATCCCAGTCTTTTGTACGGATACGGATACAGCTCCATAACCACCGCTAGCAAGCACCTCAGTGATTTAGTAGCACAGTCCTTTCCCCAAAGGTTTTTTTTTTTTTTTTCATTTGAATGGGGTCTATACAATCTGAGATTACGTCCACAGTAACAATGTTTTGCCTCAGTGGTACACTAGCAAAGAGCTTCTGTGTGGATGCATCTGTATCAGCCAAATAATTTCTTTACAAGTACTAAAAAGCATTCACAGGCTGTGCTGCTGGTGTAAGCATAGGTGCTTTAGGAGCATTAGAGATTTCTGCCATCACAGCTGTTTCAGTCCTTGATTTTGCCCCAACTGCAGTACACAGCTGTACTGTCAGGGATCTGCATCATGGGTTTAGAGAAGCACAGAGTAATATTCACTGCTAGGCTTATCACTGTTTTCATAGTCCTGGGTTTTGAGTCTGTTAGATTTTTTTTAAATTAAATTCCTTTCCTCAGAAGAGTTTTATGAAAATTGAATCATTTTAGTGAAGCCTAAAGCAAAACAAAATATACAGACCCTATAGAATCAAATATAATCATAAAATCTTGATTAAGAATTTTCTCTGAGAAGGTTTTTTGATGAAAATTGTAAGTTCTATAATGCCAAACTTTCCAAAAGGATTAAGCAAAATAAAATTTTCGTCTTGTGAAAATCTAAATTCAGTTATTTCATTACATTAAGTAGTCTCCTATTCAGCTTCCAACTGCTTCAAAATGTTTAATTTCTAATTAATGACCTATTTGTGTAAGGGCTTATGGAAAGTACAGCTGAAGTCACTGTGCTCTCTTTAGCAATGGACTTGTTTAAAGACTGTAACCTCTTCAGTAAAGTGCGACCTTTTAATCGCAAGTTTTAGGCTATAGGCACTAGAGATTATACTGGGCCCCAGAGGATAATTCAATAATTCCCACAGTCCACAGTCACAAAGATCTAGAGAAAACACTGTTTTCTCTTGGGTGAGCTTTAAACATATTTTAAGAAAGCTGACTATTCTGAAATAACTCACTTTAGAAGTGCAGCTTGCTTGTGCTCAGGGTCCAAAAATAATACTGCCACAATTGTGATAAACCTTGTACTTCATACCACGGACTGAGCTCAAGTACCAGCACTGCAGCCACAGTGAGGGGCACGGTGCTGACTCTCAGTGCAGCACTGTGAGCTCATCTCTTGCTGAAGGCCCATAGGGGCATCCAAGGTCAGCATCCCTCACCAAACGTGACACAACTGTTTCCAAAAAAAATGAAAAGTCTGACAACCCATCCAGACACATAGTTCTAGACCTGATCCTGAGCTTAGCTCAGTGTTCATATCACCAAGTTTGTGGGTTCAATCCCTGTACAGACCATCCACTTAAGAGCTGGACAAATGGGTCCCTTCCAAGTCATGATATTCTTCGTGTGTGTATGGGTGTGATCAGTCAGGTTAAGCTCTGAACTGAACTGAAGAATTCCTAGTTCCTCCTCATGGCTGTGTGTGTAAAGGGAAAGGAGAGCATGCTGATGTCTTTGTAATTTTATCTAGAATGGCACAAGTCCCCTGCTATTGCCGCTCCTAAAAGATTGTTCTCTGTTTTCTGGATAAAACAAGAGTTCCATTCTCCCCATCACCTCCTTCAAAAAGAAGAGCAGAATCTGACATTTTGGGCAGAAAAGATAGAGCTAACCACAATAGTATTGTCTGTCCTGTATTAACTTTCTTTTCAATTCAAATTTTTACCTATTACTTACCAAAGACATTCAGAATATGAAAAAAAACCCAAAAACCTCATTTATTCCTTCAGATTCCACAAACTCAGTGTAAATCTCTTCCAAATTGATAACACTTATTGGGAGTTCTCGTCTGGGTCTGATAAAATTGAGAGTGTATAGCGACTGTAAGAAGAGCAAATTATATACCTATTATGCAGTATAAATAACACTGGAACAAAGATTTTGGTGTTGTTTTTATGGCATACAAATAGGTATTTTGTAAAATTCTATGTCCTTTTCTTCAGAATAAAAGAGCAAATGGTAATCAATGAGATGGTAAGGAAGAAAAGCCAGAGCGGGTTAAAATGTGTGTTTTGGAGAAAAAGATTTCTATGGAACTCATTGTTGTAGTTGAATATCTAAAATTATTTAGATGTGTGTATGGGCAAAAAATTCATGTAGCTCTATAGTGAAGAGTGTTAAAACACAACTCAAGCAACTCCTTTGGAAAACATTGAAATATTTTGGGCTTCAGGCATAAACAGAGTCTTAAATAAGAGGAAAAAGGGATCATTCATCAGGCAGATAATGAAACAGGGATTCACTACGGTGTTTCTTGAATTTTTCCTTTGAAGAAACTGGTATTACTCACAGTTAGGGCTGTTCTTAGATCAGAGGAACAACTAATCAGATTCAATACAGCAGTTCCCATGACATTACTAGCAAAACTGAAATGGTATCTACTTCATAGGAAATTATTGGCATGAAAGCCAAGTCTCAGTAGCTGATTTTGAAACCTTCAGGTATAGGCGAATCTGAAGCTGCTTTTCTAACTCTGCATCTTCTCAAAGTGTAGAACAAATGTACTCACCCAGTGAAGTATGAATGAAATGTCATATCCTTACCTTGGGTTTATCTCCTGTAGACAGGAAATAAAGAGCATTATAAAATGGTGGAAATAGAGTTAATAACAACCAAAATATATTTTGACCATTTTTGATCAAAGTGGCACTCCTAAATATTTGTGGACAATATGAGTGATTGCATATCAATTAACTATATCCTAGAATGACATAGCTGGTAGGTGGCTAATCACTGTTTTAATTTTCTGCCTTCAGATTTTCCTTTCCTTTCCTTTCCTTTCCTTTCCTTTCCTTTCCTTTCCTTTCCTTTCCTTTCCTTTCCTTTCCTTTCCTTTCCTTTCCTTTCCTTTCCTTTCCTTTCCCTTTCCCTTTCCCTTTCCCTTTCCCTTTCCCTTTCCCTTTCCCTTTCCCTTTCCCTTTCCCTTTCTCTTTTCCTTTTCCTTTTCCTTTCCTTATTTTCCTTTTTTTTCCTTGTCTCCTCTTGGCAACTTTATAAACCTAAGAAACATGTTCTTTTTATTTGCCCGACTAATAAATTTTTTAACACCAGACCCTAAGAATATGCTAATTTTGAAACTCAAAAAAAAAGTGTTGTCTTTTATTTTAAATATATCCGCTTTGAGTACATCTCACAAGGAAACCAGGCCAAAAATCACTGACTCTTTACCAGGGTAGTTATAACAAGTGGAGCATAAAAATGTACTTTCCAGGTAAAATGGCTCTGCTAACATCCATGATGTAGATAAAACTTTATAAATAGAAGATAATTCTGCATGTTTGGATTACGTTTGAGATGGCATAACTACTCCTGTACAGACATTCTTTTTGTGTGACTCTCTCTGCTATCTCTATGAAGCTGCAATAGAGACATCAGCATTTAAACTAATCATCCTGGACTCCCTGCAGACTCAGCGGAGGTGTAATTTATCTTCCCTGTTTCAGACACCTACTTCAGGATATCATGAACTGTGTCCTGAAAGAGCTAATATACAGTGCTATCCACTACACATGTTGGCTTTCTCAGACATTCACCACCAATATCTATTCAGCTTATCCTACTTCTGACTATCACCCCAAAAGGGCTGCAGCAGCACGTTCGTAATGCAAATTTTAGAATCTAGCAGTAGTAGTCAAAGATGTTACTGAACACAGCAAGTGGATTGCAGTTATCCTTGCAGCAGATCAACCACCAAAGTTGATAAATAAAGGCATCTCTTTCTACAATGGGCTACTCAGCTGCTAAAAAAGTGTTTCTTAAAGGCAACTTTTCAAGACAGGAGAGATAAATATGTTGCTGAAGGACAACAAAGGTGTTAATGGCGAGTACAGGTTCACAACTTTGGACTACCCACTCCCACAGCTGAATGAAGATTATAAAATCTGGTTCAGAGAAACTATCCAAGGTTACTGTTTGGGTGCAGAGGACTGTGGTACTCAGAGATGTGGTTGTCAGGTGAGAGAATAAACTAAGTGGCAGTTTCTGGCCTGAGCATGAGCTCTAGAACTGCACATACTGTTGTAGCTGTAGGCGTGCTAGACAATGAGGCAGTGTGCTGACCAGAAAGGTTTCTATTCCTCTATCAGTGCCTGGAAAAAGGCTTATGATTGCAACAGAGAGTCAGTGGAGGATTTCATCCTGAGTGTTAGCTAAAGGGCTGCTGATAAAACAAATGTCCCACAGGATGTTACTGCTTTTTATTACACAGAGGTCTAGAGGGAGTTCAAACAATTAGCTGTCAAGGGATGATTTAAGGATGCTTCTGTAAAGAAGCAGATAAACTAGAGCGTTCAAGTAGTATTCATAGTAGGTAAAACTAAAGTTATTTATGGATATGCGCCAATTGGAGCATATCAGCATACTACTGATTTTGAGTTCTTATCTCTATCAACTCATTTTAAAGTTTATTGAAATATTAATTTGTCTCACATTATAGGGGACAGAATTTTTGTTTCCTTTTATACACCAAAACTCATTTCCAATACTGCATGCCACAAATATTTTATAATAAATATCCAAAATACAACTGGATACATCACAAATATTGTCTTATTTTACAGGACTGGGAGTTATTTAAACCTGATTTATTGACAGAGCGTGTTGGAAATATGAAGAGAAATTATGTTATTAAAATTATTTGCATATAATCTTCTAACCTCAGGGATTCTGAATATTAAAGCAGGCCAAAAAACCGAGTGTTTGTTACAGAATAGATAGAGAATATACACTGAGTAGAATATAAAATTCTCAAAACACACCTATATGACCTGGAGCTCATTTTCAAAGAATTTTCTCTTTGCTAAGTTTAGATTTCTAAGAGATCTAAATGTATTTTAAAGGGGACACATGATTGAAAACCTCATCCACTATGAGTATTTTCACATTACAGTCAATGGTCCCTTTGGCTAGAATAAGATTTATTTTAATAAAAAATGCAAGAAGGAAGGAAGGAAGGAAGGAAGGAAGGAAGGAAGGAAGGAAGGAAGGAAGGAAGGAAGGAAGGAAGGAAGGAAGGAAGGAAGGAAGGAAGGAAGGAAGGAAGGAAGGAAGGAAGGAAGGAAGGAAGGAAGGAAGGAAGGAAGGAAGGAAGGAAGGAAGGAAGGAAGGCCACAAAAATTGGCAACTCTTTAGAAGTCGTAGAGTTTAGTTGTACATTTAAGTACCCAATATATAGAACACAGGTAATTATTATTTTTATTGCTTTTATTTCAGGAACTGTATGACTAGTCAAAATTCACCTGTACACATTTTATTTAGTACAGTCTAGGATGAGATTTTTTACATTTTTGTTAGCTTTCCCAACAGAAATTTTGTCTTACAATGAGGATGAAGACTCCAGGCCAAAGTCCAACATTACTTTTTGTCATAACATTCTTGGAGTTTATCTTGTTCTTTCCATGTCCATATTTAAAAACACAATAACATAGCATAGAAACATAAATTCTCCTTACAGACCTTTGGTCCTGAATGTCAAGTAATGCAGTAAAATGCTCTGAGTTAAGTCCATAAAATTATTGTAGTGTCAGAATCCACTTCCATTGTCAGACTGCAAAAGTGGTATCTGCTGTTCTTGAATAATAACCTTTAAATTACTATTGGAGAAGCCATTCATTTCAGTGGATTTTCTCAGTGGGCCAGACAAAGGCCACATGAGTGTCCATATAGTCTACTGTCTAGGTTAGATCACAGGTCTATGAATTAGGAAATCATCAATGACCATATCTTCTTGTACTTAACAGTCATTGAGAAAATATCAGAAATATCTTAGAATAATGAAATTTGGTTAAACGATTGTGCTACCTTCTGCAACCTTAGCATACCAGGATGTATGATGCTGTTCCTGTGGCATCTTCTATCCATTATTGCAGACATCTCTTGGCATGCTCTCCATTGTCTCTCAAGATGCTAAGCCTTTCCATATGTTTTATGCTGACTCTAGTATCAGACTCAATTGGCTCTTCAGCTTGGAGTGAGGAAGACAAACAGCTGTATTAGGAAAACTAAAGGAGCAGTACTCAACACAAGTGGTTTTGTGCATCCAACTTAAGTGTGCAAATAGGAAAGGATTTAGCAAACAAGTTACATAGATGATTTTTTTTTTTTTTTTTCATTTTTCCAGGAAGTGAAGTATCATAAATCCTTTTACCTACCTGAGTCTGAGTGACTTTTGAACTCAGGACATCTTTGAAAAATTTGAGCTTTTATTTGTCCCAGTATAAGGCCCATAAATAAAAGACTTACTAATTAACTTCTGCTAATAAAAGAGAGCTGTGTCATCTAAATTTATCTGTCAACTTGTTGCATTCTGTTAATTAAGCTGCATGCAAGAGATGTTAGCAAAATTCTACCATAGTTATTCAAATTAATATTTTGACTTCTTCAGTGTTATGGACAGGGAAGATTGCAGCAAAATCTTACCATTTCCTCCTTATTATTTTCGACCCTCTTGGTCTTAAGGTAGCAGAACCTCCAAATCAGCAGTCAGTGAGATATTCCTTCAAGTATATGACTACTAAAAATGGTTTGACTACATTCACATGAACCTTTTTAACCATATCTGTAACAATTCAGGGGTTGTATCATCAGCCTCCAGAAGCGTTTTTCCAGGACCTCTTGGCTTAGTCACAGCAGCAGAAGGGCCTGTGATCTGCATGAGCTGATGATGGAGGAAGAGGGATGGGAAAATGACAAACTCTTGCATTAGATTCAGCACTGATGGATTAATATTTTGCAATTACTGTGTGAAAAACAGAGGTGTATTAACACAGCTATAGTTAGGCTGTAGGAGAGAATAATGATCCATATAGTTATGCTAGAAGAACTTCAAGCAATAACTACTAGTGAGGTCTGAGATCTCTGAATATAGTGATTTATATATTAGCTTTTGCTATCCCTTTTAACATAGCATTTGTCTTCTGTTTTTCTCTCTAATATCAGTTTAAGATCATGATAACCATTCTTACTTACAGTTAATTAAATAGAAATTTATTTCTTGTTCCCTAGATTCATCCTAATACTACTGAAAATGTCCTTTTCATGTAGTGGTGTTACTGGGTTTTGCACCAAGGTTGTTGGCAAACTCCCCTCACCATGACAGTGCTCCAGGAATCATTCAAGAGTATCCACCAGTCACTGTAGTAATGTTTCATTTCCAGAATCATCTCCTTTAGGTCTGTAACTGGAAACATCACAAACAGCATGTATCTATTACAAGAGGAATTCACGTTTCTCCTGAGTATCCTCCTGTGTAAATTGCTGCTTCTATTTAAAAACATCAGGCTCTGTCCAATTCTCAGATCCAATGAATCTGTTTCATACCATCCTTCCTATGCCAAGGAAGACTAATTAATTAATCCCAGTGGAGAAAACTTCCACTACTGCTCATCTCTTGTTGCTATTCTTCAGTCTCTTTTTTCCACTGTCCCAGTTCTCAATGTATTTTTAGGAGCAAGGAAATACAGGGAAAACAGCAGAGACGTTTTTCTCTGCAGGTAGTCTTTAATTTCTTTGTGAATGCACCCTAGAGCACAGAATTGTTGATTTATCCTCAGATTCCTATGCATCTCTTCATGCACTTCTCAGCTGCAGATGTATCTTCCTCAGCTTGGGCTGTAAATCTCGCTTGCTATTCTACTGGGAGTTTCACTGGTGAAATTCACTATGTTTGCTAAAGAATAAACAGGGATAATGGATACTTATTGAAGATATTTTCCTTGTGCATTAGTTATAGCATGTCATTGTTTTCATTCACAAACTTTGTGCATGCTGTAGTAGAACATCAAAAATATAGGAACAATAATTTAAAAAAAAAAGATTGAATTAAAGATTGGATCAAGATTTAGAGTCAGATGGACAGGCAGACAATCTAGATGGATGTCACTTGGCACTAGATGACAGTAAGTTGCCTTATGCTGTTCACTGAATGATGGATGACAAATCTTATTGTTATACAGATGCTTAACTTGCTGGTGTGCATTATAATTGTGAAGATACCATCTGATTTGCAGAAATTAGTATGCTATGCAGCTATAGATATGTTGCAGGCAGTAGGAACTGGAATTGGGTTATTTTTTCCTGTTGTTTGTTGCCTGACAACTTTGACTCCAAGACCCATTCATTATAGCAAACTGAATTTATAGAGGTCTGGACTTTGGCTTTTGCTTCAGTGAAAAAAAACAGGTTCTCATTTATTGGATTTGCAATGGAGATATTATATGTCTAGCACCTACTCAGAGATATTCTTGATAGAATAATAAAATACCATGGTGAAGTTGACTGGCACTGAAAAAAATAAGGAGATGGTAAGAGAATATTTGCATAATGCTCACCTAAACATATCTTCAAGTTTGCTAATGTCCCCATTCAGCTTGGCATGGGCCTTAGAAGAACTGTGTTGCAGGGATAAATTCCCAAACAATGTGGGAAAGAACATCTGCTGAGGGGTTTATGTAATTTTCCACTCAATTTGTTCTGTCAAGAAGATAAAGTATTTCACTCCTTTGAAGAGACCAATACTATGGGTTAAAAAACTGAAACTTAAAATGGCACAAATTCAGTATGAAGCAAACTTTGTTTGTTAGTTCCAGTTTTCTGTATTATTTTTCCCCATTCTGATTCACCTATTTGCTTTTTTAAATCTCTCTCTTTTGTTTTCATACCTGTTGCTGGGGTAAAACATGCAAACACCCAGGAAACAAGCAACGTGACATCCATATCTAATGAGACAGAACCATATTTCTTGAGCACTGAGTTTGAATGGCTGTTTGTTACTTTGCTAGCACTGAACACATTTGTCCTGTATTGTAAATAAAACAATAAATCTGTACCTTTAGCAATAGAATCACAGTCTAAAAACACTCAAAATGAGTAAGTTTGTGCTTCCTATTTTCCACATCAGAGCAGACCAAGAAGAAACATTAAATGCATAAAACTGAAAGGCTTCTAATGCATTATAGGCTTTCAATATTGTACCTTAAGGGCTCCCCAAACAGCACAATATGATTTATAAACTGTACCAAAAACCTTCTCCTGTAGTGCAGTGAATGTTATCTTTGGTCTCCTTATCCACATTTCCTGTGGAGGAAATAGCTGTTATCAAATAGTATAAATATTAAATAATATCAAATAGTACATACTATACAGCCTTTAGTGTGTTGCTCTAAATCTGATTCATTGTTTTTACTTTTTTTTTGCTCACGTGACACAAAAACTAATATTAAAGTGTATTTAACCTTTATTAACAGAAAAAATATGACATTAAAAGTGAATATAGAGAGTTTTTAAAAATATAAACTGATGTGCAGCTTGTCAAAAACTTTTAGCATTCTATGAGAGCTGCATGCTTCACTACTGCAGGGCAGCAAATCTGAATAGGCTCACTGGTGCTAGGAATAATAAGCACGCATCTTGCTCTTCTCAGAAATGTGAATTTCTCACAATATTTAAAGAGCACTAGAAGTTTTCTCATTGGTTCCAGGACGACACGAACACAAGGGCTAAATATCTTCAGAGAAGCCAAGGGGTAGCAGTTCCAAGAGCTATTTCTGTGTTTGTTTTCCAAGCTGGTTGAACCAGAAAGTATGAGCAGGCACATTGGAGAATGTGTGGTCACGCAGCTCCCTCATGACACCCAGCTGGACAAATATTTGAATCAAAGACCCTTAGAGACTCACAGAGCTCTCAGCCAACTGCTCAGGGCTCCTGCACAGCAGTACCTGAACCGTCTTGGTTTGGATGAGTTGATAGCAGAGGTCCTTGAGAAGCCGATATTGTCCTGAACACGTGTAGATGGATCTGAGTTTCCTGAAAAACCAGACATAAATTTTATAGACTAAAGCTCAGGATTCTCTGATGACACCTGCTTCTGTGCTCCTCACTTTATTGTAATGGGAATCAAAATATAAGTTTGGGGTTATGCAAATTAAGAAGAAAAGCAAAAATATACTCAGATAAAGCAAAAGCCATTTAAACTCAGCACTAAATTTTATATTTTTCTTTGGAATAGTATTTGGGTTTGGGGTTTGGGGTTTTTTTAAGTCTCTCAGTGTTGAGTTTATATATAATTGTTGCAGTAATACAGTATACATACCATCCATAATTTTCTATAATTTTTATATGTAATAAAGTAGATGAGATCACAAAGCAAGATTGCAAAGCAAGGGAATGGCATACTTACCTTTCTAATGATTTCTAATAGTGAACAACTCCTTCCATTTCATAATTTGCAGTCATCAAAAGTGAGATGACTATTATAAATTAGCCTGAATTCCATTTCATTCCAGTCGTTCTATCTCTCCTACCCATTCTTTATATCTTCTTCCGACTTTACTTATATAATACTTACTAGTTCTTGTACTTTTACCTGTATGTTTTAAAATATTTATAGGCAACTAAGTTCTTTTGTACAGATTTCAAATCTTAAATCATGGCAAGTAATTGCCCTTGCATGCCACAAAGAAATGTAATATTTAAAGAAATTATTGTGCACCATGTAGTAACGGGGAAACTGACAATGCCCTAAATGAAGAGCAAACATTAAACATTTTGAGATATTGACATCCTATGTAAACTAAAAGCTTTCCATTAATCTCAAAATCACGTGGCAGTTAAGGTTTTTGATATGTTGTCAGGATCCAATAGTAAAAAAGTCTTATGTAAATTGAAATGTTTTATCTCTGCTCAGTCGCCTCTTCACATTGGCCACAGCAGAACCTTTTCCATCCCATGAAATGAACTGGGCAAATTCTGGAGCACATACCAGGCATCCAGGCATGCCTGCAGCATACTTCACTTTGCTGGAGAGGCAGCCAGTTTGCAGCAATCTTTTCAAACCACAGTGTTACTAGCCTTTGGTGCTGTTGTTGATTGGAGAGGAAAAGGGAAGATACAGAAAAGGAAAAAGGAGCTGCAGGGTGTAGAGAGGGGTAATTTTCTCATTTGTAATTTTATCAGTGAAGCCATCATTTGTTTTCCACTGAGGCCTCTGGCTTTTGCCCAGTAGAATTAGACTAAAAACCTGTGGTGAAATGGGGTAATCTCATCGGTTTGTTTTGTCTTTCAGGCAAAGCAG
The DNA here is from genome assembly GCF_052056855.1 of Sturnus vulgaris. Taxonomy (NCBI): domain Eukaryota; kingdom Metazoa; phylum Chordata; class Aves; order Passeriformes; family Sturnidae; genus Sturnus; species Sturnus vulgaris. The sequence continues at coordinate 77,323,577 of NC_142245.1, forward strand.
CAAGAAGTGGGTAAAGTCTGTATCGCTGACAATGAATGTGGGCAAACTCCATTTGCTTGCATTTACCCCTGATTGCCTCACTGCCTAAAGCTGCCTCTGGTTTCAATCATGGCCAGTGTCACAGACCATATCTCTCTCAGGCACTCAATGACCTGGAACCAGTCTGGCTAGAAGATTAACTAAGCTCTGGTGTGGAGACAATGGCTGAGAACTGTGCCTTTCCTGCACAGACCCACAGAGGGTGAAATTCATTTGAAGGGGAAAGAAAAGTTTTTTTGAAAGCTGGCTTGTAACTGTGAACCCTCACAGAAACAGGGCAATTAGAAGTCTCCCTTATGTCTTCACTGAGTATAAAGTTGTTTCATCACCCTATATTGTCTAATTGAAATTGCACCTTGGTTCAAAGTGTCTTCACATTCCTTTAATAGTGATATGATTTTTTAAAAAAAAGGTAAAAATGTGTTGTTCACTGCATGCAGTAATCTTAAACTGTGAAATAAAACACACCAGCACAATTCCACCATGCAACACAAGTATTATGCACTCAGATATTATGGTGAGCAAACCAGTATAAGAATGTAATGGAATAGAATAAATTACTGCTATTGACCCACACAGAATTGAAAACCTAAACTGCAACTCTAACGTTTCCAACTAAAAATGTCTCTATTATATTCAGCATGCTGGTTTTTCCTGGATGTATTCAGTATAATATCCTTTTACTGACATAGACTGGCTTTTGCTTTTTACTGGTGACAGTCCTACAGAAGGGATTTTGAAATGGATTTTTTTTTGGTCATCAATCCACAGCATTAAATTCCTGTGGCAGGTTCACTCTTCAGCTTGAGTGTAGAAATTATGCTCATAGATACACTCATCTGAGTAGCCCCATTGAAGGCACAGACTTACACTAGAAGGCCAAAGTAGATTTCATAAAGCAAAAGAAAGCCAATACTGTAATCTAAGACTTCTTTTGCCCTTCAGAATATTTACTGTTGGGAATGGGGTATGGAAAAAAAAAAAAGCAAAAGCTTTTTATCTTCACTTTCATATTCCAGATTTAGTTTGCAGTGTTGACAAGTAAGAAAAAAACCCCAAACTTTTTCATTTCTTTATTTGCTATGCAGCACCAAATTTAAATTAAAACAATCAAAGGGCAATAACAGTAGCATACCTTACTGAAAATGAGCAAAAAAAATGGTTTGCATTCTGTTTCTTGTAGATACATGTTTATATTTTGTTACAATTAAAATATCGAAATATATTATTAAAATTATATTGTAATATATTGCAATTACACATTCTCTTAGCATTAACTACTACTATAAATAAGTAATAAATCTATTTCCTTCTGGCCTTATATCAGTTTTAAGAATGTAGGAAAATCTATCCTGTGGAATTTTTCTAACTTTTATATAAAATGAATCCATTTTCATGTCTGCCCCTCCCTATGGGACACAATAATTTGTGCTGCAAACACAATTCAACATAGACCAAGTCAACATAGCTACTGATTAAACCAGAGGAGCCTGCCCTTAGATCTCTTTTTCAGATAGAAGAAGTGAAGACAGCATCAGCAGCAAGTTCTATGACTGGACATACTTTTCTCTGAAAAGATTTATGTGTAATTTTATGATTAGACAGACACAAGAAAAAGTTAAAGAGGAGCCTCAAAAGAGGAGACTTAAAACTATCTTAATACTTAAGAGTAAAAGGAAATAGAAGATGGGTATGGAGAAAAGCACAGGATTTCTGTGTTCATTTCAGTGAATGAAACCACGTTTAAAGCTGGGAAAAAGCAATAATGTTCATAAACATAAAGGTAGTGGTTTAGACCTCAAACTCACTTTGGCTGAATCACCAGAAGGCAAATATTTCTTGAATTCACAAACCACAGGATACCTTCAACAGATTCAAAGAAACCAAGCAGCAACCCCACCAACTGAGCTTTGTTACCCCACTCCTTTCCTTCTTTACTATGAGGCAGCAGATTTCCATTCTAGGCTATGTCCACTCTCTATAGCAGAAATCCACCTCATTAAAACATTAGTCTTGGTTTCATTTAAACAAACGGGCTGATCTGGCTTAAGCAAACACTCTTGTCTTGGAGTGGTATCCAGGACAAGTACAGCTCATAACAGAGAACAGCAGAGAGGTGATAGATATGTAATTTGGGCACATGTTCATTTTCAGAAGCTCTGAGACAAGACGTGTTTCACAGACGAAAGCATAGTAAAAACAATGTTGAACATGCAGTTGCAAGGAGAAATTTCAGCTTACAAACAAAGCATCCATTGCTGTGGGAAGAAAGGAACCCTCATTTTCTTCTGAGTTGCTGAGATCGTCTCTAAAGAGAGCCAGCACATGTGGCTCACATGACAGAATGAAAAAGTAGCATTGGTCAAAAATTTTATGATCATTCACCAATTGTGAGTCTTGGCCAAGCATTGCATCGTGTCTTCAGAATCATGGCCTCAATGAAACGTCCAGTTACAGTGAACTTGAAAAATAATAAAAAGTGGCAGTTCTTGTATTTTCCTGTAAATATATATAATGTTTGAATGTTTAGACAATCACTGGCATAGACTATTTTTATATCTTTTGCATAGAAGGTCCAGTATATAAAATAAATCCCTTATCATGGTGTGATTCCAATCATTTTTTGGTGGAAGAATCCATCCTGGAGAGGAAGAATCCATCCTGGGGAGTCCTGCAACAAAGAATATGAAATTTTGGAAAGAGTTAAAAGAAAAAAAAGAAAACAAATATCAAGTAAAGAAGCAGGGAGATAAACCAGGAAAAGGTATATTTACAGAATTCTCGATAACAGAATAATGACATTTATTATTATTCATTTGCCTGATACTGTCATCTAAGGTTTCATATTATTAGCAGTTTGGGCTTTCGTCTGTTATAATTTTCTTTTAGAATTGTGCTCACAGCAGGAATAATCAGCTTCAAAACCAAGAAAAAGCTAATCTTGCAAACGCAAATTTCTCTTGCAGCTGAGGAAAGTGTTTGGTCTTTAATGCTGTGATATAAATGATATGGCCAAGGTAGTGCAGGAAGCTGGCAGCAGTAAAAGAAATTCAGCATGTATTTCCCAAGCCTCAAACCTTAACGTGGAGACCATTCTCACTTTATCGCTATGTTTATGATAAAAAGCTTTGAGAAATTCCGTGCACCAGGAAAAAGGCATAATGCAGCTGACTTTGAACTGCATGACTGCTTAAAACAGATATTTTATATATTTTTTGAATCCGAGTACATCACTAAGGATTTCTTTATATTTGCATGAAAAGGATATAACAGATACCGTTTGCTATGTCTGTGTGTAAGCAAGAACTCATTAAAACTAGAAAGCCTGTGAGGGAATTAGGCACTCCAGTCTCACAGGATTTTAGTATGAACCGAGCAACTAACTTCCTGAGATATCATTATTGCCTAATAATGCACTTGACTGTTATAAATTATCTTCACACACTTGAAATCTGAATGGATTAAAATATTGTTTTTCTCCAGAGAATGAGTGGGTTCTTTTATTTCATTTTGACCAGATGAAAGCTTAGCTTTATAGGAATGTGCAAACAAAATCACCAATCACAACAGTATGCTTCACTAGCATATGTGTGTGTGATGAAGCCCTAACAAGAGAAAAATCCTCTTTATTCAGTTTACTCTCCCTTCATTTGGCTTATTGACCATATCAAGTTAAATGTTAATTGCAGGCTACAGAGAGGTTACTTATCCCTTTGTAATCAAATATCTCATTCATTAACTACCTGTGCAACAAAATATCTTCTGTTGGAGATCTGACTGAGCCTTTTGTTTTCATAGCAATAAGAAGATACCACCAGTCAGGGTTAAACATGGTGAAAAATAATGTTCTCATTTAAAAAAAATGCATTTTAAATAATCATACTAAACCACAATTAAAAAAAATACAGAGATATATTCAAGAACACTTTTAATAAAAGAGTTTTGGGATTCAATCAGTCCATAGAGATTAAAAATACCTTTTTTTCTTCACTCATTATTACTTTCTCATTATACATTGACTTGCTGTGTGACCTTAGGCAATTAATTTACTCTCTAGCCAAAATTTTTCAACCTGAATATGTAAAATTAAACATCTGAATCTATTTTTAGGTGTTCAAATAAATGGCCTGATTTTCAGAGGTCATTTGTACCCCAAATATTCATTAAGTTGACAGGGGCTCTGCCTGCCCTTTGCCTCTGAATAACTCATTACTTCTTGCATACATAAGTGGTGGATTTAGACGCTTAACTCCTGGTATCAAATGCTATCCTCAGGCTTCTCACACAAAGGAGTACAACACAGGGAATGCCTGAGCTAGCAACACCCAAGCAAAAAGGTTTGAACAACTCAGTATTGGACAGGGTCAAAAGTGATGCTGCAGTACTCACATAGCTCAGGACTCCCCAGAGATTTTTTCTGACAAAAAAGTTCAAATTACACTCTTCTTACATAGCATTTAGGTCTGAAGAGATTTAATTTTCTGCATATAATCCTATGCACTTCATTTAGGTGCTTAATTTAGACATTATGCACAAAATCCTGTTTGGCCCTAGAAGGAGGCTGGAGTTTGCCTACCACAGTAGAGAGAGAGTGCCTCTGAAGATAAGCAGAGGGAAATTCACTCCTATTTTAAATGTCTGTCTTTCCACTGAGAACGCAGAAAATTAATAGAAAATGTTAGGTGCTTCCACCCACTCAGGACCCAGAGTGTTTTAGTCCTCTTCTGAGAAAGATATCTGGTAGAGGTGACACTGTGTTATGCTTAATAGTCTAGTGGTTTGAGTGTTCACTAAGCCAATGAGAGGTTTGCATTCCCAGCCCTGATTCTTACAGGGGACTGAATCCATCTCTCCTGTCACGCTGGAGAGTGACCTAACCACTGTGCCATGAATAATCGGAGTGGGGCACTTACTGTTCCTTCTCCTGAGACTGAACTGCAGTGTAGCCAGGAATGCAAAATTCATTATTCTGGGAAAGCAGCGGGGAAACAAGTGCTGGATGGTAGCCACAGGGACATGCTTGAGAAAGGGACGTCTCCATTGTTCAGCCTTCTCTTGTGGAACTCAAACACATCTCGCCTTGTGCTGAGAGGAGCAAAAAAAAGGAGGGAGCCCTGGAAAACTAGGCAGTCCTAAATTCCCTATTCCTATGCTATTCCATTGAGGACACGTGTTCTCGTACACTATTTTCTGCACTCAGAACTCCTGTTGTTGACTTCAGAGACATTCAAATTCAGAAAATCATGCCTGTTCAGAGTGCCTGGTGGTATACATCTTGGCAAAGTATCCTTGACACAAGTATGATCCCCTAAGGCGAAAGAGGTATAGAACAGCTACTTCAGAGGTTTCATTCCTTGTTTGCAAAAATCATATGGACAAAAAAATTTGCCAGTTTTTAAAAGTTAAGCATTTTGATTCAAGTTTCAGGACTCTGTGAGTTCAGGAAGGATCAAGTTTATCTGGTGCATTGAGTGGATCGTCCCTTCTTGGGGAAGAATCCCTACATGTGTTTGCCATATATTAAGGTTTAAATCCTTCTGGATTTGTTTCCAAGTTATTTCTCAGACTTCTGCTGCAGAGTGCAACTTTCAAAGATATCCTGTGGTAAGCAGAAGGGGATGGGCCACTCTACTTCAGGCCCTGAATCTCAAGATGTTAATCAGAATTTTTTACTTAATCAGTCAAAAATCTGCCTACAAACAGGTCTAGATTACAAACTGCACTGAGTAACAGATGTTTAGAGCTGGATGTAAGTCCAGCAACTTTTACAGTGTTCACTATCTGAAGCTTAACTGCAACACTTGCAGCTCGTTTCCCACCATCCCTCTTTGGTAGCTGTCTCTCAAAGCATCAGCTTGTAATTATAAAGTAGTCTTTTAACCTTGCTTTGCATTTACATCAACGTAGTCCAAAGTAGACATGATTATTTATGAATGGAGAAAAAAGAGAGAGAGAGAGATGACAAATAGAGCTTAACTTTAGGAAAAAAAAATATTAGAAGACTGCTCTTCTGAGACCTTCACTGAAAAGAGTTCAGTCATGGTATTATATGTTTTATCCACACTTGACATACTTTAAACGCTAAAACAGGAAAATAAATGTGCAGGTTTTTTCACCATCTGTTATTTATCACTTGACCATATACAAAATAAATTTTAAGGGTTCTTTACTGATATTGTCAGATGCATGGGATAACATTCAACAGCTTAGTGGACTTTTGATACTTCTATCTGTAATACTGCAAGTAGATTCCTTACCTGTAATTTATTTGATTAAACACTTGAAGTATTTAGCTCAGTATACACCTGATATATGGGCATAATCAAGTACTTAGAGATTTAAACTGAGGGGAAAAATTTCTGGTACAAAGCAGAAACCATTACAAAATATTTTGTATTGTAGCTTCACTCAATAACTACAGAAATTTAATGTACTGCAAATCTATATGTAGCTGAAGAGTATAAATTTCAAGGGCAAATGGGATTTTGTAGCTTAGTGGAATAAAGTGATAAGAACTGAAATAAATAAAACATTTAGAAAAATGTAGTAAAAAAGTTGTATCTGGGGGTTGTAAAAATCCTGTGAAATCGTGATTTTTTTTTTAAATCATAAAAGTTCATTACACTATATCAGTTTCTATATGAGGGAAAATCCACTGTCCCCAAGTGGATTTTATGTTGCTGATCAAAATCCTCTGTGCCCACTTGCTCAACCAGTTTTCGCTTCATGTCACTTCCCACTTATCTAATCTATAATTTTTCAATTTGTCTATCAAGACATAGTGAGAGAAAGTATTAAAAACTATTAAAGACTAGAGAAACAACATTCACTACTCTTCTCTTTTTAGTCATATCATTACATAAGGTTATAAAGTTGGACAAACACGACTTCCTCTTTATACATCCAACAACTCCAGATGACCTTCTTGTTATTTATGTTACTGAAAACATTTCCCTACTACCTATTGAGATGCAATTCCTCATATTTTCCTTCTTGCACTTCCTGAAGATGGGAATCACCTTAGGTCTCTTCCAGTTTTCAGGAACCGCCTTGGATAATCAGGAGCTGTTGGAGATAAAATGACAGTGGCCTCGCAGTGGCATCAGCCAGCTCCTTCAGCACACCTAATTGCTTGTCACTGGGCCCTGTGGACTTGCATATGTCTAGCTTGTCTTAAGTTCCATAACCTGGTCTTTTCCATTGAGAGTGAGTCTTTCTTTCTCTATATTCTCCAAATATTATAATATTCTTCGTTCTTATTTTCAGAAGAACAGGCAATATTCTTATGCATGCACCATAATTTTATTGTCTATTTATTACCTACATATTTGTGAAAGCCCTTGAATTTCACAATATTGCTGGATTTACATTTGACTTTAGTTGTACTAGAGCCCTCCTTGTTTAGAAAAGCTTTGCCGTGTGACATTTTTGGGGAATGTCTCATGGGGACATAGGGAAAGATTCATGAGGAAATAACAAGATACATATTGTGGTGAAGTAAAAATTATGAGAGATAAAATGGAGACAGAAAGAAAAACCCATCAAAGATCCAGGAAAGGCTAAGTAGAAAGATTTACTTATTTCAATAAATCCCAGTAGAAAGATCATTCAAACCTAACTCTGACACCTGAAGACAGCAGAAGAGTAAGTGGCAAAGTTTTTCTGTCAAATATTAAAAAGACAAAAGAAGAGGTAAATTGCCGTTCTTAAGTATACACTGTCAGAAAAATTCTCCTAAAAGGCTTTTCTTTTTTAATGAAAAGGGAGACAGGACTTGTAGTGCCAGCTGATAGGTGATAAGGAATAATTAGCGATGGAATTTCTGGACTGTTAAAAGGCCAGCAGCCAAACATGAGGAAAGTAAGCATTAAGAGATCTATAATCTTCTAACGAATTACTAATGAGGTATTCACTATATTGCAAAGGATAATTTCTGTCATTTGGCATGCTCTATATAAACTGACTTTCCATAATTTTATTAGATTCTTATTATTCATTTCCTGCTTCAACAGATTAGTGAAATACTAATCAGGATGATTCACAATAACTCTCTAATCAATATGCATATTATAGGGAAAATAGCTATAAGGTAATGCCTCTTGCAAAAGAAAAAATTGAATATGCATTTCTCTGGAAGTCCCTCGTCAATTTTATTTTTTATCAAAATATTTTTCACAGCTTTTTAGAAATTTCCTGGGATCAAACATTTCTAGTTTACTGATGAAAACCAGAGCCTAAGGTATAATAATAAAGAAGAAAACTAAGTTTTTCAAACAAAAAGATAAAAATCTTACCAAAAATAGTTTTTAAAATGAATCAAATACCATTATTATTCAATGACATAGTACGCAAGCAAAATATTACATTTTAAATAAATTTTAAAGTTATATTTTTAAATCCTGCAGAAATAATCACAGACTCTTCTTCATTATGCTTTAGCATCTCTATGTATATATGAATGTTTGTATGCTTAAATGTCATAATAATAAATCAGAATTCATATGTATTCAGTGGCCAGGAAAATGCTAACCATTTATTTTAGCCTTACAAATGCTTCTTTATGTTCTGGATAAAATCAGAGATGGATAGGGAAAAAATAGGATACAATATTTCACAAAAGCAATTGTAACAAAAATAGAACATTGTACTTATGATGGGAAACAGTCCTCAAAAAATTTAAAGAAACTGTTGATTATTTCATGTTCATTAGTTTATTTCATTGGAGTAACTCTTCACTTAAAAATTTGTCACTATGTTTTGAAGACTAAAATTTTTCTGGATATCCAGGTGTCACAACAAAACACTGTGATTCATAAAATTGCATGGCATAAAATGAAAGGAAAAAAGTCAAGCACCTCTCTTCTATGTATGAACGACCCAACAAGGGCCAAAAGATCTTTTCCCTCCTAAAAGTTTTAATTTATTAAAAGAGAGGATGAACAAGTCATATATTAAATAAGGGCAAATTTATTGTAAAGTGAAATTAATTAAAATTATTTTATATTAGAAATATTTTATTTGTTCTTCACGGAGAATGATTTTAAAAAGTCTTTCATATCAGGTCAGCTGCCATGAAACATAGAAATAAATAACTTCTAAGGAGTGAATTTAATCTAAATTGAGTTTTCACATTTCAGATGAGAGTTAAACAGAAATTTGAAGGATGTTTGTATATATTGTTCTCCTTGATGTAAGATGCATAAGCACCAGTAAAATTCCTCAACACAAGACTGTCTGCTTCATTTGATAACTGAGTAGATATTCTCATTCAAAGACCACTCTTGCATGTCATTCAAATATTGACTGAAAAGTCCAATCCCATCAGACAATTGCCTCTAGTCAGAAAGTCTAGTAAGACTTGAAAATTACAGGCCTAACTCTTTATCCAGTGGCTGAGAGAGACATAAAATCAGGTCTTTAAAATCCTTGAGTGAGTGTCATGATAATAGGCCCAAAAAGTAGATGGGACCTCATTTGCCTAGGAAAAAGGAGATAGCCCACTGTGCTGGAATATGCAATGTTAACACACAGTGATGAGAACAAATGGGAACAAGTGCAGAGATACTCTCTCACTTCACCACAAGTTATTCTTGCATATTTTTGTGTCTCAGTATCACTGGAGTTTGGGTGAAATATTTAAGTGATCAGCATACCACAGGAATTAAGTAAGATTCTACATTGTCTTATTCAGCTGTTTAATTTCACAGTATCTGACTGAAATTTAAGGGACTTGACCCTAGACCACATAATTCACTCCACTTAAATTTAGATCTTCATAGTAAATAAAGAGACACAAGTGCCTCCACTGGAAGTTATTCACCCATTTGCCTTAGACAACAATTTTAGGATGGGGTATATCACCGTATCAAACAACTTCTATTATTTCCTAATTGGGGTTTAGGCAATTTAAGTAGACACTGAACATTTTTTAACTAGATTTTCTGATACTTCTGAAATAATTCTGAAGTATCTTCAGAAGACAAGCTACTTTATTCAGGAAGATCCTGATATCTGCATCTTTGACTGAGAATTTAGGGACCCAAACAGAAGTTCCTAAGCAGAGGAAACAGAGTTCTTTCTGCGAAGTGAGCTCCCAGCTTCTTGAGTGAGCCCTCAGTTTCTTGCATTATCATACAGAAGTTTTGCACTACTGCTGTTCTGGATCATGCCTGTCTTAGCCAAATTAAGTTGATTTCAGATGCCCATCTATATAAATGTAAATCTCTTCAGAGCACCAGGAAGAATATAGGTGCCTCGCTTCTCAAAACAGACACATCTGAGCATTAGTGGGCAATTTGGTTTTATGTGACTTGTAGGCAATCTTTTTCACCAAAGAGAACTCATTTTGAGAACACAAAGGAATGAAAAAATATATAGAAATATGTCTCGTCAGACAGTTAAAACAATAAGTAGATTTTAAACCTATTGACAGAAAAATATTGAAAAATGAAAGTTTTCCTCCTTTATACTGCTTACCATCTGTCAATGACCTCAGGAAACTGATATAATACTAAATGTCATGACTAACATAGTTATGTCTACAGAAATTAAGAAAATTTCTTAATCAATCCAAGTGCAATAAAGTGAAAATAGTATTTTAACAGAAATTGTCTCTGGCGCTTTCTTAGTGACATACTCCTCAAAAGCCTGATTATTTAATCAGTGTTGTTATGATAACTTATAATGGTTAAAACTACTGTGACAGTAGCATCTTTTTTATAGTCTCATTCCATCACATTTCTTATATTATACAAATCAGGCAAAGATTAAGAATAAATCATGGTATAGAGTTCTCCAAATCAAGGCACTGACTGGAGCATCAGATATCATGAGAAAGTTCCTGACTAGAATAAAATAAACTTGATAGAATAAGCATGAATACTGTCTTATCTGTGCACAACTTTAAGAAACCCTGACTTTAAAAACAGGTATGAAAAGCTATACAAAGGCACAAAACTGTCTTGTACAAAGCAGGCAAAAATGATAGGACTCTTTATGTGGTTTAGTAAGGATGATGATGTTCTGTTGATGGATGGACTCAATGACCTTGGAACCTTAATAACGCTATGATTTTATTCTATGATTTTTATGACTTTTCTCATTCTTAAAGATTATTTTCCATCTAAAGTTTATTTTTTTCCTGATTAAATGGCAAATTAAAAAAATCTACCAAGACTTCGTTCATTTTACCCCGTGCCTGGGAGTAGAACTTACAAACTGAATAAATGAAGGATGACAAAAATGCAAATACTGATATTTTTATCTTAGAATAATTATTTCTTTCCTCTTTCTAAAGTCAGGCTTTTCAAAATGTCTAGATTTTGAACCATCTCCAAGTAAAAAGGAAAGAACATATATTTATCTAAAGCCACAGGATAAATAGAAAACAAGGACTCCTAACAAACTGGTTTACTGAAGCTGAATTAGAAGTTACAAGCTAGAGAGGTCATCAATGATAGCTAATAGCAGTATATGATAGAATCATAGAATGGTGTGGTGTGAGGTGAGGGTCCACAGTTACACAGAATCCCCAGGCAGTGCAAAGGAGAGCCGCTTTATTCCAAAAACCTGGCCTTTTAAGCAATTATCTGGCTATCAGATACATAGCTTTAAATCATAACAAACATAATTCAAACAACCACCATACACCACGATGTGAACATGTAATGGTTACAGAACTTGTTTTTCTACCTCTAATTCAGTGGAGTCACTTTCCTGTGGTCCTTTTCTGCTTAGCCAAAGTAGCAGGTCTGAGCCATGGCTTTACAGGGCCTTTGTAAGGTTTTACCTATATGCAACAATTTGAGCTGGCAAGGACCTTAAAGATCATCTAATTCCAACCCCCTAGCCTTGGACAGGGACACTTTCCACTAGACCAAGTTGCTCAAAGTCCTATCCAACCTGGCCTTGAACACTTCTGGGGATGGTCTTTCACAGCTCCTCTGGGCAATCAATTCCAGTGTCTCACTATCCTCCTAATAAAGAATTTATTCTCTATATCTAAACTAAAATTACCATATTTCAAATCAAAGTAATTCTTCCAAATCCTGTCACTACGTGCCCTTGTTAAAAGTCCCTCTCTGGATTTTCTGTAGGCTTCCCTAAGTACCAGAAGACTTCTGTATAATTTGTCTGTAGCTTCTTCTCCAGGCTGATAACCCCAACTCTCCCTGTCAGTCTTCATATGAGTGGTGCTTCAGCCTTCAGATCATCTTCAAAATCCTTAACCTGGACTCCTTCCAACAGGTCCATATCCTTACCTAAATCCATATACTAACACACTCTTTATGGAAGGATATTGATTAAAGACAACATTAAATGTTTTGTTTGTCAAAGATTAAAAATTGGATTGTTGTTCCACAGTTCAGATTAATAGGTCATACCTGGTGCTGTCTAAAACAGTAGCAAGTGTGCTAAGAGAAAAGTTTTCAACAGATTTATACCAGGACAATGACATGATTCATGAAGAAAAAATGTAGAAATATGTTTAATATATTTTATGTGTGTGTATACATATACATATGCATATAGATGATATAGATAGATATAGATATAGATTAGATATAGATACAGATACAGATCCATATACACATACGCATACACATACATATATGTGTATATATAATGTATATATTATATATATATATATATAAAAATTTATATATTTATATCTATCTCTTTTAAAATATCTATTATATACATCTTTTAAAATTTAGCAGGGTTAGTAACTCTGAAAAGTGTACATTTTAATACCCTGCTGTTAGTATTTAGCTTACATTTGGGTTTAAATCTCACTTTTTGAAACTTTTCTGCATCTCAGTGTTGAAGAATTTATATATTTCCCATTACAATATAATCTTTCAATCTTCAAGACTGTACGTCTAGGGTACCTTTAAATAGTAAACTTGGTTATTCCGGAATTCCTTGAAGCTGAATACTCTGTGGCACGCTTGTGTCACACTCTTTCAGACATTAAAGACGTTTCTTCATCTTTCTGTAGAGACAAGGTCTCTGATGTGTTGCTTCTAAGCCACCCAATCACCTTGAAAAAATATGCACTGGTACCCCACATATTATTATGGGGTCTCATGTGTAACGCATTGGAATAACAACTTTTGCTTTTGAAAAGGCTTTTCAAAGGTGTGAGCATCAAGGCACTGTTGAAAGATAATAGAGTGGGGAAATTGGAAGGACAGTCTTACAAAGGTAATCAACTTGCATTTGTTGGTTTTTTCATGTTATTTTACCCAGTAAGGTTTTAGTATGTTGTTCCATTTTTGTAGACTGGCTCATCCAAATATTTTTGTAACTTCATGAACGTGTCAAAGGTCCTCTGTGGGAATTCTGTGGGAAATATGTAGAATGACCTGCCCATAAGGAAGAAGGAAAACATCACAGCATGAGAGAGTGTGGAAGTTAAAATGAAATAATTTCACTTCTGTCTGTGAAGTTTTAAAAGCACTGCAATAGGAATTCCGTGTTCACAGAGCAGTTGCACTTCTATGCTCAGATCCTAGTTCCAGAATTCAGTTTCAGCATTGCTAGGTAGTCAACAGTTTATAAATCAATTAAGGTATTTAAAAAAAAAAAAAAAAAAAGAAAAGAAAAAGAAAAAAGAGGCAGTTTTCATTTATATATTTTTCACTACCAACTTACATAAGAAAATTATCTCTCTTTAGGCTTCTGCTGGCTTGTACCTTCTAACAAGTGAAAGGGAATATTTACAGCCAGCCAACCAATCTCCAATGGCATTATGTGACGAGCTGACAAAGCTGTCACCAATCATTGGCCTTAAGTGTGAAGGAAATAGAGATGTGAAGATCCTGAGAGATTCAGTACTTACTTCAGTTCTTCTTGTACCAACAGAATGAATCAGGTTTTGACATGTCATAGTGCCAGATGCTAACAACAATTTAAACAACTCAAAGTTAGGTTCTGCTTTCTGAGGTTGGTCCAAGAGTTGCTCTGTGTATCAGAAGAGTGACACAATATACTGAATACTTAAAAACAAAACAAAACAAAATCAAGAAAACCCCCTACATTTCAATTTAATTCAAACTAAAGATGTGGTTGAGCATGTTCCTAGTAGCCTACCAGACCACCAGAAGTAAATTTTGAGCAGAAATCAGTTAAAATCAGGAAGGGTAATTGACAGATTTGCAACTCTAAATGTATTGCATGGGAAAAGTAGGTCCTTAACTCTCATAATATCTAAACTTGGACAGAAATGTGATTTATATAATGAAAAATGGGATGTAAATGTAACATTTTACCTCCTAGGTAAATGGCAGTACAGTAATCATTGTAGAAATCACAAAGAAAACTAAAATGTTAAAAGCCTCATGTGATTCATGCAGTTTTTCAGATAAACATTAACTCCCATCCAGTAAACTTGGAATACTTGCCAAAAGAGCTAATGGTGCAGTCTATCATAAAGAGAGGAATTCTTTTAAAGAATGAAGAAGTGTTTCCCAGGAATTGTAGTAGCCACATGTTGATGCAAACTGTACATCTTTTCCACGAAGCACAGTGGGGACATGCATGTGCTACATCAGGTACTGCCATCTGCCACTGTGCACTAGAAATTTTTAGTGATCTGTTCCTTTGAAGTAAACAGTCTCCTCAGATTCTCCATTTCCTTTCTGTGAATTTCTTATTCTATTCTGTATTTCATTTACTGTTAGTAGCCACATATAAAAGCTTTAAGTCACTGCTCTAATTTAACTGAAATTCTTGGTTATTTATGCATTTGAAGAGAGCATGTACTGCATTTTTCATTCAGACATTAACTTACCTAAGTTTCTGGCTTTGCAGAAAAAAAAGTTATAGATTAACTTACCAATACTAGTCTCCTGCTTTTAAAACGTTATCACTCTTGTAATTCTGTACACAAAAGGCTTATATTTCCTGACTAGCATGAATTGCTCAAAAGATTCTTTTCTCCTCTATTTCAGTTCTCACTTGTGCAGTCTGCAATGAAATCAGGAAAAGATACAAGAGGCAAATTCATTCGTTTAAATTTACTCTCTCAACAGACCGTGAATTACTGACATATTACATACTCAGTATTTTGAAAATAATTTCAATCACATTAGGTCTCTTCAATTATCCATACAGAAAAAAAATGAATTAATAGAAGTACTTGTTTCTTAAAAAGTTTTACATAGAAATAGAAAAAAAAAATAAAAAAAAGGATTTACTGATGTTATGTCAATTCAGGAAAACTATAATACCCCTTTTGAAAGGACATTGAGTTCACCTATAGTCTGTAACGTACAACCCATCCAACATAACCCACAAGCCTGAACTTGACAGGCAATTCTTTCACTATCAGTTCAAGAGAAGTCCATAGATAGGATTTATATCACCTAATTTCAGATGTGTACATGTCTACACCTGAGCTAATCTCTCCAGGATCCTTTTATTGGCGATGGATTCAGCAAAAAAAGACACCCTGAGGCACTATTCATCTGGCCTGCATTAGAAATCTACTCTACACTCTGAAGAATCATGCTCAAGAAACACTGAGTTTCAGTTCATTGATTAAAGAGATAGTAAATGGTGCCTGGTCAGTAGTGGGTCTTATTAATCCTAGCCTTTATATAAACACAGGAGGAACCCAGCCTGAACAAAATCTGTAAAAGTAATGCATACTTTGGGATGGCTCTATTTTGGGTGATTGGTCTTTTGGATGATTGGTCAAAAGATCTGCATCAGGAATGAAGGGCAAGGAGGTCTATGGCTCATTTCCTCATGTTTTAGCTTCTTGAAAACAGATTTGCAAAGCTGGGGAGAACAAGGCCCTGGGTCTCTGATATTGCTTTGAGCAAGGGCTAGAACAGATAAGGAGCAAGGAGTACTTCCAATTAAAACTACTTAATTACTCTGTGAAATGTCCCAGGTCTGGATACACCAAAATGAATGTCCAAAACTGATCTGTCACTTCAGGAAACCTTTCTCTCCAACTCTTGCTTGTTTTAGCAGTGGTGTTCGTAGTCTTAATCTCTTTAGGAGTGGGTCTTGAGTAATTAAAAAAATAAAAATTGCCTAATATCACCATGTAAATATGGAAGTCCTGCTAACTATGTTGGAAGTTCCACCTGAAGAAGACCCTCAGATCTAATCTCTGCTGTCTATACAGCATTGTAAAACAATAGACAGTCTTTGCTTTGCTGGAGTATCTGATTTGTATTTTAATTTAAATGCAGATAATTTCCTTTCAAGAGAAGAAAGTTTCAGCAGACAGAAACTATTTAAAAGAAAATAAAGAACAGGAATAAAAAAGAAAATACTGTTTCTTTCCTTATGGGGAACCTTTTAATAACTCAGCTATAGTCGAGCTCTTTATGAAATATGGACCTTTCACGCTCAGGATGAAAACCATAATCCTTACTCCTTCCTAGTGAGGTATATTAATAGTAGATTCAGTTTGACATGATGGTCATTAGGGCCCTCAGGAGCTGCACTATAAATGTCAGGAAATGTTGTCAGAGTTAAAGGCTTGTTTCTTCATGCGGGCTGTGGTAACTGTATCTTGTTTTCTGTCATGTTGTAGAGGTCCAAACACGCATTAACTTGTTCATGTGTAGTGAAGACATGAAACACACCTAGTAAGATAAGTAATAATGCCACATCACTCAAATGACATTTGAGAACTTGTCCTAATAATTTTGCTATCTACAGAAACCACATAGAAAATAGATGAAAAAATTAATTTGAAAGACAACAATAATGTACCAACAAAAAAAATTGCATCCCTAAAGGATCATTTCCACTATTGATGGTGTTCCCAGATGCTTTCAGAAAAACATGCTCTTGGCTATTATATTTGCAATTCTACTGAGTTGCTACAAGGCAATGTATTATGTCACCACTTTTACTGAACTTTAGTGTTGTAGCCTGTTGTGGGTCAATGCACTCACGCAGCCAATTCATTATAAAACCATGCTAAAATTTATATTATGCAAATAAACTTACTAACCCATGTTAAATTACAGCTATGCTGTGATGCACAATAAACCGCTCTACAGTGATTTGTTGTGGACTTTTTATTTATTTTCAATTCTTATGATAAGCCAAAACTAAGCAGAAATAATTCACCATGTAAACACTTCAATGAAATTGAACTACTCATTCTCAAGAATCAAAGCCTACTTCTCAGCACTGGAGGACAGAGATTAGCTTTATTTAGAGAGGAAAAGTGAAGTCGTATTACCTAAAGTCCTCAGATCACCTGCATTTAAATTTCTCATCACAGTTCTTTAAAATTACTTCTTAGTAAATTGTGTAATTATATTGAACATCCAAGTATCTTACATTAGAATGAATATAGATTGACTTTTGCTTAAAAGTGAAAATATAAGCAAATTAGTTTATTGCAGTGAAACGTTACAACTAAAGACGTATTTTAACCATTCTCTGAATCATAAACCTGATCATAGACTAAGACAAACTTCTTTTAAATCAGGGAGAGGCAAGAAAGTTTAATTTTTTAAGGTCAGAATTTGTCATTGAAACAGGTTTTGGTTGTTTTTTTTTGTCAAAAAACCCTAACAATTGTTAAAACATCATACACAACTTTGAAACATGCCAAAACTTACACTGAATTTAAGTAATATTTTTGTTTGAAGAAGAAAGATGGGCCAAAAAGGAAATTGAGACAAAAGTTTTTGTGTTTTATTTCTTGAAAAAGAAAGGAACTATATGGGGTCCAGTGCATTTCCAATCTCAGCAGATTCTGAGGATTTTTGAATAAAAGACAGAGTAAACTTCCCCTCTCCCATATTTTTTTATTTTATTTTTAGGTTTTAGAACTGTACCCAGTGCCATACGTTGTATTTTCCTGCTCTATACTTCCCAGTACATTGTGAAAATGCATCATTATGGTGTTAAACCTATTATTTTCAGAATGTCAAGGAAATGTATTTTCTGTGTGTACACTGGGGAACGTGTTATCTTAAAACTGGGACTGAGCCATTGGAGAAGGCTGTTTACAAGCTTTTCTCACATATTTCAGGTCATTATGGTTGCTATGTGACTTTGTTTTCTTACAGAGCAGTAAAATATATTGAATTGCATTCTCTACTTAGACATGCTTATGTACAGAGGAAGGAAAATCAATATACATCATTGAAATAAAAATTAAGTGCAGACCAAATTCACTCAGTGTACCTAACTCATAGAAAGAGTTAAGACTTAGTAGAACAGTAAAAATAGTTAGACAATTTTTCCTATAGAACAGGGTACTGGTAATCTGGGTCCCTAGACAGATGGCAGGAAAATTTCAGTTATACAATGAAAGCAATCAATCCTTCCAGAGTATTCATCATGTTAAAATGTCTAAAGGTGTTATATGATTGTTCTATAAAGCTGCTGGATGATTACAGGCAAAAATCAGTGTTTGAAAAGCAAACACAATAGATGGCAATAAGAAATAGGCATCACATTTTTGGTGAAATCATGTCCAAGCAAAGTTCTAATCAGAACTTTTAATCAGAATTAAATAAGAAATATGGAAATAAAAATCTTAGTGAAAATATAGGATTTCTCACCTTGAAAGTTGGGTAAGAATTATCTAATTCTGCCATCTAAATATCAGTCTAGCATAGTCTTTTTGGGCTCCATGAACAATGAGTGGAAAGGGATCCAAGTTTGGATCTTTTATTTGATGCAAGTTTGGATCTTGAAGACATACTACCTGACACTCACTCCTCACATCCCGTCATTAAGTTTCATGAGACAAGTACCTGAGAAATCTAATTTCCAGATAGTTAAAATTGTGTGACAAGTCCAACACTCAACCAAAGCAAAAAAATTTTACTTTCTCACTAAAAGCCAGAAACTGTCTGTAAATTTTAGCAAACATTCATCAAAAACAGTCCATTCAATTTCTATTTTGCTTAAGAGACAGCTACAAACTAAACAAAACCTCTATATATTTTAAAACTGCAAAATTTCTTTGCTATCGTAAAAAGACAACTGAATAATTTTCTTCCTTTTTTAAAAAAGTTACAAAAAACTTAACATGTCAGGTCCTAAAGTTACACATCTTTCACAAAGTCTGATTTTTTTTTTTACATTATTCTCCCTATACTTCCCTCCAAGTGAAAAAAAATAAAAATATTGGACATTTAAATTGCATCTCCTAAATGACACTCCTAGGTGCTGGCTCATTGTTCCGACAGCTGTAGCTGGAGGCTGTTGGTGCTCCAAGGGGTCTGGAGGATGGTGAAGGGCAGTGGCATGGTACTGTTGGGTCCTGAGGAAAATCAGGGAGCTGCAGAGATGCCCCTCACCCCTGCAAGGAGCTCATCCAGGTAGACGGGGTTGTGGAAAGTGCCATGCACACCTCAGGGCTGCTGCTGCTTGATCCACTGCATATTTTTAATATCTTCTGATGATAAGTGCACTGTGCATGATGTGGGCCTGGTAACTAAATCAGCATCCTCTCAGAACTGTTTTTGCCTGATTACATAGGTCAGAGCCTCCCTGGCAGTCAGTCATCCTTATGCAGCCAGTGGTTAAGGGGCCAGCAGCCTGCCACATGCTAATCACATAACTTCCCAGCCACAGCTGAAAGTGTGTCTTTTCCTGTCATTTAGACCCCACAGCACACAAATATTTTCTTTGTCCCTTTATTCTTTTGTTGGAGGGCAGTGTATAGCTCTAACCCACTGCCTCTGTATACAGCCTGACAGGGGACAGGGAACACTCTGCAGTGTCTGAAGTTAGTAGTTGACACAAAGAGCAGATGTCCTAGATTAACAAACACACATCACACACTACAACTCCACCAGCAGTTAAATGTGGCCTTTATTTTTCCAGGACAATAGGAGTCCTGGACTCTGCAGCTGCTGTATAAGATATGGTAAAAAGCATTGCAGCCCAAAAGCTAAGGATGTGAAGTAGATTCAGCCTCTTAAAATCTTTTTTCTGCTGTTTTGTATATTTCAGTGGCCTGACTAGATTCGAAATGAAATAAAACAGAAAACAAAATCAGAAGGAACACAATTCTTCCTCCTCTGTCTGTACTCAGAACTATCCCTCTGGCTAAACACAATGCAAAACAGTGGGGGTGTGTGCACATTCACATCTGTATCATTAGATGAGCTTTCCTGAGACTTTTCTGAATCTACCTGTCTACCTGAAAATTGTGGTGCAGATAATAGGGGGCTCCTGGCTGTACAGCTTTTGTTGTGGGCTGCCTATGAATACCTCTGATGTCAACTGCTTCAAAGAAATATTCTTGGTATTACCATGCACTTTATCAACATGTGTTCCCAACAAAAGTTATCCTCATTAAAAAAAGACAAATGTCTAATCCTTTGCTCTTCCTGTTTCCTATTGTTTCCAGTGCTATAGAAGGACTCTCCAAAGTCTGCTAGTTTTCAAGGCATTTGTATTTTATATGTTCATCACTTGCAGGGGAACTGCTTTTATCTCCACATTTGCAACTTCACTAGGAGAAGCCATTGACAGTTATTCTGGCAATCTTAAGCTTTAAAAATTCAAAAGTCTTACAAACTGGAATTAAAGGTGCAAGAGCTGCATATTAAGGACTTTTTGTAGTAGTAGTAGTGGTAGTATTAACATGTTTAGAGATGGATTGTAGTCCCAGTGGACTCTGCAGGCTTAAGTAGAGCAAGCTATAGTCACATTTTCTTGAAAAGCAGATTATGATCTCCATTTTCTTCCTGGAGTGCAATAGACATTTTTCCACAGAAATAATAACCCCTCTTTGTTATGGCAAATTGAGCACAGAAATCCAAAATGTGCATTCTTTTGCTGAAGCAGTACAATATGCTCTGATGTCTCAGTTTCAGGGCAGTGACTCACCAGCTGTCCAGGGCCTTTCCAGAAGGATGTCCCAAAGCTTTAAATATCGAGGTGCAGTTCCCAAAGTGATTGGTGACTGGATTGATGTGATAATCCAGGAAGCCAAAGAATGGGCGGATCAGGCCAGACAAACATCTCTATTACTACAATTGTTAATCCCTTTTCATCCACACACCTTTAAAGGTGAGAACCTTGTGGAAGGGGAGAACATGATTAACCCATGCAAGTCCTAGTGAGAAGTAAACAAACAAACACAGAGCCCCTGAGGGTTTTCCTGTCTGTATAGAAAAGAAAGTAATGTGAGACAAATCTGACTTTCTTGGTTTTAGAAATGTCATCTGGGAACACATTTATATGCAAGTCCAGGAAAATGATGGATAATACCAAATCCTGTTAAGAAAAATGATATCAATATCTATATGTGTCAGGAAACTAGAGCAATTGTTTTACAAACAGACACCAGTCACAGCAAAATAGCTACATTATGAAATCCAGATACATTATTTTCACCACTGGAGGGCTCCCATATTTTTCCTTTAATTCCATAAGAATATATTAAGATTTCAGGAAAAAAAAGAATATATGGTTTAAAGAAAGTGTACTTCCTTCTTTTAAATGCAAGTATAGGCTCACACTAAGAATTTTTTACATCTTCAGTACACTTTCCTTTCAAAAACTAAATAAATATTATTTTGTTAGCAGCAACAATACCCTTAGATAACATATCTCATAAAATAATTGCAAGATGTTGTACAAAAAAAAAGGCCCTATTTCTCATGGTTATATAGGGAGAAATGAAGAAAATTGAGTGGTTTTGTGAAAGCTGCCTACCAGGCCGGCAGCAGATCTCAGCTCAGGTCTCCTTGAGTTTGTTCCCTTTATGTTAGAATCATTAGGAAGCCACAAAACAAACAGTGAAGTGCAATGCCTATTAGTCTGTGTTACCTGCACTGGCCTCATTACCGTGGAGGTCAGATGCTTTTAACAACTCCAGTGTATTTATCCTCAGAAAGCATTGCAGAACAAGAGTTTCTGTCAATGCTAAGATATCTCAATCATCTTCCAAAATCTAAACTCTCACTCCTATCACTGGACCACCTTTCATTTTCCTAAGTATGCTGCATTAAATGAATCTTATCTAGTCTGTTGCTTGCAGATTTTATTGTTATTTGTAACAATTAAACAATGTAGGTAAGGTTATCAGATAATCCAAAAACAGTTAAATAAAAAAAGGTTGGATTTTTACATGCTGAATGTGATTGTTAGATAAGCCTTCACTTTTGGTGATTCATCTGGCTATCTGTTTAAATACCATGGCATTTTTCATTGTTATCGAAACTGTCTATATATTAGGTTTTTAAACTTATTTAGATATACCTTTCAGACATTTGCCACCACCTGAAATCAGAATCAGCAAGCTGTTTATTTTATCCAGTGCATGTCTTTAAATACTGCAGGTATCTGACCAGATGAGAACCTTTTAGAGCTTTGCCTTTTCTGATGTTTTAGCTTCTCTTGGCATTTAAATCTAAAGAAATATCCATCTACTTGCAAACCTGACACTCACAAGTATTTTAAGTGCTTGGATAACCAGAGAACAGATTTAATACATGACAGACCAGGAGATTCTGTAACATGAGGTCTGCCAACATTGCTGCTCTAGGAATGTGCCAAGAAGACATAAGCTGTCACTAAAAATATAGCTCCTAACACCTTTGAAAATTATTTTGCCTATTTGAAGCAGATGAGAGTATTAATGGAATGGTGGGAGGTAGATCTCTTCTAAATAAATTCTGGGAGTTAAACAGCCCCACAAGAATCCTTCTCTAGGAGTATTATACATAATGTATCATACATAAGACTGCAGCCTGAAGATCCTAGATAAAAACAAGAAGTCTACTCAGTTGGACAGCAGTACTGCACGCAAGTTTATTTCTGGACCTAAGAATGTAATTAACTATAAGTAACTAGAATTTTTGTGTGACAGAAGTTTGCTGGTTTTTTATTCCTTATACGAAGCTGCGGGAGAACACAGATACACAATATGGGTTTGATTCTTTATTCAAAGAGTGAGAAAATCAGGAATAGCAAAGCTATTTCAGAGAAATCTCAGCACACTAACAAAAACATTTTTGCAATCCAAAAGTTTCTGAAGGGCAGTCTTGTTTAATTTGAAATTAAAATCTCAATATAATCTATTCCTCTGCAATTGCTGAAAAAGGAATTGCATTGAAATGTCATTCAGCAGTGCAAGATAGGACAAAAAATGTTTCTTTTTCCTAAATAAGGTGTCCTTATGACAATGCTCATATTTTACCCAGTTTTCTAACTGTCCAAAATCTCTCATATGTTCAATAATTAGCATCTTGTTAGAAGTCAGCTGTTTTAGTGACTGCCTCTCCTTCTTTTCTTCGCCAAGAGAAATTCTAATATCTCAGGAAGAAGCCAGTTAGAAATTTATTGCCAGAAAATTCTCAGCATGACGTCTTTGTCATCTGAACTCAACCTTACCAAAAATTCCCCTAGAATGTCATGTTATAGTCATAGTCCTCCTCAAGTACACTTAAAATTAATTACTGTGACCAAGATTTTCCCAACTAATTCACAGTTAACTTTTTTTTCCTGCCATCCACTAACACCAGCCTCCTTGTCACTGTTCCTTTTAGCATCAGGTGTGGACATAAAAGTCTCTTCAGACTCAAAACACTGCCCCCATAACAAATGTCAAGTACACTTTTAAAAGGCTTGTAGGAAGTTAGTAGTAAAGCACACTACACCACCCACATTTAGAAAAATATATATAGCCAATTGTATCTTCAGAAAATTTAAATATATCCAGTACAAAGTTATAACTACGCTTATGTATCAAGGGATATTTGAGTAGTTTATGTTAAGATATAATTTTACCTACAAATTAGTTTTTGTAACATTTTGGATAAGTAATCACCACATATGTATTTTAACTCTGTTTAGGAGAACTGCTTGGTATTTTTCATTTCTCTTCACTGAGGTCATGACATTTCTTATGAACTTGCGGGTATCATATTTTGTCTGTCTCATTGCATCTTTATCAGAGTTCTAAGAGGACAATGTTTGTGCTTGTCATCTTCTCTTACAGTTACATGAAAATCTGACACTTCCACAGCTGAGTGTTAGCAAATATTTATGGCCAAAATATTTACCGTTTACAGAAAATTTGTGTTATGTGTATTTCCTCACTTCTTTAACTCTAGATTCCATTGTGTTAAAAATAAAGGGAAAGAAGAGAAATACAATCCGAGAATGTTTTGGGTCTAGCCTCTACTTGCAAAAGTATACAAGCAGTGTGATAGAGGCTTTATTTCTCCTAGTTACTATTTAACTACTGCTCTCAGAATCCACAAATAATTTGGAAAGGATTTGGAAATCTGCTTCACAAATGCTGAGACTTCTTCAACAAAAAGCAATTTCACAAGGAGATAGGTACCAGTGTCAACATGAAGTCTGCCAGAGGGCAGTGACATGAATAAAGTCAGGCTCCTGACTATTTTGGGAATCAGAAGGATAACTCAGTGTAGGCCAAAATGCAGGACAATGACTAATCCAATCAGAGTTGAAATTATTAAAGTATTTGTATTTATGTGTTCCTCTAAAGACTTTTCGTAATGTAGATACTTCAACATTTGTGTCTATTTTAGTCATCTAATTTTCTTATATGACAATTTACGTCTTATGTTTCTAGGATTTCTTTTTCCTTTTTTACTTTAATTTGGATTTTCATCATTGAATTCGGTTATTGATTCAAGGAGCATAAGGAGCACTGAGATATTTTAGCTTAAACATGCTTATTTTCAGGTGTCATTTTATTACTTTTTATACCAGTTCCTTCTACTTTTAAAGAAAATTCTACAGCAAATTATATATTATGTAAATTAAGCAAAACCAGAAATTCATTGTACTTAAACAAAGAAAAACAAAAAAGAAAAAGAAAAAATCATTAATCCTTAAAGCTAAGTCTTAACTGGTGAAGAAATATGCCTTCATGAATTGATTTTTAATACAAATGGACCTGATGTTTCTTTCATAAATTTAATACCTAAATCATTGGATCCTGGTCTTGACATGCTTATTTTAACCCTTCCTTGTACTCTTTTTGAACATTCATTTATTAGTTCTCATTCCAAACTCAGTAGTACTATGTTTGCTTGTATTTTTCCTATGTTAGTTATCAACACAGTATGCAGAACTTTGATACGTTACCCATTGGGACTTTTATTTAAAGTGATCATTTTAACTTCAGGAGCAAAGTTTTTTTGAGTACCTTAACACAATTCATTCTAATATACTTTTTATTGACAGCTATCAGAAAGAGAAGAAGATGATATTGGTTTTGAAAAAAATCAAAACATCACAAACACAATACTTCAGATTATTCTAAATCAGTTATGAAAATAGTAGGCTAGATATGTTGATACCCTATTTGGAATTATTACCCAATGTGATCTAGATGAATATTTGCTCTTGTTGTTAGAGAGAGCTCAAGCTGATAAGGATTAATAAGTGTGTCCTGCTTGAGTGTTAGAGTAGGTTAACATTCTGTCCTAATTTATTAATTGGTTTCTCTACAATGTCATTAGGATGATTTGCTGTGTTTTGCTGTTGCTATTAGACAAGTCAATAATACTGCAAGTACTAAATCATAATACCAATATTGCCATGGATATTTTAAAACTTCGGGTTAAAAGAAGACTGTGAATTATGGAAATGTGGATTCAGGTCTGATTCTTTGTTACTTTACAGAGAGAAGGCAGCATGGTATTTCAAGGTAAATTTTTAGCAAATTAATTCGTTCACTTCTTTGAAGGAGAAGGGGGACTTGCCAATATTGTATTTCCTTATTTTAGGATTTTTTGTATTTTGACAAAAATGTAGGATGCATTAATGAAATAAAGTTCAGTTTTAGGATATCTTAAGAGTTCAATTATGTCAGAAGGTAAAAAAAAACTTTAGTATCTTTGTCTAGAGGATAATTCAAAATAGTGCCTAAACATACACCAGGTATATCTGGAACCAACTTTAGTATTTATTGATATTAGTATCTTGCCAGTACCCAGAAACAGAGCATGGAAATGCACACTGACAACCAGTTATGCAGAGGTAATAAGGATGAAATGTCCAAGTATTCATGTTTGCCAAAATAATTGGATTATCTGATTTGTCTAGTGCTTCTTCTAGACAAAGAAAATTTCTATTGGGTGTAACAAGATTTATGGAGGTAAGCACTTTTTACCAGAGATACATGTTTAAAGCTACAATATGTCATGGAAAGAGAAAAAAAAAAAAACACTACAGAAAGTGACAACAACAAATGAGCATCACTGAGATGAGTGTTGTGAACCTTTTGACCTACAAGAAAAGACTGAAGAGAACACTAAGAATTGCACCCTCTAAACTTCCGTGAGTGAGTGGAGATTGTTGTTAAATCAAAAGTTCAGAATAAAATTATGAGTTAGTTTACAGGAATGTTTCATTCAGACATTGGATTAACTTGTATGTGAATATATTTTTTAATTTTTCTTTTATCTCATAGGAAGTATTTATTTGAGAAAACCATAGCTGTATCAGGAACATATTCATTGTTATCAATCTTCCAAAACAAACAAACAAAAAAACCAACGAAAACCCCTCAGATCTGAAAAAAAGGATTCCAAACATCAAAGAATGTATATTGATATTTTATAAACAGAAATCGAAACATTTTTTACAAAAAGGGATTCCCATTTTGAAATTCTCTGTTTAACTCAGAATAAAAACGTTAAAAAATAAGATATAACCTTTGAAATGCAATGTTTCAATACTAAGAAATTAATTAAAAAGTAAGTTTATCTCACTTTTTTATTCTCTGTGTTACCTCTTGTTTTTTTAGAGAGAGATAGAGATATTCCTAGATTCTTACTTTATATGCCAAACTGACATAGAAAAATTCACCTTCAAAATCTGTCACAGGACAGAAAATTCACACAGCTCTGGTTTTGCATGCCATCTGTTTTCTTTTTCTGTTTCAGCATAGGGCAACCTATTTTTGATGGTGCAGTTATACTTCAGTCTAGAGATGACTTTTCCTGGACTAGTACAAGTTTAGGCCATCTGAGAAATTTTTAACTTCTAAAACACAGAGAAGCCAATAGAATATGTTGTAACAAAAAAAGAAAAGACATTCTTTTGGCTACTGTGTAAGTTGGTTGAGAACCCCTCCAGTGTACTCCCATCCAATAATTCTTCACCTGTTTTTGCATATTTTTCATTTGCTTCATTATGTTTCTTAATTCCAAAAGTCACCGTGAATCTGATTTGCATGAAGTCTTTGGATAGAACTTGTCATCATAAACTTGCTTAGAGGTTTTCCAGTTACATCCTGTGTGGGAAGAGAAACACCTTGTGCAGTTTAAAAACAAGACACAAAGAGCTCAAATCTTTTGAAGTCTAACAAAAATCAGTAAGGTAGACTCAAGATTCTGAGAGGGCAAGAACAGAACATTCAGGTATTTAAAAAAAAATTTTACCCACAAACTTGATTATACAAAACAAAATCATTTACTTCTGAAAAGTCTACATGTACCTGTAAGATCCAGTTTAAACAGTAGTGGGCTTTGCATCATGTAAAGGTATTTAGAGACTATCTAGTGAATAAGGCAACTGCTACTGCTACCCCATGGTGGAGGAACTGAATCCAGCTTTCTGCACAGTCCTTTTGATAAGAATAAAACAATTATTTCAACTTGGCCTTAAATGAAGACTTCAGAGTCATCAGGCCTTTTTATTTTAACTGTATAAAAAACAGACTTGCAAATATGTACCCCATCAAAAGCTAAGTGAGCCACTCTGATCTCTCACTAACTGATCAGCATGCAGCAAAACACTCTTCTCCTCTAAACCCTTCCAATTCCCTCAAAAAACTCTGGTTAACTTACATTTGTAATATATGCATGCATTACAACTTCATAAGTGATATGGGACTAACAATGGACATTTAGATAATTAATACAATCCCACACTGATGAAAAATACAGGATGTAAAACAAGAACTTGAGATGTCAGCTGTAAACCTCTTATACAGCTAGCACACAATGTTGAATATATTTAGAAACCTCATAATAATAGATAATGAAAATTACTTTACATGAGCCAAATAACTGCTTTAAACTCATATCTGGAAATGCAGGACACTGTAAAGTATTCAGCGTGATAACCATTGTATTTAACATAGAAATAGTATCAACTATTACACAAGATATGAATACTTGGAGTAGTAAAAGTGATTATCCTAACTAAAGTAATATGCAGTTGATTTATAATGGGAGAAGTATTTATTATCCAATCATTAGTGATATGCTAAAGCTATTTATTTTATTTCTAGGACTTGTCTTCATATAAAATATTCATGCAATGGTCATGAATTTGATATCTGTATGCAATAGGGTATAGTTACCGTTGCAGATACATCAGAAAAAGTGTATTTTTATTTATTATGTCCATAAAATTTCATAGACAAAAACAAAGTAATAAAATCATTTTATCATGGTATTGTAAGCAATATGGCCGTGGGGAAAGGTGAGAGTAAGTGAAATGAATTGGTGCTTAGGATAATGAAAGTGAGGGACTAATGGGACCCAAAGGACTCAAGTGAAATGCAGCCAGATTCCTAGCAAGTTTCCTCCAACTCCTCAGAGAGTAATTCCGCTTGGATTTGACCAATAAACTGCAACAGCCACTCATTTCTAATCCCAGGCTTTTTATAAGCAGTTTGCCCAGTCACACTGAACAGTCTAAGAGGGAAGCAGCAGAAAGTGAATAGATCTGCAAGGTCTGATGGAAAATAATTAAATAGTTCCACAAAAAGTGAAGGGTTTGTGATTAGAACCATGGAAAGATGTTACCTTCCTTTCAGAGTATGAAGAGGGAATTAAAGGGATTTGTGAGAGATGTTGGAGGAGAAATAAAGTGAGTCAACCTCTCTCTCCTCTCTCTCCCCCCACCCTGCTTTGTCTCTTTTCCCCATTATCTTCGTTCCCCCATTCACCTACCTGCCTGAGATCTTTTCCTCTAGATGCACTAAAGTTGCACATGAATTCATGCTCTAAGTGGTGTTACTTCTTTGTTTTAGAAGGTCCCCTTTCTTCAGGAATGGGAAAAGATCTCTCACTGTTAGAGGTATGTGAACCTGTGAAGAATAGTCAAATATAGAAATCACTTTGAAAGATATCTAATTTCACAAAAAAATATATTTTTTATCTTCTTTTATTTTTTTACCAAAAAGATTTTGGTAGTCATGTCCAGGGAGAACTTAAAATTAAAAGAAGCCATATGAGGATCCTTTCTTTTTAAAATTATGTGCTTCAGAAAATCAGCCCTATAAGTCCTGGGGTTTGACTGTTTGCTTTGGTTAAGTATCACTGTATTCTTAACAAATCTTGTCTCAACCACCCAACCTTTTCAGTTTCACCCACCACTGCCTTTTTGCATTTAGACTAAATAAATAAGGTACAGTAATCACTGGGTGTGCAAAACTACCCGGCCGGCTAAGAATTTCTCACCCATACTCGCTGTGAGACTTTTTCTTTCCCCTCTGGTTAAACATGCACAAACAATGGGACACTTTCACATCTCATTTAGTCCATAGGAAGTGCATGATCCTGAATCAGGAGTCACTAGTAGAGCTCTCAGGGTCTACCTGTAGCCCTGTTGGACTCAGAGAGCTGCATTATATGAACCTAACTTTGTTAGGAATAAATTCAAATTGGGATCATATTCATCCAAACTACCCAACTTTTTGGGATCCTTCGGGGGAAAAGGGTACATAAATTTAAGGTATTAGTAAGCACTGCTAATTAGGATCTTTACTAGTGTAGCAGATTAATACCTAGAGTATAAAAAAAAATAAGCTAGCAAAGGAACAAGTCTATATGATAAGATAAATGAAAAGTAATAGACATCAGTCTTTCACATTTAACACAATAAGAATCTGTTCTCCTGACTTAGTTCATCCTAAAATAGAAAAATATTATGTAGTTCTTTGCTAAAATATCACCATAGATCTGAATCTGAGCTTAAAGGTTATTCCTGGAGGTTCAAAATTATTAATATTTATTATTCTGTCACTCTCCCTTTCTCTTTAAGAAGGAATGCTATTACTAAGCTAGAATTGGTTAAGCAAGCTATTACTTGCAGGTATGCACCTTATCATTAAATGAAACCTCTAAAAGGCCTGTATATTGGTGTTCTGATATAAAATTAGACCTCTCTGCTATAATTGCAATAGCCCAAAAATCGAATAAACAAGCCATCATTTTGACATTAGATGAAAATAGTATTGGGAAAAAACAATATTAAAATTAATATTAAGTATGAAAAAATGAAATATTATCAATAATCACCCAGCACAAAACATAAAAAACATAGCTTTTGTAGGAGTATATTACAAAGATAAACCAGCCAGTAAAACATTGAATAAATCACTTTTTATCCACTTGTCATGACATACAACCATGGACATTGATAACCGCAGAACTCCAGGTCCTCATGAAAAATATCTTTTTCACAGGTGGCCTGTGCCTTAAATCAGATACTGTGGGAAGACTACCTATAATTTTCTTTTGATTTCCTCCCCTGGACCAGCTTAATAAGATTCATTCCAAACACCGGTTTCAGCTTCTGATGTGAGCAGATGGCAAAAAGCAGGCACCAGAGCAATTACAGGATAGTACATAGAAAACAGAGAACCAAAAAGATGATAAAGGAAACCTGGACATTTTTTTATTATTTGCTATTTTAGGAGGGCACCTCTCTGGTAAAAAGGAAGGATTATCTCAAGGTTATTTATTAATTTACCAGCAATCAACCAGGTTCAGATAGTTGAAATCCCCAGTACCCTGAGAGTCAGTAAGAGGCCTCATGCATATGTTCTACTTTATGTTGCTCATCTGCAAAACAATGAGGCTTGTAATGATGTGAAAGGTTTAATGGACTCTCTCCTGGTTTGTCCTCTATCCAAGCTCATTTTTATTTGTGTAATGTAATCTTCTTAAGAGTGTGGTTCCCGCAGGGAGATGAGCAGGCAACGACTGGGCTGTGGATGGCAGCTCGTGTCAGGGATCAAGGATCATCCAGTTAATAGTTTTACATTTAGAATTCCCTAATAGTCTGGTTCTAAAGATCAGCTTGCTAGCACCTAGAGCTGGTTTTGGTTATTTTGCACAAAAAGAAATTCCTTTAAGCAGCACCATTTGAAAATTAGTTAAATACAGATTAGGAAGTATTATCAGTCAGTTAATTAAGATCCATTATTTTATTAATATCTACATTCAGGGAGGCTAAGGCAATGATGAAGGTATTTAGTGCCTTAGCAGGTCACTCTGTGATAACAACAACAACAATAACAACAACAACAACAAAAAAATAATCAAGAAATTCAGTATGTATATTTGACGAAACTGCGCAGGAGAGGTGATATTTTGATACATTGATTAAGACACAATTTCCCTTAAAAATTGAGGCTTACCTGAATATTTGTTTTAAAATTAATAGGAAACAGGAGTTCAAATCCCATAGGCATCTTTGAAACTCTGAACCTGAATATTTAATATTGACCCTCTGAGAACACCCTTAATTTTCTTTTTATTTTTAAAAAAGTGCCAAGGAAATAAAAATTAAATTAAATCATCCCTATAGTATTTTCTTTGTATCTTCAGTTGTCTATGGAAAAAATAGTTAGCTAACATGAATCTCCAGTAAGTATTTTAAAATAATTTTCAAGGTATCAAATATTTTTTCACATACCAATGGCTCTGTCACTCTTGCTTTTAAACTTATTTCTAGTCCCAAAATTAAAGGCCAAGTTAGTGCCATCAAGTAAAATCATGAAGCTGTGATATTTCCCTTGGGAAATCTGTCACTTCATAGCAAAATATTTCAGATCAGGGTGGAGAAAACAAAACTGTTATAAGGAATGGACAGTTTACCAAAAAATAGACTCTGAACAAGACTAATATGAATCATAGATTCCCAGAGTGGAAGGCCAGAGGGGACAACTGCTTCACCTGCCTTGACCCACGTCAAACCACAGGACATTGCATTTCATCTACTTAACCTTGTTTGGAGCCCAGTCACTGGTGTGTGACTGCAGCAAAACCTGTGCTTAGCTAAAGCATCGGGAATTCAGGCAACTTTAAAATCAAAGCATCAAGGGAAGAGGAATCCAATAAATTTCCTTCAAACACTTTCAATCTTTTCTTAATGATAACTAGTTCTCTTTGTGTGAGAAAATATGTCATTTCTCTTTCGAATGTGTCAAATAGCTTCTGTTATGCCCTTTGCTCCTATTATTTTATGAAAATGCCATTATCATAGCTCTTAGACTGATTTAGGTTGAAAAGGAATTAGGAGGTCATCTCATGAAAACCTCAACCCGCAGAATGAACAAAATCAATAACAAATCAATTCATTTTTTTCTTTTTTTTTCTTTTTCTTTTTCTTTTTCTTTTTTTTTTTTTAAGTAGGAAAAGTACTGTGTAATGCCATTTCCTGTTCTCTCTTTGTAGAGAAGTCAGGAGGAGTATGTCATATAAATTTCACTCTATCAACATTTCTTTTAAAAAGTGGAGATGTCAAAACTACAAAAAAACTGCAGTACACATCTTATTAGTTTTATACATATTACAAAATGTCATTATTCCTTTTTGCCACATCTCCACTCTAAAAGTTTTCATGTATTTAATTTTACATTGTGCCTTTAAAATCTTTTCGGAACACTGATTTACAATACATGTTTTCTTTTTTATCAGAAATATTTTTTGCATATGTGCAATTTTCCATGTGTGATGTACAATCCTTTACCTGCAATGGTATTTCTCTTACAAAAATATTTACACAGATCTAGATATATGGACTTGTTTGACCGCATGATCAAGATATTTTAGAATTATCTTTTTGCCATCGTTATTTCAATTGTGCAGTTACAGATTTCATTCACAAGGATTTTAGGTTAACTTTCACAAAAACAAATCCAGATTTTCATATACATATATTTTAATTTCTTCAGTGCCCTTTCTCCAGATTGTTTCCCCAGATATCATAACTTGATCTTCTCCTTTTGATCTATACCAAATCACTGGACAAAACAATCCACAAACACTATTTTAAAAAACCTATATTCACAGTTTCTGCACCTTCAGGCAGATCAACACTTGCGGATCTACCTCTAAGGATTTTCCCTTTCCTGCTTGATTAAAATTCGGGCCTGTGTCCCTGACTACGGGTCTGATTCTAAAAAAACTTAAGATGAAGGTGGCAAAAATTAAGGTAGGGTCTGGATTTTTTTAGTTGTTTGTTTTGGTGGGAATTTTTGCTCATTACTTTTCCTCTTTTCAAATTTTCTCTAAGCATCATCAGTCTAAAAACCCAATGATGTGACTCCATCATATGTTTGCACTGTCAGATTCTAGCTACAGGAAACTTTCAGTACAGCTAATTTCCATCACAAGGTATATCTTTCCACATACAGACGTACACTAATAAAGTTTTCATTCAGGTTCTCACCTGAATATTTAAAGTGCTTCAGCAAAATATCATTTTCATAGCTCATTGCTTTGGTAATGACAGCCCTCTATATGCATCTTGCTATTAATTCTGCTTCTATCACACCAAATAGAGATTACTTATTTTTGTATTCAAGGCTCTTTGGAGCCCCTATCTGCTCAGTCTTTCTTGTTTACTACTGAAATGTCAGATCCCATCCCTGCTTGATATTCCTACATATTCTGGAAAATACATTTGTACACTGTTCTGTGACAATACTTGCTGCTTAGAGCTTCCTAAATATCATTTGACTATGCTTCTGCAGGTTCATCTTCATTCATTCTTTTTGCTGCCTACAGAAAGTTTCTCAGCTGTGAACCCCCGTTCTTGCATACTGATGAGAATTATCTCACTTTCTCTTTTCTTTCAGTACACCTTTCCTCTCTCTGTCTCCCAGGCTGCAGGTACCTCATGGTTTTTTACTAAGAGCTGGACAGTTGATTTAATCAAACAGGAACTCTTTGTTTGGTTTATACAACTCACAGCACAACTGGGACCTGGCCAACATAGTGGCTCATCCGTAACACAAATCAAAGATTAACCTGAAGGTTAAAAGTCTCATTTCAAGCCCTGAAACACTTCATGTTTTCTGTTTATTTATTTGTTTCCCGGGTGGATTTGAGTTTTTAGAGAAACAGGGAATGGTACCAAACTTTGCACTTCATGGAATTGAGAGATCTATAGATGTGGAAAATAGAAGATGGATGTTCAAGGAAATAAAAGAGAACAAATTACTTCATTATATGCTGGTGTGTTTTAGATGAACAGAGATTAAAATTTCTCATTTAATGCAAGCTCTTTTTCTAATAAATATCTACTGGAGGAAAATGTCAAAATATTTCATACTCTTTTTTTTCTCTTCTTTTCTACTTTATGTTTTCTCAAAAAGGTGTGAAGAGAAATGAAAGTATCACTAGGAAAAATGTGAACAGAAATTGAAATACCATCAGAAAGCCTCTTCTCACAATTTTCTCTTTTTTTATTGTTGCAAAACAGAAAATTAAGGACTTTTCCTCCAAAATTAATATTAACAGCACTTTTCCCTTTCTGATTAAACACTTTCAAACAGAAAATATTGGGTGCCTGGTGTATTTTTATTTGTATTTATGATTATTTGAAAGGGTTTAAAAGCTCCTAATTGTGCAACAGCTACTTTATATTACTACACAATCTTGTCATAGGTCTCCACTCCATTTCATTACTAGCTGTGTACATACTGCAATTATTTGAATGAGTTATTAGCTTATATCATTACTGTTTGTATTTACAATTAGCAACACATCACACCTTTGTTTCACAATGTTGTGAATGTCCTAAAACACTTTTAAAACAATTTAACATATTCAGTAAGAAATACACAAAGCTTCTCCTTATTTCTCATCACTAAGACCAATAGCAATTAAAATGTAGAGCTCGTTTTGGACACAAAAAGTAAAATATCATTCCTTTTTGATGTTTGAAAAAAACAGCAATGAATCATTGAAGTAGGAAATTAACCAAAGAGATTTCCAGAACAGAAATATCTATATCAATGTGCGACATACCATGAGGCTCTTAAAATAGTAAGCACAAGTCTATTTATATACATTCTGGAGAGAAGCATGTTCAAACTGAAGTTAGATTTAGATCAGATTCAATCGTTTCAGCTATTTATTATGACTAGAAGATACCTTTTTAGAAGGGACTGCAAACTTCTGATTTTCTTAAATGGGCAAAACTAAAACCCAGAGAGAATATGACTTCAGTCATATTAGGATAAAAACAGAGAAAGGTGAAGAGATATTTGAGCTAAAAGCTAATGTGCAAATAAGAATAAACAAATACAAAAGGTTCATGCATAAATTTTGCATGTAAATTAGGAAGTGCTTTCTAACCTCAGAAGAATAAAAACTTTTTAGACTGACCACAGAGAAGTGGAGCAGATCTCAAAAGTTCCAAGATGTAGCTTATAAAAGAGCTTTTATGACACCTTTGGTCATGTTAGAGATATTTGAAACAGCAAAATCCTAGAGGCTTCTCACAAACCTGTAATTTCATGCCATCGCCCATGCTAGAAGTGCCACATTCACATCCCTAGAAAATATTGTATACCATATCATACCATATCATATATCATACCACATTGTATCATATATCATAGAATGGCTTGAGATGGGTTTGAAGGAAGTTTAAAGACCATCTAGTTCTAACACCTCTGCCATGAGCAGGAACACCTTCCAGTAGAACAGGTTTCTCAGAGCCCCATCCAACCTGTTCTTGTACACTTCCAGGGATGCAGCATCTCCTGCTTCCCTGGGAAACCAGTTCCAGTGCCTCACCACTAACACCATAAATTGTTCCAGTATTAATTTAGTGTTTTCCATAATCAAAGCGTACATAAGCAATATTATATTTATGCATAACCATTCTGTAGGGCTGCTCAAGCTGAATTTGTCTTTTTGCACCAATTAATGAAAATAGATCAAAAGAATCCTCTTAACAAGAAACCAACTCTAAAATGAATAAGAACTACCAGCTGCAGAGCTTGCTTTTGCTCTAGTTGATCTCTCAACTTTTCTGTGAATTCTTAATGTGCTTTTGTACATATATAACAGCCAGTTTCTAAACATAAGTATTTAGGTTTTTACAATTCCTATATATATGTGTGTGTATCTATTTCTGTACATACACATAAAAGTACAACTATGATACATATGTATATGTAGGTATAAATATACAAATACATATCCATAAACCATATAATACCTCTAATGGAGAGATGAATAACACTATGTTTACTGGAAGGCTGTAAGTGGTTTTGAACACTTTTAGTGAAACACTTCAACATTTCTCTAACATAATATTTTGAAAGGGCCCAGGGTCAATACAAATGTAATATATGGAGGCTAAAAGAAAATTTGACAGAGAATTTGTCCAAAGAGCACAGTAAGGTGGCATGTAAAAACAATAATGGGCCATTATGCTGTCTTATTAGAGAAATTAAAGCATTGCACACACTGCCTGACTCATAGTGCCTGGCTTTTTCACTGAAAAACTTGAATCCTGTATTTTCAACTCAAGAAGTGATTTTTAAAGTGTAATTTCCTTTTCAACTCTAAATATTTAATAGTATCAGATGTGACAAACTTGTTTGGGAAGCTCAAATGCAGAGAACCGTTGGATGCCCACAAATACTCTTTTGTTAGGCAAGCAGTAAATTTTGTATGCAAACAGGCTAAATGGAGTCTTTGCAGGTGCAAAGAGTGGTGATTCATCTTCTGCATATGTGCAGAAAACTTCATATTTTGAAAAGCTTTATAGATACAACAGTATAAAAAACACAGCATATATGAAGTAACTTATGGAGGATCTATTACTATGCAACTTTTCTAATTAGAATTGGACCTGCAGCATTGGATTCAGTTTGAAGGATGTACCTACCTGGAAGTTTTGCAGCAGGTCACCAGTAAATTTTTCCAGCAGTCTTTCCTCAAGAAGGTGGAAATTCTCTCCATTGATGGAATTTATGCTATTACATCAACTAAAATGTGCTTTACTAGCTAAAGTTTCTGATATATTGGTGTGGTTACTTTTTCTCTGACAAAGAAACTAGAAAAATTGTTTCTGGGAAGACATGATTATACTTGAAAGCATTTATCATGCGGTCTACCTATAAAATTTTGTCTCTAGTTCCTTTTAGTTTAAATATTTTTGGTTGGAACATTAACTATTAAGTTACAAAAAAACAACAGCAGCAACAACAACAACAACCAAAAAACAAAAAAGGGGGAAAAACAGCAAAAGCAAAACACTACATTCAAATTTGTTACAGTGTGAACATTCAGAATCTCTCTCACCACACAGGCACTTCTCTGTGGGTGTATATGGAAGGCATCTGTCTGAATTTATCCTATTGGAAGTGACTGGTACATAAACCGCATTTATTTTATAGAAGAAGGCTTAGAGAGCAAATATAATTTCCCAAGATGTGTTTGGAAACATTAAACAAATTAATTGGGTTAGATTTTTACTTGGGATAAAGAGAGAGGATACAATAGAAGAGAAGGATATGACTCATTCATTAAACACTTTATTTCTAGGCCTTCCACGACATTTATTGTGCTAGCATTTAGCATTTAGCAGTCTTGTGAAATGCTGGGAACATTTAATGTGCATTCTGCTTCTGTGAGCTACAGACTTGCCACCTCCTTTTTGCTGATGCAAGTCTGAAGATCAGAGTCAATGAACCAAAGTTATCCAAGTCTGGGAACTTGAATCCAAGTGCCTTGAATCAAATATAGCTGAAATAATAACCTCTTTTCCAATTTCCTCTCCAGCAGTACTTTATAGCTAAACGTGTAGATATGAAAGAACCAAATTTTTAGAAGACCAGATGGAACAATGGAGATTATAGCACAACTGTGTTTACAGGGACTGTTACAAATTAGCTTATTCTCTTCTGGACTGGTACATTTAGTCTGTCTCATCCCTCAAGTTCTCTCACCTTTTAAAGGTATTCTGGATCAATAATCTCTCTATTTATTTCTTTTTGGGTTTTTTGGTTTTTGGGTTTTTTTGGTTTTTTTTCTGAAGCATTGTCCAAGTTATATCTTTCTTTATGATATATATATATTTATATATGTATGTGTGTACGTGTGTGTGATTTTTGTTTTCCTCATTGAGACAAGTTGTCATCAGTTGTCATTTTCATACATGGGTGTTTAGCTGCACTACCTCATGAAATTTATATGTCAGTTTTGGTTGGGTTTTGTTTGGTGTTTTTTGTGGTTTTGGGTTTTTTTGTGTGGGCTCTTTTTTGAGAAACAAGTCAAAAGAGGCTAAATAGGAAAGAAGCTTGTACATGTAGAAGTCACACAAATCCAGTTAATTTCTCTTACTACCTGTGCTATTCCTCTCTGTTCAGGGACATATTTTGATTTAAAGGAAAAAGCTCAGAGTATGGGCAATGGTCCACAGCTATTTCTGAGACTTTGTGAAATTTTCTGTGAAAAGGAAAACATAAACCTGCTTAGCCTCTACTCTATAATCTGTTCCTGGATCTTAAATTGAATTTAAATTGGCTAAAGTTGAGTATTCGTGCCACCCTATGCTTGAATTTACCAGTAATTACCACCCGATAGAGACACAGGTGAGTCTTATTCTGAAACTTCTCAATGATTGCATCTGATAGGTCAGACCACTAACAGAAAACAAAATAAGGTACTCAATTGGTAATTTGCAGAGCCTAGAATGTTTGTAGAGGAGTTTCTACTGTTTAGTTCAAAATTATATGAAATTTTATTTTCGATGCAGTAAGGTTTGATAGCATAGAGAAATGCTGACTCATGAACTGACTAGCAGGACATCACAGTGTGAAACCCTGTAGATGGACAAAACTTGGCAGCCTTTACCACAAAATAAGAAAAATACTTACAGAAAAACAATATGACAAAATATTCAAGAAAAGAAGTCTAAGAGAGGTGTTGACTAATTCCATGATAAGTGTTTTGAAATAGCAAGGAAGAAGAATAACATATTGCTTAAGATAGAATAAGCATTTGTAAGAGGAGAATCCTGAGAAAGAGAGAAGAGCAACTCTGGAGTTTTGTACTTGAATCCCGGTGGCTGGACACTTCCAAGTTTTGTGCTTTGACCTCACTGAGAAAACAGTTTTTGCCATTTGACAAAATTTAAATTAAATTGAATTTCTACTAGTTTTCTTTGCTTCCATCTCTTCTGTTCTTCTGAGGGGTTTTTTTGAGAGAAACGTAAAAACTTAGTGCAGTAGGAGCGTTTATGGAAATTACCTGAATGTTCTAACATTACTCCTGCTTTTTGCACAGGAAACGAAGGGGAAAAAAAGGAAAGCTGGGTCAGGATCATGTGAGGTGGAATCAATGTTGTATCGTCTATCTATTCCTTTAAATTGGAGGAAAACAGGAACAATTCAACAATATGGTGAAATGACTGAATAGGAATTTGGAATACTGCTTCCTGGATAAAAGTTAGTAGAATAATTTAATCAGAAATGCCTTTTACCAGAACATGAAAATGCCTTAAAAATCTCCCAGCCCTGACACATGGTAGAAGAATGATTGCCTCACTTATACTGAGTAGACAATTCTTGAAAATTATACTTTCATGATATATATATTATCCTATAATCCAAGTGAAATGTAAATGGGATGAAGGATAACTTTACCTCGATTCAACAGTTACTGACAGACATCCAAAAAATTTCTGTGAAGACGACAAGTAAAACTAAATTTACAAATATTTACTAGTTAATATTTTCTACCAATTTAGGGGGAATTTACCTCTATAAAGTAAAAGGAATCCAGATCTTGGGGGAATCTCACCTTCACATTCAACCAATTCTGCAGATACTTCATAAAAATGAATTTCTGTTATCAGAGTAGAATAAAAGCAGAATGCCTGTACACTTGCCTTCTAAAGGAGAATTACCTTAGGTTTTGGGATAACCTGTGACAGACTAACCTCAGAGATATCCAACATCCACCAAACGACCTGAGGCAAGGACATTCACTGACTCACTCAGACTTAGTAAACTCCTTTGGATCACATGGAAATCAGCTTTTCACCACTGGTAAAGATGATGATCTCTTATTGATCATAAAGTGACGGAAAGCTACTTTAATCTTCCATATGGTGAAGAATGTGGAAACTCAGAAGCATGTTTATAGTATAACTGCTTTGTACCAAGTGGTTATATTCTTGATAATTGTACCTAAAGATTTTGTGTACAGTTCTCAAAATACTGTTGTTCAACATTAACTCAAAACAATAGTTTGCTTTATTTTGCACCTTTAGATTCCTAAGGAAAAATTTCTAAGGCTTCTGTCCTAAAGTGCACTGCTTCTTCCTGTCGTGGACTACACAAGAGACTTGCATTTCTTTTCTTCCCTGTTTCAGATGCCCAGCCATCACCATCAAGGATATAAAACATCTTGTTTACCTCTAGTCACATCACTGGGACAGTTGTCATGTTATTTCAGAAATGTGCTGCAGCTCGCTACAGGTACCAAATGGAATCATAGAAAGGTAGAGGTTCTTGATTGAATTTATTTCTGTTTGAATCTGTCAGGGATAAAAGAGCCAACAAATAATAAAATAGATGCAAGCCTCTGTAAGTCAGCAGCCACCTGCTACCTCTGGGCTATTAGAAGGGCCCTCAGCATGACAACACAAATCCATGCTGGCAGGCCAATCACAGCTTTAAAAAAAGCCCTACATCAGCTCACCTCTTCAACTCAGTCAGCAGAGTGACAGCAATGTTGAAATTTCAATTTTCCTGATATTAGTTGTGAATTGTTTTATCACGTTATTTTTACTCTCACTGTCTCATTGTCTTTTAAATGCTGATAGCGTTGATAGCTCTCAAATTCAGTTTATCAGGTTGCTCTTTTGAGAAATGAAGGTTTGGTTTTACTATTAAAAAAAAAAAATATTTCCCCAAATAGGCTGAAGCTCTTGTTTCATTTTTCTCCCTTCTATACATTTAAATCATGTAAATTGCAGGGAACAGTGAAAGTCAAAGTACTCATCACAGACATCATAATTATTGATAATCAACTATTCTTCAAGGCTAGCACCATTTCACATGCAATTCACTACTTTGATTCCCATTTATAGAATGAGTCAAATTCTGTACTGCTTTGTATCACTTGCAACTGCATAAATTAACCCTAAGCATTTATGATGATGCCTTGTTTAATAAGTTTAGGGAAATAAACAGAGGAAAATGTGATTTTTTTTTCTTTATATAGTAAATGGAATATTGGCCTCATTATAGTCAATAAAACTTTTCCCATTAACTTCAGTGGATCTGAGTTTTCACTCTTATGGACTGAATTAGAGTATAAAAGGATGATCACAGGGGGGTTATGGAGTCTGTTTTGGATTTAGTTCTTCCTTTATGTTGCTGGCTTTGAG
The DNA here is from genome assembly GCF_052056855.1 of Sturnus vulgaris. Classification (NCBI taxonomy): domain Eukaryota; kingdom Metazoa; phylum Chordata; class Aves; order Passeriformes; family Sturnidae; genus Sturnus; species Sturnus vulgaris. Next base: position 77,364,995 of record NC_142245.1, read on the forward strand.
ACTAGAGTCCAAAGCATCCTGCCTGCACCTAAGGCTACAGAACTAATAATAGAGATGATGGAGGATGAAGAAAATAAAAAGTTACTTAATTTCCTTTTGTTTTTTGCAATCACTGTATATCAGTATTTATGCTCATTAAAAACTATCTTAAAGCTTTCTGTGTGGACTCATTTGTTTTCTAGAAAGGATGCATTACTAATCTGAACCATTTATAAAAGAAAATTCTGTTCAAAACCCATGAAGGTAAATGGTGAGACTCCCCTGGGACTACATCAAAACTTCTTTTTGGCCTTAGTACAAGGCCTTAGTAATCAAACACAGGCAAATTTCTGCATCTCTGAGTTCTCAGTAATCTGATTTTCTTCATTATGAGATTCCTCATTATCACACAGTATATTTGGGAGAGTCTGAATATACCCAAGAAAGCTGGCTCCTTTGAGAATCCTCAGGAGTTATATGTGAATAAAGAGATGGCTTGTAGGTTCAGATGAGGGCCAAACATACCACATGAACATATGGAGATATCCAAATTTCCTCTGCTCCTATTCCTCTCTTATGATTCTATGAGCACTGAGTATGAACATGTTCTTTTGCAGCTGCTGCAACTTTTCATGACAAGATTCCTTTGTGTTTCTTTATTTGTATTTTATATTTTTTATTATTCTCTCTGATCCCATTTAGCAGCCCTCTGCTTCATAATTTCTATCTTGCAACTGTATTGTTTAACTATAAAATCTAGTATATAAATTAAAATATAAACATGAGAAAGACTTTTACTTCTTAAAGTTGCATTATGCGTCTTTTAACTCCTAGTATGGCCCTGTTTACAGCACATAAGAACAGTTCAAGCAGTTTAGAAGTGAATAAATCTTTCTGTTTAAATAACCAATATTGTGCTCCTGCTGCATACAGACTCCTACATATATGATAAGTCTAACACAGTCCAGTAATAACAGTACAATAATTTCTGTACAGAAATTCATTCTCATAAGAAACAGCTGTCAGCTAAAATTCTTCATGATTTTCTCCTGAAATAAATTTACCTTTTCTTTCTGCCTACATTTTTCACAGCTTGATATCACACAGAACCAGAACAAGATCCAGTAACTTTTTAAAACAACTTTCCTATTTAAACGGTACAGTGGGTATTTTTTAAGCCAGACTAGAAATTCATCTTAAGAAAATTGTTTCCCATGTGATTAACATTAACAAATAGAGTACCACTAGCCCAAGCCTACTACTGAAGGTTTGAAGCCCTGATAAATGAGGTTTATGTGGATGTTGGAAAGCCAGAGGGTGACTGGGTGCTGGAACAGGCCCAGGGAAGTGGTGACAGCAACAAGCCAGAGTTCAAGAAGTATTTGGACAATGCTCTCAGGCACATGGTGTGACTCTTGGGCATCCTGTGCAGGGTCAGGAGTTGGACACAATGATCCTGATGGGTCCCTTCCAATTTAGGGTTGTCTATGATTTTATGATCCCAGGATTCTAACAAGGGACATATTTTTCAGGCAATCTCTATCGTTTCTAGAAAGGAAAAAAAAAAGAAACTAGAATGTAGAGAACTTTGTTCTTTTTAAATCTGAGACTTGACTTCTTATAATTCTGCCTTGAATGATACATTGAAATATGTACCTTGTGTCACACTGTTCATCAACATGTCACATTGTATCATGTCACTTTATGTGGCTCAATATGACAGATGCATCTCTGAAGAAATGCGTCATCATGTCCCTTGGTATAAAATGTGAAAATAAATATATTCTTGTTTTGTTTGCAGTACACTACTTCCAGAAATAGAAAAGAAAAAAAAATAAAAACAAACAAAAAAAACCCCCAAACCTCAACACCATAAAACAAAAATCAAGCTAACAACTTCTATTTCATTTTGCAATATTGTATGTAAATAAAAGTATGGTGACATCATCATTCATCTTAAAAAATATTTTGAAAAAGTATTAATACATGCCCAGAATGCATAATTTCAATTTGTTATTCCTTTGATTTAAAGAATAGAAAGAACAAGACTGTAAGCATTTGCTTATACTCTATAAATAGCTAGGAAAAATATGGACATGGGAAAAATTACTTACAGACCGAACATGTAATAAATTTATGTTTTCCTGACAACAAATAAATGTATTTCATTATTCAAAAATGCACATATTAATTGACATTAGGAGTTATTTCTTTGTTTCTTTGAAATAAATTGGTGGCCAGGTTTTGGTAATGGGGGGTTTATAGGGGTGGCATTTCGGAGAAGGTGCTAGGAGATGCTCCTGCATCTGACAGAGCCAGTGCCAGCCAACTTCCATTGGCCAAGGCTGAACCCATCAATGGCAGTGGTAGCAGCCAGAGAGAGGAGTGAGAATATGTCATAGAAACAGCTCTGCAGACATGGAGGTCAGGGAAGAGGTGAGGGGAAGATGCTCCAGGTGCCAGAGCAGAGGTTCCCCTGCAGCCCCTGGTGCAGCCCCTGGTGCAGCCCTGCAGCCCAAGGAGCCCCATGATGAAGCAGACATCTCCTTGCAGCTTGTGGAGACCCCAACACCAAAGCAGGTGGACGTGCATGAAAGAGGCTGTGACCCTTTGGGTAGCCCATGCTGGAGCAGGTTCCTGGCAGGACTTATGGATCCATGGAAAAAGGAGCTCATACTGGAGCAGATTTACTTCCAGGACTTGTAAGCCTGTGGGGGACCCGTGCTGGAGGAGTCTGTTCTTGTAGTACTGCACACCAAGGCAGGGACCCCACACTGGAGCAGGGGAAGAGAGTGAGGAGTTCTCCCTCTGAGGAGAAAGCAGAAACAGAGACAATGTGTGATGCACTGTCCATAACCCCTATTCCCTACCCCTCCCCTATTGGTGGAGAGGAGGTAGAGAATTGGTCAGTAAAGCTGAGCCCAGGGAGAAAGGAGAGATGGGGGAAAGCGTTTAAGTGTTTTAAGAGTTAGGGTTGATTTCTCATTATAGCACTCTGCTTTGATTGACAAGAAATTAGATTTATTTCCCTAAGTTGGCTGTTTTCTCTGTGATGGTAGTTGCTGAGTGATCTCTCCCCTTATTTCAACCCCCAAATTTTTCTTTGTATTTTGTCTCCATTGTGCAACTGTGGAGGGGAACAAAAGAATGGTTTTGGTCAGCATGAAGAAGAACCCAAAACACAAATTTTGTAAAATAATTCTCCATTATATTTAATTACCTCAGTTTGCAGGACACTGAATTCACTGATATATTCTATTTGCTGTTAATTAGAACTGTGTTGAAATATGTTATGAAACTCCATTAGTTGGCTGAGGAGGCCGAACATTGGGCACCCAGTTACTTTAGTCCATTAAGATTGCATTTCCAATGAGTCAAATTCGGTTTTCACAGAGCAGAAATGTGAAGAAAAGGCAGGCCTGTCACATTATGGTTTCCTAATTGTCTGTTCAGCCCCCTTGATGGCTGCATCTAACATCCCAGGTTAAAGTAGATGGCAATGATGCATCATCCACTGGTCACTACTCTTTTTCCTGACACCAGGCTACTTTTTTTTTTCTCCATAATACACCCTCATATGACAGACACAGTAGTTTCAAACACCTCTACTGTTTTAAAAAACAAAAGACATTACTCATCCCTCAACCCTGAGACTTATTCTAGTCAAGGTTTTAAATATGTGAGAAGAAAGGACTGACAGAGCTGGAAACCAAACTTCTATGTTCATAGAGGAACATGTACCCAAACATGCATAAATCCATTTGATATCCCTAATCTAGCCCCGTCTGTTTGCCTTAACCCTTATCACAGACTCATAAAATAGTTTAGATTAGAAAAGACATCTAAGACCATCATGTCCAACCACTAACCCAGCACTGCCAACTCCACATCTACACAGTTTTAAAATACTTCTGAAGAGCTTTTATCAGATCTTTGAAGGCTTAGAGAGTATGGTCTTACCATGTACCATGACTTAATATCTGCCCCAAGATTCTGGGTACTTGTGCTAAGTGAGAGAAACAAACACTCTTAGATGGTGACATCATCTGCATGGAGTGGGTCAAGAAAATACCTGATCTGAACTCAATCTCAAAACACTGAGATAAAAGGCCCCATAATCCAGCTTCTGAAATGAATGTAGATCATGTCACCAAACACTGATGCCTATACTGCATCCTCAGTATATGCAATTGTAGGCATCTGAGTAAACTAAGGAACAACCTGCAACAACCTACAGTTCTGACTTGGGGGGCTTTCCAAGCAAACACACACTGTGAAAGATTTCCCATCCATCCTTATCTCTGCATTTGCAAGTTCTAATCTAGCTAATTTTAAAAGGTTGGGAAGACGTGGGCAAGCATAAAATCAAATTACATTTGGATTGTAGTATGTTATGCAGTGTAATTTTGCACCTTAAAAAAGGTTAAAAAATGATAATATTCAAAAATGAAGTAAAAAGCATTAGTGATGAAAACTTCCATTTTCTCCAGTAAAATATCAATCAATTTTTAGCAAGACAGGGACATTCTTTCGTTTCCCTTTTATTGTTACATCCATCAAGAATATACCAGATCAATCCACTGTTTGCAAATGCTCATGCTATCACTCTCAGCTTCACATATTTCAGTTCAGTGCAAAACAAGGACTGATTTACTTCTGATGCAGAAAAATGGACAATTATTTTTAACAACAACCAAAAAAAAGACATTATTTTTCTTGATAATTCTCATGCTATTTAGCTGATTTTTTTTTTTTAACTAGGGCCCGATGCACTCTGGTCATTCTATCCCTACCTGTGCTTCATGTTGTTCTTATGGAGAACAGGAAGAAGAAAAAATGTTTTCACATGATGTTGTCAGATAGTTTTAATGAATATACTTGAGAAAAGTGAGAGGAAGAAGAGATTGCAAAGCTTATTTGGAACTCAGTTCTATAAGACTATTATTGCTTTTTATTCTTGTTTGTTCTTTCTGTAATATGAATAATGACTTGCCAATTGTGTATGATTATAGATAGTTATTTATGGAAATAGATATTGCCTCTATACTTAATTATACTTTTGCCTGTGAGGAAAGAATTCTATTGCCACTGAGGTGTTTAATTGAATCTATTTTTGTTTCTTTTTTTTTATTCATATGTACATTGACAGCTGATTTACTCACCCTTCTGTGTTACTCTCCCTACTGCTTAGTATGACAAATCTTCTGGTAACCAAATATAACTAATATAAAAATCATATAAAATATTGTATATCTATAGGTATGTGTAAAAGCTATAAAAATATGTTATATATCTATATGACATCTATATCTTTAATAGGTATTTATATACTTATATGACAAATATTTTTAAATATTGTCTTATAAAATTTAATTATTTATAATCCTCATTACTGTTAATAATTTGTTTTTATTTCAAGAAACTTATTGTGTCTGTTTTCCTAAATAGATCTACTAACTGTAACCAAATATTGAGTCCATATTCAGGTGTATGTTCATGTGCAAGTATATATAGGACAATACTTCAACAGCTACTATTGGAACTATTTGTCAGTGTCAACTGATTCTGAGAGATAGATATCTCAAAGATCACAAGATTCCATAAGTTTTGTGAAAATAGCTAACTGCTGAGAAGAAAAATATTTTTGTCATGGAAAAGTTGTTAACTACTCTTTGTTTGACTCAGGAGAACCTGGATGGGAAAGGAAGACTTTGAAAGCCACGGAAATTACCACGGAACAAGATTTTTGTCTCTGCTTTTGTGTTTTTGGTTTCTGTTTTTTTGGGGGGAGGTGGGTTTGTTTGGGTTTTTTGGTGGGTTTGGGGATTATTAGTTGGTTCCTTGGTTTTTTGGGGAGGGGGTTGGTGGGTTTTGGTTTCTTCAGTGTTTTTTGTTTGGTTGGTTTTGAGAGGTTGGGAGAGTTTTGGGTTTTTTGTTTCCTTTATTTGTAGGAAAGAAGAAATTGGTACAGTAGAGAATACAGAATACATTCATTCCTATGGTCATAAATATGCACTAACAATATCAATGAAACATGAAAGGATATTAATGCATTAGGGAAAAGGGATTTCTATACTAGTGTTCCTCCTAAAGAAAATGAATGTGTACTTTTAAGCATTATTTATCTACTTTATTTGTACAGTCTAAATAAAAGCCCTTTTTTCCAATGTCTTGGATGAGTGTACTGGCCCTTTCAATTCCCTCCCCCCCTCCCCCAATTCCATTTCCCTAAAGCATTACGAGACTTAGGAAAAAAATTATGTATGTCAACATAATGATATCACATTGAATCACCCCTTTAAATCTCCAGGGTATGGAAGCCTATTTGGTTGTCTTTAGAAGTTTCCCATAGGAGAATTGCTGTGTTGTGTGTGAAGTTCTCTCTGACAGGCTGGATACCTTACTTGTGTCTGTAAGGTATGTATTACCTAAACTTAGGGAGGCACAGAAGATCTATGTCAGGAAGCTGATGATGGATTGGCAGCCAGTGTGACTTTGTGGGCTAAAAAAAGAAATCAGAAAAAAGCTTACCAAAGCAAAAGAGGTGACACAAGGGTTCCATGCTCTAGAAGCTTTCACATAAACAAAAGAGAATTTCTCAGGCTTCATGCTGTGGAAAAACTCATGAAGTTCTGAAGGAGGATCCTGCAGGATTCTCTGTGATAGCTAATGTGATCAGAATCAAATCATTAGACCTGCATTTTTAAATTCTACCTATAATTAATTATACATTCAATTCAAAATGTTAAAAAGTAAATAGATTGAAAAAAAATAACAGAGACATCCTAGGGGGTACTGTTTTATATTTGAAGGAATGTATTTTAATTAAGATGTTGGTTTGATTAACAGAACAGCACATTCTACTTCATCAAGACGTTTTCTGGTGGCATGAGATCTTGCATATGCCCATAAGGCTTGTAGAGTATGTGGTCCTCTCCTGCTAGGAACCTTATCTGCTTTTCAGAAAGATAAAGTGGTTCTTTGCACATAACTGAATTACCTTCCTAGGGTGCTCCTTTTTACCTTCTGTCACAGCCTCTTTGCCTGGAAAAAGAACCTGAAATATTTTTAACTTTCAGCGGATTTTGAAAATTGATCTTAGTGGATCATGTGCAAGAGGAGAGACATGCCCCTTTGAAGGTCACAGAAAGGATATCTGAATGTTTAGCTCTGTTGTAATTAAATGGATTTGCTCCATCAATGGAGGAGAAAAAAAGCCCACAAAAGCAAAAACACTCTTCTGTTAAAATTACAATCCATATTATAATTTTAGATCCTTTGCCAAAGGAAAAAACTTCTGTTAATGCACGGTGCATCTTAGCTCTCTGGTGAGCTTTCTTGGGCTTCTGCCTGATTTCAATGCAAAATATCGAGTGTTTAAGGTGAATAATCCTTCAGTAGTTTTCTCAAGACAAGTGATAGTTTCCACCATCCAGTCATCTTCTTGTTACCTATGCTCATTGTCCAGCAGTTTCAAGCCTGTTCTTAAATCTCAAACACCATTGTATGTAGGCATTATGAGAATATTATGAGACTCCAAAAAAGCGTTTCTTATTTCAAGTAACTTTCAACCAGGGTGCAGGACAAGAGAAACTAGATGTGTTCAGCTCAATGAAGGAATTCCATGGAAAGAAAAGTATGACAGAAGCAGTCAAGTTATTGTGACATGATTCAGGCAGCAGTAGGAAGACAATGTTGTTGTTTGGCAGCTATACATGAAAAGATTCTCTCAAGCATGGAGGATATGGCAGAAGAAATTATGGACCATACTGTTTAAAAATGAACCAAAGATTTAAATTTCAGTGATAAAACTTGAATCAAGAACTGATATTTCAGTCGACTAGGAAGAGGCCAAGAATGCTGTGAAAAGTAGAGAGATGCATCATACTTGACCAAAATTAGTAGAAAGGTCCAGTGAATGCAAAGAAATATATTAAAATGTAATTTTGCAGCAGTCTGAAGTAGCAGGTGTTGGATGGTGCTGCTTTTGATATAGTAGATGTGGAAGTAATTAAGATGTGAGAAGAAAAATGGACAAATGATTTACCTTTATAGATCAAGAGAAATTATTTTATTTTACAAATGCATAAAGAATTGTAATTCTCATCACAGTCTAACAGAATGTAAATAGGAAGACCTATAGTGGTACTTTAGTTGAATTTAAACTGAGGTTTTAGCAGATAAATGGCTTTTTCCATCATGATTAAGAAATGGTGCAATGAAGAACACTTTGAGGAAGAAAAGGAAGGACATTTATAGTTAAGGAAATTGAATTTGAGCCACTAAATAAATATGGACATGGAAGTGTCAAACAAATTAAAAATTTGCAAAGCTGATGATTCTACATTGTTATTTCTCTCTTCAAGTGTATATGATCATAGAACCTTTTCAGTTAGAAAGGAACCTTATGGTCATTGAGTACAACCTTTAACATAGCCAAGTCCACCACTAAATCACATCCCTAAGTTCCAGATCTACAAATCTTTTAAATACCTCCAAGGATGATGATTCCACCACTTTCCTGGTCAACCTGCTTCAGTGCTTTACAACCCAAATATCCAATCTAAATCTTCCCTGGCACAGCTTGAGGACATTTCCTCTTGTCCTATCATTTGTAATTTGGAGAAGATACTGCCCCCCACTTTGCCACAATCTTCCTCAGGCAGTTGTAGAGAGTGATAAAGTCCACCTGAGCCTCTTTATCTCCAGGCTGAACAACCCCAACTCCCCCAGCCACTCACAAGACCTTTACCAGCTGTGTTTGTGTTTCTCTTTGGACACCCTCCAGTGCCTCAATGTCTTTTCTGTAGTCAGGGGCCTAGAACTGTACATCCTTCAGTCTGTTTTGATAGTGAGATATCCTGTTAAATAGGCATGCTTTTCCCTTACCTTTTTACACACTTTTTGTGGTTTAGTCATATCATTTAAAATATCTTCCCCAGAGTGGTTTTCATGGGGAAAAACAAAAAAAAAAACAAAAATAAACAAACAAAAAATAACCCCTGCGGTAATGTAGGAAAAATAGAAAATAGATGGAGTTTGCTTAGCAGCTCTTTAATCTTTGGAAAGACTGCACATGAGAGAAGAAGCAGGAATTACATAAAGAATGGTGAAAGACAGATAAATCCTCTGATGTGACTAGCTTTGTCTTTATAACTATATTTTAGATGAGAAAAACAATGCAGTCTACACATTTTTGAGCAAATCACCAACAGCACATTAACAGATAAAAAGAAAATAAAGCCTAACTTTTATTGCACTACGTATTTTTTCAGTCAGAAAAAAAATGCTCTAGAAGTGTGCAACATAGTTTGCTACAGCTCCTTGTTCTAATTAATAAGAAATGCCAGCTTATGGTGTTCATGATCAAATGCAGTTTCTGTTTAACAAGCAGTAAAAAATAATATGGTTTATTATGAGGCAACACTTGCTCATTATATCATAATCATCAGGAAAGAAGTCAATAAATTATTTAATGGATGAAAACCATATTCCTTTGAAAAGTACCGTAATATGACTACCACCAAATAGTTTCTCATTTTTATTCATAAGTTTCTTTCACCAATAATTAGTTGGTAAAGGATGTGTCAGAATTGATTGTGATTTAGGTGTGCATGCAGTGAAATGATGGGACAAGCCACTGAGTATCCTTTAAAATTGGACTTTTCATCAAACAATAGAAATTGTTTTCTTCTCAGTGTTCAAAATATCCCTCTATTTGGTTCAAATCTCCTTGTGATACTCACAGATAAAGAAAAACATTTCTAGGGATTGCAAAACAGTAGGGTTCTGTCAATCATGTTATTTTTTGATGCTGAACAGTACCAAAGCTTTGGCTAGAATATCGTTTCATACTGGCGATTCTATGAGTTCAATTTCTTTGTTTTTGTGAAATGGGATAACTTGTGACCTGTTAAGAAAAGCTCAGCTATTTGCTACACTTAATGTTCTTCTTCTGATTACTTATGTGACACAATATTTTCCTAGTCCATGTCTGAATGATTCCAAAAGTGCACAAAAACTTTCAGGATATCTGTATGAACACTGCTGATGTGAGTTCTTGAACACACATAGATTTATGGGAATAATTGTATTGCCTTTTGTTACAATTCAGAATTATGCTTATTTGCATATGTTTGCCCTCCTCAGTTAGTAAGATTATCCACATTCGTTCTTATGTGTCTTAAGAATATTTGGCCAATTATGTGAAAGAAATTCAGAGTTAAATTAAATCTCCAATGTATGGTTCAATTTTTAATGTATTTTACTGGAACAAAAATTTAAAAGGCAATTTAGGCATTCAGCTCAACTAAAATTATAGAAAGAGTTTCTTAATAAAGAATTCTGCAAGGCTGTAAAGTAAATGTGGATCTCAGAAAGTTTTCATATATTTTTGTAGCTCTTTTGGCTTCCCTTGATATCTTTATAAACTAAGCCACTGAGCATGACACAACTTTAATGCACTGAAAGTTATATCATCATGGAAAGTTTATCAATGTGGAGATATAGGCTCCTTCCTTCCAATTATTATATAGGAGTTTTACAACAGATATTACTCATCTTCATTTCTCCTTGCAGAAAAATACATTTACTTTCCATTAACTAGTTTACTGGCCTTAGTGATATGAGTCAGTTATCTTCCTTTTAAGTTACTGTAGTTTCTGAATGTTAGATTTAACACTTTGAGTATTTTTATTTTTACATTTTAAGCATCTTTCTATACCCTACATTTTATCAAAATAAGAAGACCTAGTACTTAAAATTCTATGAGGCAAGCTACTTATAAAACATCATAAACCTGAAATCTAAACTGCAGTTAGGTGTGTGCTAGATAATCATCCAAAAGTTCTGATGCTCATTTTCTCTGGCCTTTAAAACATGTAAGTTCATTCACCTCTGCATTGGACACCTAAGAGAACCTAAGAAAAACTAATCTCCACTTCATTTTTTTCTTTTTCTTTTCCTTTTTCTGCATAAGAATAGATCTCAATATTTCAGTGTCTTATAAATAAGAAGGCAATGCTCTGCTGTTTCTGAGGAAGTCATTGCACCAGTTTTGGAGTTAAATTCAATATTTCAGCCTGCAATTTGCGATTCTTTATGCATCAAAAATTATTATTTCAATCTTTTTCCTCATTTCTCTGGCATAGATGCATAGCTTCCCTTAAGCATGATGGTCACTATAATAGAAGCCTTTCAACATACTCTGAGAGTCAAGGAAATAGAGTAGATAGCATCACTAAATGTATGAGGTGAGTGGTGGTCTCGATGAGAAGGCTGAAAACAGTTTTTGTGGTCAGGAAATGTTGTCAAAGCAGATACAGATAGCATCACTCTGGGGAAAAAATGATTTATTAGTATTAAGAATTATGTTCTGAACACATCATTCCAAATATATATTTAGGCCTTTAATGGTTAAATTTAGTACAGTCGAACTGTGAAAACAGATTGCTTACCTGTTAGACTAATAACATTCAAATATGCAATCTGTTCTGGTAGTCTAAGAAGAACCAAAATATTTTTTTTAGCATTGGAAACACCCTTTTTTATTATCACACAAATACAATAAGAGAAAAATGCACCAAGAGGGAATATCTGTGCTGTTTTTCAATTAGCTCAATCAATCAGAATAAACATGATTAGTCAGAATTGGTTTACAACACTGATCATCGTATATCAAATTCCACAGGGGAATATTTCTGCCTTTATGACGTTAGTAAGTAAACTATGCATGAAATAATAGATTTCTTCCTGTGTCTCTAAGCTAGTTAAAAATCAAAAGCATTCTATGGGGTCATCTAAAGCTGAAGTTATGTGCTCTTGAAAAGACTTTTAGTCCTTTTATGGTTTTGTGAGATTTTGTTTGTGTTCTTTGGTTGGCGGTGATTTGGTTTAAACAACAAAAGGAATTATCCAGAAGACTTATTCTCAAAATTTATTATTTCTTCAGATTCATGGACAGATACACTTAATTTGAGTGTCCTTGCATGCTGAAGGGCAGGAAAATAGATAATGGACCCTGCTTGGTTGAGGATCCTCAAAGAATATAACATCAGACAAAGGAATGTAGATATAGAATATCTATTGACGATTTTTTTACTCCTGGTTTCATTAAAGACCTTCACGAAGGTTTTAGCCTTCCAAAAGTTAAATATCAATTGACTTTTATCTCACAAGGATTTAAACAAAATTCTTTGTGAATTGGCTCCGATGACATTTTTCCTTTCTGTGTTAATCCTTACATTTAACAACACATCGCTTAAGACAAAGGAAAAATATCCCTGCAGGTCCATTTCTTTTCTTCTTTACACAGATGAAACTCCTATTGACTTCAGTGGGAATTAAAGAAGGTAAAACTCAAAGGGAAATTTAATGATGTATGTGTATGTCTAAGCAAGAATGGCCATCTGTTATAAACTGTAGTATTAATGGCTTTACCAGCTCATGTCTGGAAGCTGAAAGGATGATATAAGTGTTGCTACTTTTCACTGTGTCCCTGTGGTTGTGGTGTGTTTATTTTTTTTATTTGTTTTTGTTTTTTGTTTGGTTTGGTTTGGTTTATTTTTTTTAGGGTTTTTTGTGGTTTGAGTTTTGCTTCTTTTTTTTGTTTTGTTTTGTTTTGGTGTGGGTTTTTTGGTTCTCCTAGTAGTCTCAGCTAAATCATGCAGTCTTTTCCCATTCCTCCTCTTGAAGAATGGAGTAGAAGTGGCATTTATCATTTAAATAATTTTATCTTGGAATTAAATGGGACACTTAAAAATAGCTAAAATTGTTTCTCCTTGAGCAGGAGAAATAAAGTTATTTCTTTTGTAATAGGAAACCAATTGTTTAAGTCCAAGTAGAGATAGATTACTCATGAGGGCAGATAATTAGCTTCATATGATACCCTTAAAGTGCACTAGCTGGAATGGTGAGCATGCCATTTAAGCACTGCACTGGAACACGTTTGTATTGGTTTGTTTGAGTTCAAGCACTTTACTCGAGGTAAGGGAAGTATTTAATGACTTTTGACTCATCTGGGAGCCTAGAAATGGTTCAGAAGAATTGCTTCTAGTAAAATTAACAACTAATGGACATTCTTCTTCCATACAATTCATAATGTCAGTGTTTTGGGAGGAGAGGGTCTTGATTTCAGGTTCCAAGATTCCTTACACAGGAGTTTCTGCCAGATTCCTTACACTGTGTGCCACTTCTCATAATATATTCATGAACATTCAAAAGAGGATAAAGTGTTTTACAGCTATCAAGATTGCTTCCTAACATTTGAAAACAGACAACCTGTGCCAATCACAAATACTTGAGAAAATGTCATCCTTGAAAATTCAGATTCCTGAAACGTAATAGAGACATGAGATATGCACTGGGAAACTGTTAAGTAAAATTGCTGTTTCTGGAATGTGGAGAAAATAAAAACTGACAAAGATTTAGGGATAAACATCAAAGAAAGAGTCTAGTAAAATTATTTTGTCACATACCACTTGTAGTACCAGTAGAGGTTAGTATATTTAGCAGAAGACATAGGAGTTAAAATTATTTTTTAAAAAATTAAAGAAAAAAGAAGAAAAAGCAATACAATCTATTACTTTCTATATTATAATGTACATTTACAAAGAGCATATAGTTCCTCTAGCCCAGTAGTCAATATCTGGCAAGATGGAAGGTGATTATTGCAGCTACTTTTTGGAACAGCTATTTTAGCAAAAAATAAAAGTGCTATTGCTGCTATAATGAAGGCCTATCATAACCACATCATTGACAACACAAGAAGGTGGGTGTACTCATTTCATGGGTATGAAATGGTATATTCATCAGTCATATCTGAAAAATTGAGCAAAGAGTTATATTCATGGAACCAAAGAGTATTAATGTATATATGTATATATACATATATATGTACATACATATACATATTGCACTATATATATTTATATGTACACATTTATTTAAAACTGAGGACATAAATTGATTCTCTAATACCTATGAAGAATCATTCTCATAATGAAATAAAAAGTACATTATTTTCTGCAGTTGAAATTAAACCAGGCTATTAACTCATAACATATGTCTATTGTTCATTAGTAGATTGATGGGTAATGCAGGCACAAATACATAAGTGAACAGCAAGTTTACAGAACTATAGGATGTTTTATGGTTTGTTTTTTTTTTAATATGTGAGTTTAGAATACAAAATATTAAGTAATAACACAAAATTGTGTGGATAGTTACAAAAAATAAAAGACTGTTTTACTAATGTAATGCTGATAAAAAAAGATTAATATCACACCTGACTAAAGCAAATTCCAATAGAAAATAGGATTTTTTTCTCATGTAACACTATCCCTGCAAATCATCTCTTAGCTCATTTTCACTTCATTTCAACATATGCTGTGTTTAGAGGGTTAAATTATAATCACCACGCAGTAGTTAAGCTCAATGGAAAAGCAAATTTGAAAAAAGAAAAATCGAGTTTTCTTCTGAATTTTTGCCGCACAGCTAAGATCTGTTTGAGCCAACACATGAAATTTTCTGTGATTAGGCCCCAAAGCACTAAAATACCAATTAATTATGATGATTAGATATGTCTTCATTAGAAGCCTATAAATAAATCATACACAGCACTGCACAGCCAGTATTTCTACTGCACTGAAAAGAAAAAAATCCTTTAGTGCACCATACTATCTAATTAACTTCAAATTTTATTATAATTTGGCACTTGTACCGTATTACAGAATCTTGAATATTTTCTTATTTTTATATAAACTTATGTATTTTTAGACCTATAGATGCTTGTTAGTATGTATAAAATATCTACTTCTGCTGCATGAAGAAAAGATCCTCAGATACAAGACTACGTTTAAAATTGTTTTGGTATTAATATTAATACAAGGATTCACTTGGCATAAATATTTTTGTTAGCATGAAACATTCAACTGAATGGCTTCATCCTGATTTACTCTCTTCTCCATCTGATCTGTATAAATCATGTTCACCCGTATCTGAGTGGTGAAAGAAAAGCATATGGCACATTACTAAGCTGATGGTTGAGTGTGGTCTACATTAACAAGTAGTACAGCCAAGCAGGAGTGAATCTGCAGAGTGAAACAGCTGAAAATGAGGGGGAGTTACTTTGGCATAACTTTAGTCTGAGCTGGGGTGTGGGCACTCAATTAACAGTTGGATGATATTACATGTGGTCCTGGAGTTCATCATTTGATTTAAGTACCTACAAGAGCAATCTTGTTGATGAGCTCTGAGACCCTTCCACAGTATCAGTCAAGGGAGAAGGAATGGTCCAGTACCTTTGTTGATGATCTGGATGAAGAGACTGAGTCTAACATTAGTCAATTTGCTCACAGCACCAAGTTGGTTTGGAGTGTTAATCTGCTGGAGAGTAGGAAGGCCCTGCAGTGGGACCTGAGCAGTCTGGATTGATGGATTGAGACCAACAGCATGAGGTTCAACAAGACCAAGTGTCAGGTCCTGCACTTTGGCCACAATAACTTCATGCAGAGCTACAGGCTGGGGAAGAAGAGGACAAAAAGTGGCCCAGTGGGAAAGGCTCTGGGGGTGCTGGTTGGCAGCCAGTTCAACATGAGCCAGCCATGTGTCAGGGTGGCCAAGGAGGCCAATGACACCCTGGCTTGCACCAGAAATAATGTGGCCATCTCTTCCCCAATTCTTCCTCTTTACTCGGCACCAGTGAGGCTGAGCTTTGAGTTCTGAGTCCAGTTCTGGGCCCCTGAATTCAGGGAGGACACTGAGGTGCTAGAGCACATCCAGAGAAGGGCAAAGAAGCTGGTGAAGTGTCTGGAGTACGACATGTGAGGAGGCAATTAGCAATAGGACGAGAAGACATAGTCTTAAACTGCACTGGGGGAGGTTTGGGTTGGGCATTAGAAAGAAATACTTCACAGAAAGGGCGATTAGATATCAGAATGAGCTGCTGAGGGAAGTGGCAGAGTCACTGTCCCCAGAAGTGTTTGAGTATAGACTGCCCACAGCACTCAGTGCCATGATTTAGTTGACTCAGTGGTGGCCAGTCATAAATTGGACTCTCTGATCTCAGAAGTTTTTTGCAGCCTAAATTGAGTCTATGATTCTGAGAAGAGAGGATACGAGATGCCAGACCTGGAGGAAAAGGGGCTAGAAGAAAGATGTCTACTTGAACATTAATCTAGATGCACTCTGTCAATATTCTTGTGCTCAACTAATAGTTTGTGCATTCCTGCAGCAATCCATTTATCTCCAACTTTTCTAACATGCCACTCACCATAATGCTTAGTTGTCATTAAGTATTACAACATGTCTGCAGAAAACCATACTTAGCTTGTATACATTTCCAAAACAGCCCTGAATTTAATCAATATCTTCAATAAATTTAACTCTGCAAAACAAGGTTCTTTTTTTAATTTGATTCAGATGCTAAAGTTTACCCTGTTTACATGAAAAAAAAAAGAGCCAGACATTCTGACAGTAAACAACCTTTAATCTCTTCCCTCCCATTAGTAATTATTTCCTGGTAAAACAAAATCTACTGCTCAGTCACTAATAATTCTTTTGCTTTTCCACCACACAATTTTTTGCTACAGAGGTGTCATTATTTTAGCCTTGATAATGTCAGCACAAATTCTCCTACTGGACTTTTGCCTTAGACTTCTCAAAGCCTTTTTTACTTCCTTTATTATCCTCCACAAAAAAAAATTGGCTTGAGTAGAAGGTAATCACCCTTTTCTAGTTCCTGAATAACAAAATATCTGTAATCCTGTTCCCTCCAATTTCAATAACTTTTACCTCCTTTTCCTCAAAGTGGCAGGCTTTGAAAGATATTTATGTGCTTTGACTTTCTAAGTTTTAAACTTTAAAGACATACATACTTTAAGATTAAACTTTTTGCATGTCCAATTACAAGATGAGATGAAAGTGCTTTTTTTTTTTGGCATCTGAGGGAGGTCTGTTAACATCTGAGGAAAGCTAGTCATCCAAGAAGGCCTTCCTTCCTCGTTATGCAACAATTTCCCATTATTTCCAGCTGAAAACCTGGAAAAGATCTTCAATCAGTGAAAACAAATAAATTATAATTGAAGAGCATTTGTGTCAAAAATCATGATCCTGAAACCTCACTTTTAACTGCTGAGAATTGCCTAAACTGTGTATATACACTAATGAGCTGTTTTTTTCTTTTGACTGTTTACTTTAAAAATCTCTGGATTTTCACACTATTCTTAAGCACAAAATGCAATCCAGACCTGACAAGAGTCAGAAACTCTGTAAATTTTCCTACCATAAGTGAGAACTCAGTGCTGAACATTAAAAGAAAGTTCATCCATTGAGTATTTTGTCAGCTAAATCAAGAGTCAGAGACAATCTATTTTCCACAAATAAATACAAAAAATTCAGCCATAGGCACGTACTCATCCCATTTTTTTCTCTTCCTGGAAATACAACGCAAAATTGCTTTTTTTTTTTTTTTTTATTTTCAGAACTCTGGATGCCCTCACTCCAATTGTCTTCTCTTGTTCTATTGATTCAGCCCACTCCACCTACAGGAGTATATTTGGCTTCTGAATAGCACTCCACTGCTGAGGAGCCTAGAAGAGGTCTTTCTTATATATGTACTGTCCACCTACTCAGGAAGATGTTCTTCTACCTACCAGCATATTCAAGTATTTTTTTCTCTTTAAAATTTCTGAAAGAAAAAAAAAGAAATCCATTTCATGTAGGTATAAAAAAAAAAGAGCATAACTTTATAACAATTCGAATCAGTTCAATCTCCTTGCTGGATTTTACACATTTTACAAAATGTACACATACTAAGGAGTCTAGGAGGTTTTAAAGGATGGTTCTGTAATCTGAACAGTGGTACAATGTACTTGCACTTCTTTGCTTTTTATCTGGTCAGGGATTTGCTGTTGTGTGGCTTTATTACAGAAGAAAGAAGTGCAGCATCACCTAGATAATCATAAGCAATTTATGGAGACATTAAAGACATTGCCACACTTCCATTTGAGATGGGTAAATAAACTTTGTCATTGATTTCAAATATCAGAATTTAAGAGCATTCAGAACTACATTACTTAAAACACTAAAAATGCTGCCCAACATGCAAGTTTAACATGTATTTAAAATATCCAAACAATTTTATTTTAAAGGAAATATCTCTCCTTCATGACACTAATCAGAAAACTGACATCTCTTTACCTCCAAACTTTCCCTAGATTTTCATAAAGGTATATGTCAATTCCAATAATAGAAAAGAATAAAAATGAAAGCATACAGCCAGTTCAGTGAGAACGTTTCCTGATACAATAGACCAAATTCCTGGCTGGTGAAAAATGGCTGAGCTCTATTAAAGTCAATTGAGATATATCAAGATATATCAGCAGAAAATTTGGCACACTAAATAGAGTATTAGTTTTCCTCTGGATCCAGAGATCTGGGTTTATCTTTGTTTCTGGCCTATAAGTTATATGAAAAAAGGGGAAAAAAATTACTTCAGCTGAAGTTTCCTGCTGAACAGATATACTGTGTCTCTATCCCCCACTCTCTACAATCAATTTTCATTAGAGCTCTTCTGACTGAGTTCTTCTCTCCCATTTCTGCAGTTACAATTCAGTCCCTGAGAATACAATGCTATATATTACCAACATCATGCCACTAGGGATTGTGTAGGAGTCAAAATACACCACCAACAGTTGATAATGCTTTGAGGCCAATTCTAAAATACACAAACTTATTTCTCTAAACTGCTACTGATACCATTGAGAACAGATGGCATGACCGTGAAGACTCACCTCAGCAGCTTGAGCGAGGGGGAATTATTAGCTATTATTACACAGTATTAGGGATTCTGTATCTCCTGCTGTAGGTTAATTTCTAGAGAAGGCATAGCTGCCATTCCTGCTTAGATCTTAAATCCTAGCAGAAAATATTACACGTATTACATATTACACAGATGCATACATAGACATAGACATTTATTTATGTGGGCAAATACAAGGAGTGACTTGAAAAGCACAACATAAACCTTTTAGGTTTATTTTATAATATTATGGCTTTTTCAACGTTTAGAAAAGAGACTTTAAAAAAAACAGTTCTGGAAAGCATAAATCTAAAAGTTATAACTATACGAAGAGTGATGGAGTTCGGTCAGTGCAGTTGGCAAGATTTTGTTATTGTACTACATCAAACAGTGGAAGAGGAGTGACATTTCAGGTCTAGACCTATGATGTCATCCTTTATCCAGAGGCCTTGTGTTCTTTCTGTTTCTAAGGACATTTTCTGTTAACAGTTTTTAAATGGCATTCAACACTGAGAATTTCATTGTTCTTTTAGGAGAAAGAAGCTGAGATGAACAGTTGTGGGTCATATAGCTGTTACTGAAGTTTGAGCTTGGGTCCTCAGGACAAACCAAAATGAAGACAAACAAAAGGAAGAACAGTAATGTTGTGATGATCTGAGTTGAAATATCACTTCTAGAGAAAAACAGGCCCAGCACAAGGCATAATTGTCTTTCCAAGTGCTGGGAAATTGCTGGTCTTGATCTGTTAAAGGTATTGGTTTTAGTTCCTTTTTTCTGGCCAAGATATGAAATGTAATTCTAAAAAAAAATAGACTGACCAAAAAAAAGAAAAAGAAAGGTATCAGTAGGCTTTTTTTCATTTAAGCTAAAAAAAGTGCTGTCTTTCTGCAGATAAGGCAAAAATTGCAGAATTTACAAATATTCCTTTCCTTCAGAAAAATACATACTGAAAACCCTTACACATCAGTGGCTGCAAGTACCAAAATGATATGCTGTTGTTTTCTTGACTAGCCCACCTGTCTCTAATCAAAACTTAGGTAGGATAGATAGTGAATATATCATAAAACATCACTGGGTAGCCACTGTAAAAGACTATGATGTGGAACAGTTTTGTTTATTAATATTTCTTATTTCCCTAAACTATCATGGATCATTTCTTGTTATGACACTGCATAGCTTCCCATGGATCTATGTGAAGAATTTCACATGTAAAGAAAAATAAAAGCTAAACTTACTTCAGTGCTGGTTCCACAAAAAAGTGAGAGATATGTATTTTCACACAGTGCCATCTCACAATTCTGAGCAAAACTGACAGATTAATGCATAATAGGAGGAAAAGCGAAAGCACCACTTTCAAACCTGGTTCTGTAATGCTGAATCAGTGTTTAGACCTTTATTACCTTTCAAAAACGCTGATTTCTTTTAGCTAGATTATACATATCAATGGATATTTATGTGATACCTTTTAGAATAGTCAACCTACTAAACAGAATTTATGGTAATACCAGGGTAAACTTATAATGTTCAAATCACTGAAACAGAGAGTTACAGGAATTTTAATATTTTGAGGGAACTGAAGAAGTCATGTAGTGCTTCTCTTTAGGTGGAATCAGGATCAGAGAAAAAAATGTTTAGTGGTGGACAGTCCATAATCTCCATAACCTGTGTGTCTATTTTAAAAACAAAATCTATCAACAAATACTATGTTAACCTCATATTGCTGAAAATCATTAGTAAACTTTTAAATGTTGCATCAGACAATTTGTTTTCAGTGTAGACCTGTGTAACCTGACAATTTATTATGCAAAAAAGGTGTCTCTTTTCACTTGACAAATTTGATACCTCAGAAATATCAGATAACATCCCTGGTGTCAGAAATTAAAGTCAGTTCTCATTTCACTTACACACAAATGGTCAGTTTTCTGCAACAAGCAAAAATTCTGCCTTTTCTTGTGCTTTCTCTAAAGAAAACAGGATTGAAGAAGTACACGAGCATTTTACATGGTACTTAACACGTGATGATTACCAGGAAGGTTAGCACAAACAAAACTTCATTGGCTACTAAAAGAACCCCAAAACAATACACATGGTGGAAATTTGATTAGAATTGTACTTAAAGCCTGTCCCCACAGCCCTTCCCAATATGTGACTTTAACAACTGTTACAGAAAAGATAATTTCTGGTATATTTTCTTTACAGAGGAAAGGTAAATGCTAACTAATTTTTTATTTGTCTAGTAGATTAACTACTAGATCTCATTCCTTAATACATTAAGATATTCTCTCATTCCCTTAACAAAATTAGGCTTCTTAAAGGAACATTTAATCATATACTGAAGTCTTGTAGTCACTTAACATGCAGCACTTGACTAACCAACTTAGGTTGATTTCTTTGACCTGTCATGGGAGTGCTTATGCAAGTAAGTACTCAATAATAGGTTCCCAAATGTGATTTTTAGGAAGCATTCAAGACACACTTTTCACTTCCAAGTAAGACAACATCAAAGAAATTATATTTATGGAAGACAAAAAGGGAAAGCAGACTCATTACCCATTATCTCAACTTTTAAAATTACTTGAGAGAAAAGAAAAACAAGAAAAATATTTGTAGTGCATTTTTCTCCTCAGAACTCTATGAATCATCTTGACACCTTGAACAAAGTGATTTTGAAGTAGATGTCCTAAAACCTGAAATGTCCTCAGCGATGGAAATTTTTAAAAACCCAAACTCTGGAGTATAAATTGTGTGCATATTCTGGATCACAATTTTGGGTCAAGAGAAGTATCTATAGAAGAGATTAAAAGGTGGCCATGAACATTATAAAGCTTGAAAACTGCATAGCGACAACAGTTTCTAACATGTTTTACATCTTGAACTAGGTAATAGTCCAAGAGTTTGCTAAGTGGCATGTGCAAAGGATTTCTAACAGACAATCTTGTCTTGATGCTTCTGGAAATTCCTGGGAACTATTTGATTTATAAGTATAGTTGTAGGTTTTAATTTCATCTAAGTTCAACATTATATGCCAACATGTTATCACAGTATTCTTGAAGCAGTAGGAATATAAATCACTCAGTTTTCAGTCACCAACATGTGCTAAGAAATGTAAGTTCGTATTACACATTCCAAACTGTATTTTACATATGTTTAAATTATGCACAGACCCTTGAAATACGAGAGCATTTATAAATAAGAAAAAAAACCACAAAACTGAAAGTGTGATCTGTGGTTTATGAGCAAAACTTTGCACATGAGATTCAGAGTTTATACCCAGATTGCACTGAAATGTTGTATGAGCTGATGTTAATATCTCAGACCATATTTTTTCATCTACTAAACGGGTGTAGTGGTGCATATCTGCTTACCTGGTTAAGATAAATTTTTTATTTTTTATACTGTGTTTCCCATTGAAATGTTTTATTGATACAAGTTTAAAAATTTGATTTTCTTTCCATAAAAAAACCCAAAACACACTATATGTCAAAATCAAGTGAGAGAATTTTTAAGCAGTAGCCATGATAATTCTAGACTAGGCCCTGGTATATATTCACTGAAGTCAATGGAATTATATCAAAACTAAAATTTAGCACACTGTATTTAATGATCAGTGAAGACACTTTGTATTAAAGAGCTTCCTTATTGCTTTTTCATTGGGGATATTTTTAGCCGGTGATTTTTTATTTTTTTTTAATGTATCCAAACAAAGATCAGTAACTGCTAAAAATTGAAACAAAGATTTCTGTCTCATATTGAAGCATAAAGGAGCTTCTTTGTAAACTGGTAATTTGTTGCAGACAGAGATATTTCTGATACTAACTGGATTGCATTTCACACATTTTCTCCACATAGCCAAAAAAATAAGAGAAGATCCCATGCAATCTGAGACATGCTGTAACTATGCCAGTTGTTGATTCTGGCTACTTCGGTTGATCTCCATAGAGAAAGTTTTACTGGATAGCATATTAAGGGACTAGAGCAATGGAATGTGGTGCTCTCACTTTCTGCAGGTTTTATTTTTCAATAAACCCTTGTACTACTTCTTCTTCACAGATGAGTAGCACAAGACTTGGCAAATAAATTAAAGAGAAAATGTAAAAATGCTCTTACAGTTCTGAAGGAGAAAAAAACCTCCATCAAAACCAACAAACTACAAAAAAGCAAAAAACCCACCACAAGCTCAAAAATTCCCCATACAAACCAAGAGGTTTTTCTATGCATCTTGTGAAATGGTATCTTTCATGTTGTTTTAAAATCTTGAAGAATTCAATTTTGCCTTTTATTTTTAAATATATTATAGCAGTTTGCTAGCTAAAAACAGCATATACAAAGCATGATGCAAGTGCTTTCACATCAGATGCCTGAAGCAGAACAAGTAGGACTCTGGAACAAGATCTAGAAAGGAAAAAGGCCATTTTCAGTTGAGCCATCTATCCTCTAGGCTGCAGACTCAGGCCCTGCTTGTTCTCCTGGTACCTGTGGGTCAGTTTTGGTAGGGGATTCTACTCACCTCTTTGCAGGTATGACCTTCTGGAGGCATTTGAGTATGTATTTTGATATGTTAAAGCACAGAAAGGTCACTAAGCTTGTTAGGCTGAGGTTCTGCCAAGTCTGCCCCAGTGCTGACCTTACAAGTCTTTTCTTGCAATTGCTTCAAATGAGGCAGATACACAGTTCTCCCAAACATTGAGCAAAGAAATCCTCCACAGAGGGACTGAGGTGCCTATGGCCTGCCCTGCCACTGAGTTTGAATGCACTCTGTGCCTGTGATTTTCATCAGCATTAGCATCACTTCAGTGAACTGTAGTTTAAATGAAATTTACTATTTCCTCTTTAGTGTTTTGGCAGTTTCAGATTAGTCTATCCAGGCAGTTGCTTTTCAAAATGATAATCAACACATTACACAACTCCAGCAGACACCAAGAGGAGACGCTTTAAAACAAGACACCTTAAAACAACTGGACTCAAATAATCTTAAAGGGAAATCAGTCATTAACCTGATTAAATGACAACTGCCGATATGGTAAAGGTGCCACATTCTCTAAGCACTCTTTTAGCGACTGAAGGCACGAAGTGTATGAAAGTAACATGCATTTGTATTGTGAAATTCAAATCATGTGGAGCTAAGCTGCAGCTTGCTATTTTGCATAAGTTCAGAATCAAAGGGCCTATCATTACAACATCATGCAAATCTGTCTAACATGCAGCTCTATTTAGCAAGTAAAACAAGGGCACACAATGCCACAGAATGGTGGTGCTTTATGAATACAACATCACTGTGCATTCTGCACACTGTATTGTATACTGCATTCCCTTTCTCATGAATTCCAGCATGCTTACCTCAGAAAGGCTGGGGCATGTGTTGTCCAGCAGGTCCAGGTGTCTGACCAGAGAAACAGTCCTGGCACACCCTGGTGAGAGCTCATTCAGCTTCCTGAGGGATTCGTAGAATAGTTTGGGTTGGTGACGACCTTTAAATAATCATCTACTCCAACACCTCTTCAGCTACATCAGGTGGCTCATAACCTCATCCAACATGACCTCAAATGTTTCCAGGGATTTGGTTTTTTTTCTGGCAGATGAGTAATCTGCAACCTGCTCCAGTGTTTCAACATCCTCATTGTAAAAATTTTCTTCCTTCTGTGTAGTGTGAATCTACCTTATTTTTAGTCTACGATCATTACATCTTGTCCTACTACAACAGGCCCTGCTAAAACATCTGTCTATGATGGGTACCAAAGGCAGCTGGTAACCACACATACAGGCATTAGCATCATCCATGGCTTCCCAGTCCTAATTAGTGCTAGGATGTTATTTTTAAAATACTGCAGTCCCCTGGAAAATACTGGGGAAGAAAAAAAATAAAAGGCTCAACAGCCTTTTGCAGGTTTTTTGTGCTGCCTTGGATATCTTGAGCAGTGTCCAGAACATACTAATGAGTCTGTGTCAGTGAGCATACAAATGCACGTAGCATTTTGCCCTTGCCTTCACAAGCCTCTGCCATGCATGCATCTGAAAAGTGGCTGGGGCTGCAGGATTACACTTCTTTTGATCCTGGAAGAGCGTTTCCAGGGCATTTCATGCCTACCTACTACCTCTGTCTAGCACTAGAAAAATTACAATTTGAAGTGATGTCTCTCAAATTTGATTTTGCTTTATGTGAAATGGATAATATATCCTAATATATCCAACCAAAAATAGTCAATAAACAGGTTAAAAATAATAGCTGTACATAAATTAGTAAAAAAATTAAACTTCCTCTAAGAATATAATTGAATCTTAAATACACATAAATTTAATACTGCGTCATATATAATTTAACCATTAAGCAAAGTATTACATGAATAGAAAGAAAGAAAGAAAGAAAGAAAGAAAGAAAGAAAGAAAGAAAGAAAGAAAAAAGAAAGAAAGAAAGAAAGAAAGAAAGAAAGAAAGAAAGAAAGAGAAAGAAAGAAAAAGAAAATAATGTTTAAATGTTTATCTGGCAATGGACTTAGCATGAATAAATCCCAAAAATTATTTTTGCCTGGATACTGCTGGCTTTTAATTTTATAAAAATTATAATTCAAAGGTTATAAATGTGAGATATGGCAGAAATATTTAGAAAATTATATAGTGCTGGCAGCTTTAGGTGTGATAACAAATATGCTCTACTGCCCTTTTTTCTCCCTCAAGTTCCTCCAGCCACCTCTGAAGAGCCCCAGCCTTACTTTGCTTATAAAAACTGACATGATTACAGCCCCTGGCTGTTCAGCAGCTTTCTTGTTTTTACATTCATTGAAACCTCAGGAAATGAAATGCAAGGAACAAGGATGAAATGAGTGTCTCATCTATAAATTGTGTGCTCTGAACACTGAGTTCTGAGGCACGCAAAGCTTTAGCAATACTTGCTAGTACACAGGGAAAAGTTTGTCTCCTACACACAAATGTATACATACAAAGGCACACAATGTTGTTCAAAACAAACACTCCAGCAATGAAGCAGGTTTCAAACATTTCTACCTTCAAAAGCAGTTCTTGTTCTTCGTTTATAGTTTTTCTGGCACAAATTGTTCCTGAAATCACAGATCATATATGTTGTAGTGACTCACAAGGAAAAGGATTTGTTAAGTTCTAATTTATTCTAAAATCTGGCTGGGGAAACAAGGATGAGGGCTATCACTCCTCACCTGTATAATGCCTAGTAATTTGAGTTTGCATGCAGGAACAGGGATCAGATATTTTTTATCCAGGCAGCTTCAGACACATATCTTCATGGTTTCTCCATCTAGAACTTCTGGGAAGAGGAAGGAAGGGAGGAAATCATGCAGAAATATTTCAGCTGTCCAGCATCAGTAACTGAGAATCTTAGGATCCTAGAAAGGTGGTTTGTGTTGGTGGAAGCATTTAAACGTCATCTAGTCCAAATCCCTGCAATAAGCAGGGACATCTTCCACTAGACAGGTTGCTCAGAGCCCCATCTAACCTGACCTTGAGCATTTCCATGGATCTGCCATTTCTCTGACTGATCTGTTCCAGTGTTCCACCACCTTTATTGCAAAAAAATTCTTCTGTCTGTCTAGGCTGAATCTTATCTCCTTTTGTTTAAAACCTTTAATAATTGTCCTATCACAACAGGCCCTACTAAAATTATTTTCCATCCTTTTTTGTAGGCCCCCTTTAGGCACTGCAAAGTCTCTGTAAGGTCTCCTCAGACCCTCCCTTTCTCTAGGATGAGCAACCCCAACTTTCTCAGCCTTTCCTCATGGGATAGGTGCTCCAGCCTTCATGTGGACTCACTCTAACAAGTTCATAATTTTTCTGTGCTGAAGACTCCAGAGCTGGCCATGGTGTTCCATCCATGGTGTCCTCATCAGAGCACAAACATAGATTCACCTCCCTCGACCTACTGGCAATTGCCATTTGCTGCATCCCAGGATATGGTTGGCTTTTTGGGCTGCAAGCACGCATTGCTGGATCATGCCCTGTTTTTCATTTCAACCATTTGTGTGCATTTTTTTTTCTCTTCCTTTTCTTTCCCCAATTGTTCTTCCAGCATCTCTTGCACTCCCTTTTCCTCCATATTCTATGACAATATCCTCTTTGCTTTTCAATAGGCCTGATAAACCATATGAGCCAAATATAGCTCTGGCCATATTAGGTATTCCATAATAACACTATTGAAAATAATTTCAGCTATTCATAATGCATTTCCTATCCCACACTAACTCTCCTTTCTGTCTTAATACTAGGCTTTTATTTATGAGGACTGATGGTGATCAAAATATGCAACTGTTGCATTTTAAAAGTACATCAGCAAAATTGAAAACAATTTTTTTCTAGCAGGATCAGTTCCCCATTCTAGTACACACCACACAAGTTGTTCTTCTGGTGAATATAAGGAGTAGCTAAAGGCATGAACAATAAACAGGAACAGAGACTGGAATTTTGGCTATTGCTGAACCTAGCACTGATGACTGAAAATATGCATATCGAATGGTGTGGAATATATAGAAGTGCCTTTGTGAAGCCAGGTTAGTTGATACTTGAAAGAATATACGGATGGTATAGAAATACAATACACCCAACCCTTAAGTGCAAGATACTCTCACAATCGCTGCAAGATTCACTAACACTTTGTGTCAAATTCCCAGCAGGATTTCTTGATGACTCCCTTAGATTTGACACTACACTTTTAACCTTTCAGTCTCAATGCATGTTTTAGGCTAGACAGAGTTTTCAACTCTATAAGCTTATATTAGACAAAATAAATTGGGCAAAGCTTCCAGTAATCCATGGGGTAAAATACAATATAATATAATATATGTAAGTAATTTATGTACGTTAAAGACCATATATACATTTAATTATACAACTAATAATCTGAAACTGAACATACTGATACTTATGAGATCATGATGCTCTGAGTTCAGGAGCATACACATATCCCATGTTGAAAACTGAAAATTTTAGGGAAAAACTGTTAAAAATATGCTCCTGCTGGGATGCAATTTCCAGGAGGTAATTCTTTGACCTCTAAACACATCTTTTCAGTCCTACTCTTCAGAAAACTGTTAAAGAGGTTTTAATAGCATAATTTCAATGCTTTCTGTTTCTTTCCTTACTTAAATTAGAACTACATTTGCAACATAAAAAATGGAAATACATGTTCTAAGAATTACGGAAGAAACAAATAGATTTTCATCATTATCTGTTGTTTTATTATGAATACTGTTGGTTATTAAAGAATGCAATTATTAAAAATTATAAAGATTAGATAATCTAATTATTTTTCTCATTTAAAATTAGGGTCTGTGAAAGACAGTCTATTCTCCAGGAAATTTGTGTCCATTTCAAATAAACAGAAATCATCCTTAAAAATAGAAATTAATAAATGGTTGCATTCTAAAAACATAAATCCCAGCTTGCAATGTCCCAGAAGATCGTAACTTTTGATAACTCTGCTGTCTGGGCAAAATTCACAGGAGTAAAATGAAAGAAAGAGCAAAGTTCATCTTTAAATATGAGATACAAGACTCTCAAATTTAATAATTTAGAAAGAAGATAACACATGTATGCTTCATGGCTTGTAATATCTCTGCATCTAATAGAAATATTAGATATTAGATATTAGATATTTCTTAGATGGGATTTATCTCCTTATCTTATGCATCACATCTATGATGTGATGAATTGCACTCTAAAGAGCCTGCCTGTCCTTTCACCCTATTGTGTTAATGCTGTGAAGGTGAAGATTTTGATTTTGTTGAAAGTGGGTCTAGGTTCCTGAGAGCACCACATAAAAGAAATGGCTTGAGTTGCAAGAGACAATATCCATAGCTGGAGTTTAGCTGTAATAATAAATGAGACAAAGAGAGGCAGGAAGATACAAAATTAACCCTAGTTGAAATTTTCAGTTGTGCTTGGAACCAAGGAAAGCTGCAAGCAGCAGAAATCTCAATTAATTATGAGAAAATTGCTATCACTGCCTTAACTGAAAATTGGTGGAATATTTTCTATTGTTAGAAGATTGGAATCTTCTATAGCATTTTTAAGAATGACATGATGATTAAAAGAGCAAAAGGGCCAGAAGACTGAGGAAATTATTTAGCCAATGCTTGCTATAAAACAAAGAAACAAAGGTGAGAATTCCTAGTTTGTATCTGGAGCAGCAGTCTTCGAAGCAGGAGACAAAATAAGGTGTTATGGGGGAATTGTGTAACTGATATTCAGAAAGTGCTACACAGGGCACTAATTAAACATAGGAGTACCTAAAAATTTTAGATAATGATTTTTTGAAGTAAAAGTTGTTGTTGTTGTACAATTTATACCCAAAAAATTAGTAATTGTACTTTGGATTTCTTCTTCTTATTCTTAATAAAGATTAATTGAATGAATACATTTAAAATTGGTATTTTGTGAAATATATACAGTTAGAGTAAATCCTCAACCAAATTATCTGTGGTTGTTCAAAGAGAATAAAAAAAATCCACAGATTTTTGAAGACTATTAAGAATAAAAACGGCCACAATTTATCAAATTGAGGCTAGACTTACAAAATTAAATAATAATTTTTAAAAACTTAAAAATTATGCAGAGACAAGAATATTCTAATAAATGTTCCCAGTATGTACTTAAAGAGATTCTGGCTGATACTCTTGTAAAGCATAAGATGATGAAGTAGAGTTTCCAGTCCATTAGTAACCAAGACTTATGCTAATGGCTCATAGGAATAAACATCTTTAAATCAAATGCACTAGAGAAAATATCCAAGTACCTTAAAAAAATGTGCAGCTGAATGATAAATGACATTTTAATAAATGTTTTAATATTCGAGATACTGATGCCAGTGTTTATACAGAACGAGCAAAACAGCCCAATATAAAATGCTCTTCAGGAATTCATGGCTCAATATGATGGGTTTAGCTGTAGTAGTATAGAACTTCGAGGATTTAATTTAATTACAGATGGATGAACTTTAGGGACCAGTGACATGCGAATTAGAAAATTTAATGAATCCATTTTTTAATTGAACTCTATCTTTTGTAGAGCTTTTTCTTTGCTTACTGCAAAAAGTATTTTATAGAATTTTATAGGGAATTTCCGCCAAAGAGCAGGTACTGTATGAAGAGAAAACAAAATTAATTTGATTTCTATGTCTGACTTTAACTCTATCTTTGATTTTTCCATGGTGACCTGTTTCCAGAGAAGACAGGCAATTGGTAGCTTTCACAGTTACTTATACATCCTGCTTTCCTCATTTTCTAGATTGTTTAACAACTCAAGGCCTGATTTTCAGAAATTATAAAAGCTACTAATGCTTAAGACATTTAGAGAAATTATTTTTAGCATACAAATATTTGATATAGCTAAGTGCATTGAAAAGTTATGTCTGAATTACCTCTAATTTTCAAATAGTGTATTTGTTTGTTTGTTTTAAAATATATTTAATGTATATTTTTTCTTGAAGATAGTCTAAAGAGACTGATAGATAAAAGTTATCTAGTCTTGATAAAAAGCGTCAAGTAGTTATGATCAGTGGCATAGAAAAAGCCAATATAATTGCTAACAATTCTGTTTCTTCAGCAGTGGTCGAATAATGTACAGGAAGTTTATACTTAGCTCTAGAAAGAAAACCAAATAAGCTCAAGACCATGATAAATACATCCATAAGGAACTGTTGCCCAATGAATCAGAAGAGGTAATCTGGAAAAACCAGCTTGTGATCAAGTCCTTCGGGACTGTGTTGCTCTGAGTTTGCACCAAGAACACAGAGTTTACTTCTACAGGAAACCTTCACTAACCTTCCCCAAGCACGGTCTGTGTCAACAGAGCTCTGGTGAGCAGCGTGAGGCTTGAGGAAGAACAACACATGCTGAACACAACTTAAACAGAGGAGCAGAAAAACATGGGGTTTCCACCTTGGAAACCTTGGAGTTATCACTGAATTTTCAGGAGAGCCCATTAATTGTGATTACTAGCCCTAAGATGATACAGATCCTTATACTACAGGTTGTTACTTCTACGATTTTTTTATTTTAATTCTGAAGACAGGTTTTGCTGAGCCTTTTTTCTCATGTGGAAAATGCATATTTTGGACCACCATCAGTAGCAATCCATTGTCTTCAAGCTGACAATACAAGAAACATGAAAAATGAACTGTCACAAAGCTCTTTGCATGGTCAGTGATCCAAAAAATGCCAAAGATTTTCTGTAACTTTGACATATAGCAAATTATTCCTTCATGAAATTTTTGTGAATGTAGAGTGAGACAATTTATTGAAAAAAGTTATGTCCTAAATCACTTGCACATCTGTACCTTCCTGTCTCAAAAAAGAAACAGCAAACAAACAAAAAAAACAGACCAAACCAACCAACCAAACATACAAACAAACAAACAAACTCCTTTACATGCCAGGTTCTAAGAAGACACTTTGTGACACGAACAGACAAACTTTTACCCCAAATCTGAGTCATGCTGCTTACATCAGCAGTGTGAAATAACACCCTTTGGAAATTTTATGTGTAATAAAAAATACTGACAACAAACCAAATCATTTTACTGTCACCTCTCAAAAAAGGGACATTCAAATTTGCAGCATCTTAGATTTACTCAGCTTAGGATTTTGAAACATGGTGGGGAAACTTGAGAAATTGGCAAAGCTCCACCTGCACAGCTACCTGCATAACAATTCTCTTTTGACCCTCACAGATACTGAGCTCAGCTGGTGTTTTCTTTGTAAGAGGCAAAATATTTCAGTGAGTTTGCACCTCTTTGAACCAGGTCTTCTGACCTGGGAATGATGCAATATCATTGCACAAAAGTTACTGTAAAGCTTAATTTATCTCAAAACAAGACACCTGAGAAGAAGGAGTGTAGTCCTGGTGGCACAATTTTGAATCTTTCTCCCCGAGCTGTTGCAGCACAGGAATGCAAGGTAAAAATTGTTGTTTGCAATGGAATCTCCAGCACTGTTACTGAAAACAAAGCACAACTATGATGAATAAAAAAACAAAAAAAAAATCTTTATAAGCAGACAATTAAATGTAACTGTAGGAACTGCTAGTAAGAGAGAAGACCTAAATGAAAAACACAATTTTTGTCTGATGCCTATGAATCTCAAAATGTCTTAACTGAAAGCTTTGCAAGAAAGTTTAATGTTGTACATAGTGTGATAGATAAGAAGATTTTATAAAAACTGTCACAAATTCACCTTTTTTGCTAAACTCAGTGGGTATCAAAAATTAATTAGAAATGTTTCAAGCACAAATAACTTCCCACCGAAGATAACAAGCAACAACAAATTTATATCAAGGATCACTGAAATATGTGAATGAATACAGAGAATAAAATATGAAGAGCTTCAGAAAACACAAATTGTGAAAACCTACCCTAAGCAAAAGGGAAGCCCAGTCTATTCTGGCAAACTATTGATGTTTGGAATTATTTGGCCTCATACATTTGCAATGATTTTATGAAAAAAATACAGAGTAATATCTTTTACTATAAAGTATTTAATTGTCTTCCATAGGCACAAGTTCACACTGGATTGAAAATGTGAACTCTCAGTTCCATCATCTGACCTGCAGAAAAACTTTTACAGTTTTTGAAATGCGGTGGAAATCAGCTGAAAGTGAAAAGTAATTTTTAGAATAATCTGTACCTTCTGATCTCATTTTGAATACAATTACTTTAGGATCACTTCAATAAATATGATCTGAGGTTTAAGCATGAGATATGTTGACAAAAGAAGAAAGATTAAAGTAAACATAAGACAGAAAACTGAGCTTTATAAAAGCACACTTTTTCAGCCATACAAGGATACTTTGTCCATTCAATACCAAAAAAAATTAAAAAGAGGAAAACCAAAAAAAAAAAAAAAAAATAGGCAAATGAAACAAGCAAAAAACTATCTTGGTTCATTACATTTCCTAAAGAAAAAAAAAAAAGAAAAAGTATTCAACAATCTTTCCTCTTTTTGTTTTTTTTTAAAGGAGTGGAAAGAAGAGAGAAAATAAAATAACAGAAAAAAATTAAATAAAAATTAAGTTTGATTTATTTTTTGAGTGATATTATTCCCAGGAGTCATATATAGACAGCAAAAAAAAGATTTAATCTGTATGTATGTTTATATATGTTTATACATAAACTAAAAAAAAAAATGTATATAAATGTACATATATATTGATATAAAAAATTTCTTTAAAAGTAGCATGTGACATATCACTTTTACACTAATCTAGAATGTTTTAGATATGGAGGCATATTCATATATAGGTGCATAGATATATACACAGGTATATTTATTCACAAACATGAATGTGAAAGATTGAATATGTACATATATGTACCAAACAGTCACAGTGGCTTTTTTTGACAGTCACTCTATATTTTCAGTAGTTGGATTTCGTTTAGAAATCCTATGTAAAGATGTTTCTTCTCTAGAGAAAAGCTCTAGAAACAATAAATGCATCTCATTTTCTGAAAAATGTCCACATACAATCCTTTTCTATGTCACTGTAAACTAGGATGTATGCATTGAAGATTAAATGTACACATAATACATATTTTTATGTATGTTTGCATTACATACTCATTTATGTACACAATGTATATTTGAGAATTCCAACACACATAATCAAAGGTAGACACAAATATAACACATGTATATTTTTTAATGCTAATCATATAATCCTTCTATCCATAAACATGAGTATATCCCATCCCACTTGATACACAGACCTGACTTTTCCACCATAAAACAAAACACAGGGGCGGGGTATATTATTGCTACGTAAAAGAGAGCTGCTTCCTAAAACAAAAAGGTACAATCCTTTAAAATGTTCAGATCAAAGATCCTGAGAGACCACATGAACATCTGCATTTCCTTGTGGGAGTGTAGAGGGCACTATTTCAGTATCTGTATTTTACAGAGTGCTCCAGGAGATTGATAGGCAGGCAGTTTAGTTCCCTATGAAAGTCTGGCTGATTTAGATATACATACACCTTTACATCTCTTATCTTGTTGTTTTAATGAGTTCTTCTCTCTCCTGTCACTAAAAGGTCCATTGAAAGCAGCCCTAAGTTGTTCACCACCATGCTTTCATTAAGTTAATTCTCCCCCAAACAGAAAATATGAGGTCTGGAGTAGCCTGATCCATTTATGCATTATAAAGGGACCAGGGAAGGCACAAAGGTCTCATATCCTGTACTTTGTAAAGGAGAAACCAAATTTCAGTAAGAAGTAACAATTCATAATGTTTTATATACAGTAGGCACAAACACACACAGGAAGCAACCAGATGTAACAGCATTAACCTTCCAGTCCTTTCCAGTTCAACAAAATGAAGCTCATTTCATGATCTGGATCACACAATTCTATATTGCAAAGGTTTCCTTTAGAATTAGGCTCATTAGTTTTATTAATTAACACTCAAAGCAGAGATGAAAAAAAAAAGAGAATTTGATGAACCTAATAATATTTTCATTTTTCTTTTCTCAGAGAAATTTATTTTTCTTTCTTGAATCAACAGAACTATTTTCCAATTGTCAAAGCAATATTTTCACAGACATTTTTTGTAAATTATTGTTCATCTTGCTGCTCTCATTTTTCCTTCTTTCAAATGAAGTATTCTTCCTAATTAAGTTATCTTTAGACATAAGAAGCTTAGGAAATTATGTTTGTCAGGTGTGTTCGCCCAAGCTTTCAGTGCTCTGCTTCCAGGAAATTAGTGTAAATAACAAACACACTTGCAGAATGAAGAAGTTTCAGATTCAAAAGAGGCTTGACTCACAAGGATTAGACATAAAAATATAAATTTCTAGCTTTGAAAATAATCATAAGTGATCAGTAGCAAAATAAATATACTATATGCCTATATACTATTGGGAAAGGAAATGAGTATGTGAAAGAAAACTTCCTTTTTCCCACAGCTAAATGATTAAGGGTAATCTAAAGCATTGCCATTTCTGATTTCTACTTAAGTTACAATGAGGGCCCTTAATGGCCTCTGGGCACTGCACTTCAGTCTCCACAACAAAAAGTATTTATGCTGGTCAGTGTTTCCTGTTGTCTCTGCTTAGCTGGTCAGGAACAACATGGACCTGTTGGATTGAGTGTGATAAGGACCACAAAGATTGTCAGAAGGCTGGACCACCTCTCCTGTGGGAAAGGGCTGGGAGAGCTGGAGTTGTTCAAGCTGAGAAAGAGAAGGCTCTGGGGAGACCTTATATTGTTAATTATTTAATTACTGGAAGGCCAGGGAGGCCTTCCAATAATTAAAGAAATTTCCAATTTCTTTCTGTAAGAAAGAAAGCTGAGGGCAGAGTCTTAAGCAGGGTCTGTTCCAATAGGACCAGAGGTAATGTGTGTTTAACCTGAGAGTAAATTTAGATTAAACAGAGGGAAGAATTTTTACCATGAGGATGGTGAAACACAAGAAGAGGTTACACAGATAGGTGGTGGACACCCCACCTCTGAAAACTTTGAAGATGAGGTTGGACCCAGCTCTGAGCAACCTGACCTGATGGAATATGATCACTGCAATTCATGCCAGAATAATTGTTTGTGTGGTGACCTTATGATCTGGATTAGGACATCACTCTAGTTTGAAAACTGTAATAAAATATACCAACAAATTGTCTGAACATGGATTGTTTCCCTGACTTTGTTCAATGCCCAGATGCACAAGTGGAGATGGTGTCATAGCATCAGTGAAGCATCCAGAACACCTGAAGGTGCTTGTCATGGCTTAAATTCAGCCAGCAACTAAGCACCCCACAGCCACTCACTTACTGACCAAAAGTGGGATGAAGGAGGAAATTGGAGGAGTAAAAGTGAAAAAACTTGTGTGTTGACACAAAGATAGTTTAACAGGTAAAGTAAAAGTTGCATGCACAAGTAAATCAAAACAAGGGAATAATTCACTGCTTCTCAAGGGCAGGCAGGTGTTCAGCCATCTCCAGGAAAGCAGGGCTCCTTCAAATGTAATGTTTACTTGAGAAGACAAATGCCACCACTTCAAACTTCCCACCCATTCCTGCTTCTTCCCTCAGTTTGGTATGCTGAGCATGATGCCAGATTCTATAGAATATCCCTTTGGTCAGTTGGTGTCAGCTATCCTGGCTGTGTCCCCTGTTGGAAGAGACAAATGCTAATGGTTAATGACTCAAACGATTGGCCATTTGCAAAAGCAGCAAGCAGTGCTTTGCTGAGGTTTGCAGGGTCACAGCCCAGGGCCAGAGGGGGTGAGCACAAACCACGGGGGCTACAAGCTGGATTTTGGGCCATATCTGGAAGAGACCAGTTAGAAGAAGATCCTGTGAGGTGGGATAATGCTGTTGTACCATGACAATGTCCTGCCTTACACAAGTGGCTCAGCTGTGAAAACTCCCCTTGGGGGAAGTACCAGGACATTCACACGTATGCCTGATAGTCTTCCTCCCTTCTGATGGGGCATAACTGGCTCAGCTACACTGGCATGAGAAGGAGCTGCCATGTCTTAGAAGGTGTGATAAACCATCAAAGACACCTGAAACACCCCCAGACTCATTTCTGGGGCTTTCCACAAGAGGACTGGGCATGGCAAGCAGTGTTGCAGCTGACAGTGTAAAACTCCCCCCCCAGGGAAGGTACCTGGGTGTTTCTATGCAAACCTAAGCTATATTAACCCACTAAACTTTGTGGTTTGGGTCCCCATACCCAACAGATCAAGGCTGTGACCCTCATTTTAAAAAATGGACACCAAAATTGCAAAAAGCAAGTCTCACTGCTTATTCTGTGAGTAGTGATATCTTTCCTCTCTACTATCCCTCCACTCTTAACCTTTTTTTCTCTTTCTTTTCCTTAGAAATTTCCTGAAGTGTTATTTTTATGCTTTTATATTGTTATATTTCTACAGATTATAACAAAAATGGCTGCATCTCCTTTCCATCACAGCTGAATTGTAAAATAAACCCTACATAGGTTTTTAATTTTTTAAAAGATATTTATTTATTTAAAAAGATATAAACATTTGTTGCGATAATTAGTGAAGTAAGGACCCCAGGCAGGTGCAAAGCAGTGCTCTTTATTTCCAAAAATAAGACCTTTTAAAGCAGTTATCTGGTTATCAGTTTACATAGTTTTAAGGCACAACAATAATACAATAATTCAGTGTTGTTTCACTCTAATTGCCCCAAGGGAAAGTCCAATCATTGGTCAGAAGCAAGTGTTCATGTAATTCTCAGTATCAGAAGTTAGAGAGTCTGAGTACTACAAAACTTAGAGAAATGCTGGTATCAGCCTTCCTGTTACCCTCTTGAGATTTAGTGGTGAGAGAATAAAAATTGCTAGTTACTGCACTAGTGATGAAAACTGCTTGTGAAAATTAAAAGGAATGAGAAAAAGAAATCTTGCCATTTAAATGCTACAGCAACGTTTTCTATTTTATACAATGTCCTTAATAACATAGTTGAGACATATACTGACATAATATATTTGATATTTCAAATCCTGAGAAGAAATAGTATTCCTCATCTTGTGAAGATTCATTGTACAGAAGAATAGCAGGGTGTTTTGGGACGTGTCTTTTCCTATGCTGCTTTAGAGTACAGGCACAAATGTTCTCTGTCACACTTCACTCTGAAACAACTGGTAAAAAATTCTCATTTAAGAATAAACAGGAATGTTTATCCAGCAAGCTTCTACCAACGGAATGCTGTTAACAGGTTCTTCATATTCAAGCTTCCTTTCTTGAGTTTTACCTACCTAGAGAATTTTATAGATCTGATAGTTACAGTAAGGAGTATTACAGGTGTACTCTTACCTACAGGGTGATGTGCAGCTTATTTCCATTTGTATTTGCCAAAGTTGGTCTTAATGCCCCGGCCTTTGAGGACATCTTCTTCACAGCTGACCTAGTGCTTTTATAACACCACTGAAAATTATATTTACTGCATTAAAAGTATTCTGACTATTTTGAATTTATTTTGATAACCATGTTTTTTTTATTTTTCTTACTCATTTAGTTATTTTTACAAGGCCCAAGGCTGATACAAATATCTGTGGGTGATTGTTCAGAGCAGAGCCACAGTCACAGAGGATGTGCAGAGGATGGACTTGAAAAAGCTTCAGTTTCTGCTTTCTGGAGGAAGCCTCTCTTATGAGGGCTGAGGCTGAATCAAAATATAATGATGTTTGCTCATCAGCCACAACTATTTTTTTGTAAACAAGGACTTATTTTTTCATAAGAGGAATTTAATTTTCAGTCCACCATAGACACTTTTTAAAAATTCTAACTATTTCTACAAAACAAAATTCATTTGAGACATGACTAATGAAATCTAACACATGCCTTGGTTTAATTTTGGCAATCATCTCATAGTCACAGTGTCTTATTACCCCTGATACACATTTTAATGTGACAGGAGGGGTGGCAGCAGGGTAATTGCAGTTTTTTTCCTGAAATTATCAGTTTTCATGTATTATTCTTGCTTATCTTGCAGGTTGCTGCATACATGCCATATCTTGGACCACTGCTCACTTCTTAGTAGTGGGTACAAGCATTCTGCCTATGTCCACAATTTTATTTTCCCCTGAAATTTACCATATCTTTTCGTGGGCACTGTAAATAGAGGCAAGGGAGGAAAAAATCCGCCTACAAGACAGTATCAGAGGAAGACTAGAGAAGTACCTCAGCACACTGAAATGCAGTCACTCCTGCCTTAAAGCTCCCACTGAGATCTGAAATCAGTCAATGCTGCCAGAAATTGATATGGAGGGAAGCAGCAGCTCCCCCTGAGAGAGTGAATGGCGCAGCTCCCCCTCCCCTGAGCTCAGCAGCAACAGGCAGGAACTGCCTCTTGCAATAATGAGCTCTTTCTCTGAATCTGAACTCAGCAAGATCCCACGACTTCTGCCTTGCACTAAAGCTGGGAGTCTGCCGAGAGGGAGCCACACCTCCTCATCAGGAATCTGGGGTGGGGGAGCAGGGCCAGGGCTGGGCAGGTGTGGTGACAGAGCCTGCAGCAGCCTGAAGACCATGGTCATTAGCAGAAAGAGAGGCACAGAACCCACTGTCACAGGCACCACCAAAATCAGAAAGGAAGTGAAAGAAAGATTTAGTGGGAGAAAATATTTTTAAGAATTACTATGATAAAGAGGAAGAAAAAATTTGGAAAATATCTGGATCACACCAGCTTACTAGAACAGAAAGTCTTTCTAGACAGTTTGTCAACAGCATCACTCTGGAAGAGTGTTGCTGATGTGTTGTAGGAGATCACAGATCACTAACAATTTCTGAAACATTTCATTTGATTCTCCTTTCATGACTGTCATTGTCTCTCATCAACATTTAGTTGACCCTATCTTTTCATAACCAGATAATCTTCCTTAGAAACAAAGTGAAAACAAAGATAATACCAAAGAAGAACCTCCAGGTGCTCAAAGAACCGTTTGACTCATGCATGAAATTGCCATCATATTGTTTTAATATTTTTTTTTCCAAAAATAATATGTTGGGTTACAGCTTTAAAGATACCAAAGATGATTGCAATATTGCATAGCATCAAAACAGTATTTTCAGATCTGCATAAGAGATTTGCATGCTAAGAGTATAATCACCAGCAATCCCTTTTTGTACAAGTGGGTGTTCATATTTCCTATATAACTCTCAAACCCTATCTCAAATATTTAAAGTGCTACTTTATTTTGAATATTAAGCACTTGGATAAAGCATATCTATACATAAGATTTGCCTCCCAAGTCATTCATTCTTAGTTGAGCTTCGTGTCAACCCGTCCATTCCATTTTGTCAGTTTTCATTAAAAACAGCTAATTTATTGGCATGATAAAGACAGTTCAAGAGAGGGGAAAAAAAGGCCTACAAAGCAAGGCAGATTAAAAAAAATTATACTGGTTTAGTATTTCATTATGAAATGTTCTGTTAAGTAGGCCCCAAAGCATTAATAGTCTCTGAGGTTTTGTTTCCTTCCTGTCTGGCTTTAAAAGACTTAATGAGCCTAGAACAACATGTTTTAAAATGATCTACTTCTCCCAGCTAAACATCTTCAAGAAAATATGTTGGAAATGCAAAATATTGTGACCTGTTTTCTCTGAAATTCAGCACTACACGTTGAAATATGTGATACAGTAGTTGTGTCAAGGATGACACGAGAAGAATAGCTACAAATGTTGTTAATTGAGATTACCAGTCGCCACAAAACACTTTTTTAATTTACAATTTCTTCATGCTTCTTATGTCCCCAAAGGACAGAGCTGTCCCTCTCTCCTGACATTTGTCTGTTGTCACAAATCTAGAACACAGGACTTTTCTCTTTTTCTTTTCTTTTCTTTTCTTTTCTTTTCTTTTCTTTTCTTTTCTTTTCTTTTCTTTTCTTTTCTTTTCTTTTCTTTTCTTTTCTTTTCTTTTCTTTTCTTTTCTTTTCTTTTTTCAGAATATGCTGCAATAATCTTGATCCTTCCAAGGTATCCAAATCTGGGAAAATAGTTACAACACAGAAAGAATCTTATAAGTCAGATTTTCAGACCAGGTAAAATAGAGAACTACTCCTACATTAATAAAGCATTACTCCAGAAATAGTTTCAAGCTTAACTATGTAAAAGATTTACTGTGTATTATAGGAAGAACCATTTTCCTCAGTGTCATGCTTTGCCATAGATTAATAAAGACTTCCCGTTATTTGCTAACCTGTGATTTCAAACCACTGTCATCTAAAAATGCAACTCACCTGGAATTATTTAACTGTCAAAAAACCCTGTGTCTGGACTGCCTAGGACAGTGTTCTACGGTGACACCTTCATTTAAATAAATAGACAACTCTAGTAAAGACAGCTGAAGTCTATGAATAGTTACAATCAGCTGAATACTTAACTGTCTCTGCACGACAGGGTTTTTTTTTCCATTGTCTAAATATCTACAAGACGATCCTGAAGCTTAGTGGATCCTATAGTATTAATGAGTAATAATGAAAAACCTATTTGGAATAAGAAATATTTCACTTTAAGCTCATACATGTAGTGTATAACTAGGCTGATTTTTCTCTAGCTTAGAAAAGGAAAAGGAAGGAAATACATCATAGCTAACAATAATAAGCTTTTTGTTGTATTAAGTCAAATGAAATCTTCAGTCTTGTTCTCACTGTCAGTCCTTCTCCCCTTTCCTAAACCAAAGCCTTTTCTGCCTTCCCTAGAGCTGCCCTTTTTCTCTTCTCCTTGCTCTTTTACTTCAACATGAAAATTCTCAGCTGGAATCAACAGCAGATGTGAAGAATTAAGCACACTGCAAGGAACAGGAACAACATTTGAACTATTGCTGATGCTTTATTCTTGCCTCGCCTGTATAAATGTTTTTGGCTTATACAAAAACAAAAGTTTTTCTATATTACCAGCTAGCTGCCTGTAGAGCTGCAGTGCAAAAATCACAAAATCTTTTCCCAATCAATTGAAATAGGTTTGACAAATTCGATGAGCAAATGTGTATTATGCCTGTTCAATGCATGTGTTTATTGCATAATTTAACATGAACACTCATTGCATTTTAAAGAACAGAAAATGGTGAGAAAAAAACATAGTGCTGAAAAAGCTTTAATGGTAAAGTTATTGAAGCTATGCTGGTCAGCTGCCAGTAGACAGAGGAGAAAGGACAATC
Source organism: Sturnus vulgaris (assembly GCF_052056855.1). Taxonomy (NCBI): domain Eukaryota; kingdom Metazoa; phylum Chordata; class Aves; order Passeriformes; family Sturnidae; genus Sturnus; species Sturnus vulgaris. Next base: position 77,406,399 of record NC_142245.1, read on the forward strand.
ACAGGACAACTTGATTTGAGAGACCTGATGGGAAGAGGCATGGTGAGGTGGTTATCTGAGTTTTCTCATCCCTGAAGTCTCCCTGTGTGTCTTACTCCATCCTCTTTCTACATAGAGTTCGAACCATAATGATTGATTCTTCTTTTATATATGTTGGATCTAATTCAAAACTGAAAGAACTCTAAGGAAATTATATCTGATCCTGTGGAATAAAGCATATTCTGTCATAGGAAATATAAATATATATAACAGAACTGTTGAAGCTTCCACAAAACTCTTTAACAAAATAAGTCCTAAAGATACACTAAGCCTGGACAGGACCTGTGCAATCTCCAGTACCATTTTGGAACCTCTGTAACAATTGTGACAGAGAGCTATTTCCTCTTTTTACACTTTATATACTTCATACCTCACATTTTTGTCTGCTTTTCCCCTCCTCCTTCTAAACCATTTCCCTTATTTAAAATTTGAAAGTAGTGTTCATAAATATGTCTATCAGTTTAAATAATAAACTCAATGATTAATATGAGTTGTTGGACAGTTTAGTTTTCAGTTATGCTGTTGACTTTCTGACATCTTTTCAGAGAAATATAAGACAGTTAAAGTCTTTAATGGTTTTTATTTTCATTTGTACTTGTTATGATGTTTTATAGTAATCTTAACAACTAGTAAATTGCTCTTACAACAAAAATATATAACAAAGAGAGTTATATGACAAAGAAGAGGATATATTTATGGACAGAAAAATAAGTAATGTGTCATCAATGTTTTATGAATAGTTTGCAGTATATTTAGACCGTATATTTAGAGAACTGATGTGCAACAAATTCTTTGCACAAAATCTCCTTATACTTTCTTAATTACAGTTTCTAAAAAATACCTTCTTACTTCTTGGGCTGAAATGAGACTGAAAATAAAAGTAATGAAAAAATTCGATCTTCACTAGAAGGATAAAAATGTCATCATTGTGTAGGAGTCAAATATATATTTTCATGTGTTCAGTTTAGTCAGACTATATAATGACTGGTATTGCTATAAAAAAAAATAGTCATGGTTTCTGGAATATTTGTGTGTATTCTTCTGCAAGACATTTACATGAGTTCTACAAATAATTCTTACTAAAATACCCACACATGGTATGTATAAAATCAACAAATATTATCTGAGGGCTGTAAAATGGTCTACTCTGGTATACTAAAAGAGTTACACTCATTTTGCTCACAAAAAACCGAAGTTGAAAAGTAATAAGGAGATAATTTGATCACAGTGAATCAGTAGCTGAATGGCAAGGAAAGACTAGATATCAAAAGTTCTAGAGATCAAATCTTCATACTGTAATGAAAAAAAACCATCTTTATACAAGTTCACTAGGGAACATCAGATAGCTAGATGAAATTTTGTGTGTAGAGCCTACAACAGGTGAATGCTAAGTGATCAAACATGCCACAAAATTCTAACTATGCAAGTTTGTTTCCATAATGTGTAAATTATAGAAATAAGTCTTCTTTTTCAGGAGATTTAAGAATTCATAGAATCCCAGGAGGGTTTGAGTTGGAAGGGACCTTAAAGATCACCGAGTTCTAACCCCCTGCCATGGACAGGGAAACCTTCCACTAGACCAGGTTGCTCAAAAGTCCCATCCAATCTGGCCTTCAACAGCCTCAGGCATCCAAAACCTCTCTAGGCAGCTTGTTCCAATGACTTACCCCTCTCCATGAAAAATGTCTTCCTACCATCAAACAAAACATTCTCTCAGTTTAAAGCCATTCCCTTGTTCTATCACTACACGCTGTTTTACACAGTCCATCTCAGCTTTCTTGTAGCTTTAGGTAGCTGCCCTAAGGTCTGCCCAGAGCCTTCTCTTCTCCAGCCTGAAGAAACTCAAGTCCTTCACACTGTCTTCATAGGAGAGGGGCTCAACCATTAGAAGGCAATTCTGAGCACCTTGATGTGATGTGTTTGCAATGTGATTAATTTGCTTGATGACTGTGGTGCATTGCCTTTCAGAGAGTAACTCTAACAATCACCAACCATGGTCCTGTGTAGCAATGGAAACGAAATATTGCTGTCACTGGGGGTACAAATGACAAGGAGAAATACATTGTATACCACTTCAGACATGTATCCATAACCAGTAGGCAACCTCTTTTTCGCAACACTTCTAAAGATACATGATTAATTCTCTTCTAGGTTTTGCTTTAATACATAACCAGATATCAAAAATGAGTTTGAATAACGTACGCAAACTAACAACTTTAGTAGAATGTGAATTAAATGAGGACAGTTATAGCACTAACAAAAACTCTCTTGTTAGTGGCTTTTCAGCTTAAAACTTTTCTCTGCTCCTGTACTGGCTGTATGATCACACTTCACTGGAAACATGGCAGTGAGAGGGGGAGCAGAAAGAGATGCTGTTTCTGAAAAGAAATAGTAAGTTAGAAAGGGCTTATACTAAACTGAGAAACTGAGAAAAGGAACTCAGAAAATTTAGAGTTTCGATTGGAAAAGAAAATTAGGTGGACAGAATGCTCCCTCACTCTGTCTCAAACTCTGTTCCTGAGAATGAGTCCCAAAAGATCACCAAAATAAGATGCCTTTGGTATAAAGGAGATAATTTTCTGCCCAGTGTTTCCTCAGCCTGCAACAGAACAGAGACACAGATCGGGCAAGCGGGTTTATGCTTTTTTCTTACGCTAGAAAAAATAGTTTCCTCCTTCCATAAATATTTAAAATAGACATATTTGTTATAACAAGGAAGGAAAAAATTAGGAAGTCTTCTTACAGAAGACAAAGTAACAAAAAGTAATAGTAGTCAAGGGAAATTTTTAAACTCCTGTTACTTTTAATGTCAGATCAAGATTAAAAGTAATACCTAAGACTGAAATATAACAGACCCTTACAAGGTTCTTTGGCAGAGACCACAAGAGCAGTCCCACTCAGACCTTCTTGCCTGGCTCGTTTCCCATAGTAGCATCTCCCTGAGCCGAGCAGGCAGGCAGCAGCTGCCACAGTCCTTCCCTGTACCCCGTGCTCCCCAAGATTTCCCCACAGAGTAGTGCTGATTTCTTAATGCATCATGTGGCCTTTGAACAGACAAAACTGAAAAATTCTCTATCTAGACTTCAAATCAGGCATACATATAAAAATCTATCCACACTCCTGTAATATCCAAGATTCCTGCATTTCTGAGAAGAAATTACCCCGGGACAAACTATCCACTTATTTCTGGTATTTTGACGAGATTTTTCTCACATGCATTCATGATGAATGGCTTAGTCCCTCCATGTAATATCAGAAGGAAAAAAGCATTTCTTCTGGAAGTACAAAAGCCAAGAGAGCAATCATTCTGCCCAAGTCCTAAAGAAAATGTTGGTATATTTCCTCAATTAAAAGAAAACTGCCTTTTTCCACTATCCTGAAGGCTAAAGCTGACTGTCATGCATGTTACCTTCTTTGTGCTTTAGCTGGAAAACCCAGCCTCGGTGACTGCCAAGGTAACATCAGCACCACTTGGGAAGTGATAGGAATGCTGCCCTACTTGAGAAGCAGCACTAGATCCCAATCTCTTCCAGCCTCTCAGGTGTGGAATGAAAGCCAGCCATGTTCTGCAGGGTCCTTCCAAACCAGGACTCTGTGAGCTGACTCCCATCCTGATGCTTTTTTTAGCCAAATGTGAACAGTTTCTGAGCAGCCTCTCTCCCCTTCCACTTCTCCCTGGCTTTGGAAAGCTCTGTGTGGTATATGGACTGCTGGGAAGCTTGAGCCAGGCCTTGTTTCATTCTATATGCAACCCAAGGATGTTTTTCCATAGAAATCATAAATTTATATGGTTGTTTCAGCCCATATATTTTAGATTCTGGAAATAATTGTCCATGGTAGAGATTTGGAAAATCTCAGTTAATCTGAGCTATTTCCATCTGAAGGAAGTACTACACCATGTAGCTTCAAAGCTGAGCTGCATTTTTCAGCTAAAAATTAAAAAAACCCCAAAACATAAAAAAACCCAAATCAGCTATGAGAAGGGAAACAAATAAGGAGTCCATATTGTACTTACACCAGCTTTAATCACAACTCTGGACAAGGTATTGTTATTGCTAAAAATAATACCCTGGTTTGTTTTATGTTGCTTTTATGTTTGAGTCCTGACCTTGACATCAAACACAGGCTTTTTGGGGGTCTTGAGGAATTTTTTCTATTAAACCAGTCACACTGAAACTGTCAATTTATAACTTCTACTACTAGCTTTTTAGTCTTGACAAAGGTTATTTTTATTGTTGGTTCCATATAGAAAATACTATTATTTCATATGATTAGTATTAGGATTTTAAAATGCCTTAAATTGCAGTTTTCTGGAACCATAACCATTGATGGAAAATTATAATAATATGTCAGAATTTTAACAACATTTTCCTTTACAAGTCTCCATCTCTCAGCATTAAAATATTTAGCAGATTCTGAATACTTCCTGCAGCTTGGAGAAAATTCAGCTTTCTGAACATGGAAATTAAAAATTTGTTGAGAGGAGGGAGACAGTAATTTAACAAAATGTATCACAAATTATTTTAAGCAACAGCAACAAATGACATGGAATATTAGAATTTAGAAGAGTTTCGTAACATCAATGGCCATTTTATGAGTAAATTGGCCCTCTGTGGATCTGTTTACTGACCAGGAAAGAGATATGACAAAAATGATCTTTTCATGTCCTTTTAAAATGACAAAAATAAGATAATCTCTAGGTGGTCTTTTTTTGATAAATCGCTTTTAAGCTTAGTGGCTACCCTGTGTTATGTTCTGACATCTTGACAATAAAAAAGTGCTTATAATGCTCCTACAGGGTTTGTTCTAAAGCCTTTCCCTACTGTTAAGCAGTAAATCAGTGACTGACAGGATTCCTAACCCACCACCTCCTGCCAGGGTGACATTAAATTTACACCATATACTGCAATCTCCTTCCAGCTACCTAATAAGGACAAGAGAAAAGTCACTTCTAGTATCCCAGTTCCAAACCCTTGGGCAATTTTCTCACCAAACTGTACTAGTGGAATGTTCGAAGGCACCTCACCTCAAAGTGTAGTGACAGTCTGTTAAAAGTACTCTGCCTTATTCAAAGTGGAAAAGGGCTTAAAATTCTTGACATATAAATTACTGTACAGCATATTATTCACTTTAGCATATCTGTAAAGGAATGCGCTTCTATCTCCCTAACAATATAGAAAATTGTGAGGGTTGCACCGTTTTGGGACAGATGTGGCTCCCTGCGTGGTGGGAGGGTTACTCCTAACTTTGTGGGAGTACTTTTATTCTGAGCATGGCTGGTTTACCCCTCCAGCCAGCTGGCCTCCAACACTGCTGAGGCGTAAATAAGAGGCTGTGGCCCTCTTTTTGTGATGATAAGCCTCTTGTTAGACTCTGGAAACCACTGGTGAACACATTACTGCCTGGAGTGTCTGCAGCTAGGAGGGAAGGAGAAACAAGGGAAGGGTAATCCTGAAAGTAGCTCAGTTGGCTGGAGCATAGTGTTAATAGTGCCAAGATTGTGGGCTCAATCCCTGTACTGTCCATTTCAAGAGGTGGAATCAGTGTTCCTTGTACATCCTTTCCAAGTCAGAATAGTCTGTATTATTTTCTACATTGTCAGCATGCCACAGTCTTCCCATGAGAGGGAGGTAAGGAGGACTTCCACCAGGACTTCCTGAATAGATGATCATCTACTTCATAGCATCACAGGATCAGAGAACAGTTCTTACGGGAAAGGACCTTTGGAGATTGCCTAGTCCAAACCTTCCTCTCAAAGCAGGATGAGCCAGACCACCTTACCCAAGACTGTGTACGTCCCTCTGCAAGGATATTTATCAGCATTGCTAGGACCACCCTGAGCCTCCTTGCCTACAGGTTAAACAGTACCAGATCTGTCAGTCCTTCCTTGTATAAGTCCTGATACCCATAACTGGACTTGCTTCAATATGCCTGTGTCTCTTGTGCTGTGTGCAGCCCAACAATATACTGAGCACTCCAGCTGTGCCTCAGCAGCAAAAAGTTAGGGGGAAAGGATCATGTCCCTTGACCTACTGCTTCTTGTGTATTCTGGGATCCTGTTGGCCTGCTCAGCTGCAATCATGTTTTTACAGCACACGTTAAGCTTCCTGGCCACCAGAAGCCAGGTCATATTCTGCAAAGTTGTTTTGTAGCCAGTCAACCCTCAACATACAGTTGCTGCATGGGATTGGTTCTCTGCAGTGGCATGACTTTACACTTCCCCTTGTTAAACTTCATGAGGTTCTTGTCAGTCTTGTCATAAAGCAGAACCTAGTTTATGGGTCTGCAGAAAATTGTGGGTCTAGGCTAAGTACCCCTCACAGGTTTTGCAGGAAAACATGAAAGAATATTATTGAGAGTGAAGCAGTCTCTCCTCTGCCTCATTACATTACAGAACTTTCTTTCACCTAGATGGGAGCAATGGCATCAGCTCTGCCAGTGACTGGGTTTTGTCAGCCCAGCATAGAAAACTTAACATACTTTTAAGAACAAAGGCACGAACTGCATACTTTTTATTGTTTTTATTTAATGACACAGAATATGGATTCTTACACTTCAACAGACTCCGATTGGTTCGATCACAGCTCTGCTTTGATAAATTTGTCCTTAGCCAAGTATCACAGGTCAAAAGTCTAGATCCTCATTAATAACTCATAAAATTTTTATGGCATCATAAAAGAGAAGAAGAATGAAGTGAATGTCTACTGTTTTAGCAGCTGTACAAATCCAGACATAGAGTAAAGAAAATTCATCGCTTTAATTGCACAACTAAACACTGTAGGAAAAATTTCCTTTATGAGTTCCATCCAGTTTAGAATTAGATTTTCTTGGAGTGTCAGTCAGGGCAGGCATAAAAACCTTGGCCTAAAATCTAGTGATCTTAATTTTTTTTCCAAGAGAATCCAACAACAGCGATGTTAAAGTGAGTATTGGGCTTTGATTCCTGTTTTTTCATGCCATGCTCAACACATTCATATACAAGGGCTGTTTTCCTTATAATTCTCACTTGTGTCCAGGCTACAGATTTTCTGAGACAAAGATGGGAGACGAAACCTCATATCTGTTGTGTTTTCTAGCAATTCTGTCTAAAGTCTGTCTAATCCTTCTGTTTCCCACAAGAAAGAAAAACGAGAAAACTCACATCCAAGCCCATTTAAAAAATAGCTGTTGAATAGCTATACTGGTTAACTACATTGGTTCCATAACCAATGGATCCAACTGGAATTCCAAACCTTTCAGGGCTACTTGATGTTTTTTGGGTTTTTTTACCTTCTGGAAATGTTTTGATAGACATCATCAGTAATTATAACATTGAGCTATACTTTGTATTTGTACATTAAAACTGTGAATGTACAATGTGTTTATGTGTGCACACATGCATGAAGTTATTACATTCAATGTCACTTTAGAATTCAGCCAGCTCTTAAATAAGATTTATATTTACTTCATTCAGGCTTAAGAAGAATTTTGCACATACATTTTACACGTAAATATAATAGATATATATATATGTGCGTAAATAAACACACCCGCTTTAAACCTACCTAAACCTATTCATATGCTATATGTGGTGTATATATATATATATTATTTTTAATTTTGTATATATTCAACATTTATAGATATAAAGAGAGAGAGAGAAAAAAAAAGAGAGGCAGAGAACTGAGTAAGTGAGAGAGTGGAGAGAATCCTTCATGGGTCCCAAGTTTCCCAACCTTCTAAGTCTTTACAGGGTAACTTTGGTTTAGATGAGCAATATGTTGAACTATTTATTTTCCCACCAGGACAACAGCAGGCCTTTGATGGATGTCTAAATCCTATTCTGCAGCAGCAGCAGCAGCATCTGTGACACAAGATCTCTAGAGGAAGTGACTTTTGGAACTCACTCATACTCCTGTCCCTCTGTTCTTGCAATCTGATACTATAATGCATTTTATCTTCAGCTGCAGTTCCCTCATGATTTTCTTCCATTTTTTCCTTCATCTTCCAGCTTTCTGTCTTCCTTTGTCCTTCTGCAGTATCCTTTCCCCCATAAATGTACAAAACATTTTTTTTTGTTGTTCTTTTTTTTCCACTTGGTTCTGTACTCAAGAGCTTCAAAGGAAACTGAGCACAGCTATCAGTTATGCTCTTTTCCCCATCTGAAAACAGAGGGCAGAGAAAACATGAGTGGAGGTGTCCCTTGAGACAGAACTATGCACCTGGATTATGAGACTTAATGAGAATATATGAATGTAGCAAAGCATAAAAAGTCGTGTCATTGAGTGAAAAGCAGGAGTTCATGAGTTTAGAAAGTAGAGCATAGCATAATCTCACAAGTATTTCAGGTGATTGTTTTCTATTTTTTTCATCCTGCTCAGATTTTTTTTATTTCTATAAACATGCAATCAAATCAAAGCGAGATAAAATGTTTCCTGATCTTTTTTGCCTTTTAAAATAAATAGTTTTCTACTTTGAAGATTTGAGGTTTTTGGGGTTTATTTATTTTCTCCAAGAGCTATATCTCAGGGGGTCACAACCTTGAATATCTATATTAATTTTCTTTTTCTTGTAGAATTCATGCTTCCACAACCCTGATAGTAATTTAACATATTTATATGTAGTTCTAGTGGGTCTTGTTCTCTAGAGTTCAAATCTTAGCCAACAGCTTGCTGTGATCCTAATGAAAATCTGTATCTGTCACTCTACAAAAATTGCCTAAAATGATACTTCAAAAACTAATACTTCAGCTTGCAGAAAATATGCAAATAGAGATCCTAAATGTAATATGCCATAATTTTAATGAAATCAGCTGCTCAGCACTTACATTTATGGAAATAAATACATATTAAAGATGTGCACTGGCTCGCTAGGCTAATTTGTGATGTTCTTTCTGCTATACTCAGTCACTGAAAATTCATGTCTCAACTCCATGAGGTGGATCTGAACTTAATGAAATTAAGTGACAGTTTTTTGCATTCTAGGTTGTACAAACTTCATGGGAAAGTTTATTTCTATATATGTCTGGAGATTATAGGAATAAACTCAAAAGGTTAAGATAAATGTCCTCCTGACCATCGATTATATAATAACACTATATAATATTTATTTTTGTTCATTAGTATCTATCAGCCATGAACTTATTCATGACACAGATTGAAGAAAAAAAAAATAGATTCTTTTAAATATAAACTGCATTAAAAATATAAACAGCAGTATATCTTTCTTAGTTAACCTGAAATTGGACAATAACATTAATCTGATTATTTTCTTAAAATTCAGCTTTAACTTAATTTACTCAATTCAGAACCTATGTAAATATGAAACAAATACAAATGAATACTCCTATTTGCGTTTAAAATTTTAAAAGCTATATAAACAAAGAAAATATATGAAAGTCAAGTTACACATAGTGGGAACACTAGAGCTGACTGGAAAAAAATTTTGGGTGTATATTTTCTTGTGTCTTTGTGACCTACAATATTACACATAATCCAGTTCTGTCACTGCCAAGCTATCTGGTAGGAATGCTGCTGAATTACTGTAAATAGCTTGCCATTCCCAATAGAGACAGGTGCAAAATTCAGTCTAAAATTCAGGCTTGTCCTTCTTATCCTACAAGAATTGAGTATCATATATGGCTATACTTACTGAGCAATAATAGTCTTTTCTTCCTCTGAAGCACCATAAAAATTATATTTGTAGTAAATTTCTGAAGTAACAAAGAAAGGGGCATTCCGTGCATTAGAGACTTAGAGATAATTTAAATGCCAAATGTTTTGTTACAAAAATATCTCATCTATCTCATCTTGCTCTTGCTATTATTATTTCTTTCAATTTTTTTAGCTTTTAGAATATTTATTCATAGTCTGACATATCTTTATGCTAAACACTGTGTAAATACAAGTCATAAACAATCATTACTCAAAAGTATTTTCATGACAGTGAGACTAAGGAGAAAAAGAAACAGAATTGTGATTTAACATCCAGATCAGAGGCTTCAGTTATCCAGAAGCCAAGCACTTGACAAGCTTCTTGTAAATGTCACAGCAAAGAAGATATTTGGTGGGGTTTTGTAAAAATCTAATTTCTACAGCATGGCAGATGTATATGGGAATATTTCCTTAAACATGCAGGACAGTCTGGGAGGAACTATACATATGTTTGTCCCAAAATGTCTTTAAGTAAACAATATGAACTTACAGCAATGGCCATATGTGGCTGTCAGTCTAAACAGTAAATAAGAGATAAAAAACAGTGAGAAAGAGAAGTAGCATAAACTTGATTTCAGATGAAAGGTGCAATTATTGAATGGATGAACAATCATGAATTATATAGTCAAAGTTACAGCCTGGGAAAATGAACCTGGAATGCTGTTTTCTTATGGACTCTAAGTGGGGATAGTTTGCCTTTGGTAGGATCTAAAGGAAAGAAATTATATAGCTGAAGAGAAAAAGGAAAAAGGAGACGAGATTGATTTCAGCTAAATTTAGACTTCTGCAGCATGAATATTTACATAGGAACTAGTCCTCCAAGATATAGGAACTTTTGGGGAAAAATGTAAAAAATTGATTGGATGACTATTTTAGCAAAATTTCCACTCTATAACAGCTATTTTTCTACACTGCATAAGGAGAAATCCAAAAAAAGAGCACAGATGCAAATGTCTACACTGCATATAGGTGATTGAAATCAGTCAAATAGCATGCAAAAGGATTATATTGCAGGTAGAAGAGATTAATGGAAAACTGTGTATCAAAGGTAATGTACGAAAGGAAGACACACAGTTTAAATATAACCTATACTCGAGGACCTAGAGAGGATATCTAAGTAAAGTGTGTTGAATGACACACACAGACAATTCCCCTGGTATAGGCATTAAGGAAGGAAGAACAAAAGCACTTTCAATTTCCTTTAAAATATTTGTTTAGATGAGTTGAGCTAGATGAGGTGACTAGATAATCACCAGGTAATATTGGAGAAACACATCAGAATTTTGCCTTAGACAGAAAGAAATCACTCTGCTGTGAAGTGGCAGACTGGTGTATTCTGGTTGTATAACCATGTTTGGATGAAAAAAAAAGGACCATGGCAGATATATGGAACATGCACAGAATATGGCATGAAGAGGCATTCTCTAAAGGACATGGCAACCGAGGCTTAGAAGAGGACAGAGTCACCACAGAAAAAGAGGACACAAGAAAACAAGCAATGTTGAGGATGGATGACTGTTGGTGGCAGTCAGAGCAGGGAATGAGATTGGTTCTGGTATTTGCCATTGGAAATGATAAAGGTAACAGGGCTTTTATACACTGCAGCTCACACCAGCCATGCATGAACAAGTTTTTGATTGAAATGAGAATTTAATTAGCTTTGCACTAAAAAAACCCTCAAAGGAAATGAATAAAACTGGTGCAAATGCAAGTGTATGTTTGAACATATTTTTTTCTCTTTACAAGAATGGAAATATATAGAACTTTTTTGTAATGTGAGACAAGAAGCAGAGGTCAAAATGCTCAAAAGTGTCACAATGTGAGGTAAGGAGATGGTATGAGACTCTTTAGGCCACTTTGTGAAGGAGAGGAGAATAGAAGATTCCTCATCTTCAACACTGGAAAAACGTGAGAGGGTGAAAAGAAAATAAAAAATTTAAAAAAATAAACAGACTCACACTTTATGTCCTTTCAATAGAAATTGGCAATGTCCTCTGAGGAGAGGAAAAATAGGGGCAGAAGGAGGTTGTGACTAATGAATTGAAGAAAATAGAAGTTATGATTTTAGATATGGGAATAAATTAATTTGGAGAAGCTGAATTATTTTAGAAAGAAAATGTTAGTACTGACTGAAGAATGTAACAAAGGTGAAGGAAGCAAGCCTCCACCAAAAATTTCCTCCAACAATTTCCATTCCATCAGTGGAGAAATTAGATTCTGATGGTTTTGTTGGGTGAATAGTTCCATAAGGCATTTGGACAGGATGATGGGCCATCAAAAACTTTTAGTCCATCTGGCAGCATGCTCTTCACAAGTGAATACACCAAAGCCATCTAATGGTCTGTGAATATAAAAAGGATTGTTTTATGGTTCTCAGTTTTGTTAATTTATTTATTGGATTTAAAAAAAAAATCTTCACTTATATTAGAAGTCAGTCAGTCTTTTTAATGCAGAACTTCCTCTATTTGTCAAGATTTTAAAACCTTTTTTTTTCTTCTCACTTTAATCCTAGAAACCTCCTTGAGCTAAGCATAAGCATCTTCTCCAGGAGGAAATCACCACCTTTCCTGCTGGATCCAGTTTCACCTCATTCAGAGTGTAGTAACCAGGGTGTCATTATTTAAACCCAGATATCAACTGCTTAGTTGCAGTTCACTCACTGCCCCCCATCTTCCCCTCCTTGCTGGAATGGGGAAGAGGATCAGAAGAGCAAAACTGGCAAAACTCATGGGTTAAGATAAAGGCAGTTTAAGAGGTAAAGAAAAAGTTGCGTACACAAACAAAGCAGAACAAGGAATTAATTCACCACTTCCAATGGGTGAATGGGAAGGCAAGTGTTCAGCTATTCCTGGGAAAATGGAGCTCCATCATGTCTGATGATTACTTGGGAAGACAAGTGCTTACACTCTTAGTGTCCCCCTACTTCCTTCTTCTTCTCCTATCCTTATTTGCTGAGTGTGATGTCATATGGTATGGAATGTCTTTTTGGTCTGTTCAGATCAGCTGCCTGCCATGCTCCTGGCCATGTTCCCTCCCGTCTTCTAGTGCACCTTTGTGTTGACAGAGCACGAGAAACTGAAAAGTCCTTGACTTAGGATAAGTACTACTGAGCAACAGCAAAAACATCAATGTGTCATCAACATTATTCCCATACTAAATCCCAAAACAGAGAACTAAAGCAGCTACTCAGAAAAAAAACCAACTCTGTCTCAGGCAAAACCAGCACACAGGGTAAGAAAAACAGTAGACCTTTTTGCATATTCACAAGCTTTTAACAAAACCCAATATGCTACAGAGATTCTGTGAGCAAACAAATCAGACAGTTATGCCATGCATTACATTAAAGAGTGGGAAAGAAAGGCAAAGAGTTGGTACAGATGGAAGTGACACATGGAACAACTTTGCTGAGGCAAGAGAGCCTGGGAGGAGAAGAATTCATCAAGCCCCACAACAAACAAACAAGAAGACAGGATTTCTTCTCATCAAGATGTCAGTTATCAACTGAAAGTCACTAAAGAGTCCAGCTACAGAGCTCTGCAACAGATCCTGGCAGTAAAGCCAGGTGATGGTCGTACAAGAGGGTATCAGGACCACAAGAATAACAGATGTCCCAAAGCTGATGTCCTTTTTTTGCTTATGAAGTGAGAAACTTAATTTGCAAGCAGAGTAGGAATCAGAGGAGATATCACCTCATCAGATACCATTAACAAGAAATTTGAACTGTTGTTATTAACAGGAAAGAAGGGAACAACATTAGGAATAATTTGCAAAGGAGGCAAAGTGAGAGTGTCTTATGCGATCCACTGTAAACCTGAGCGATTAAAAAAAAATAAAATGTGAAGGAGAAGAAAAAGAACAAAGTGAGAGGATAGAAGGGTTGGAAACGTCCGTTTGGGGTGTCCTAGACCACATATGGGGGCTGCCAAGCAGAGGCTGCTAAGGTGTTCACAAATCACCTCTAAGTGTGGACTGAGGGACCATCAGATGGCTACTCGTGGTTTGGATGGGTGCACTGGTCACTGCATAGAAAACTGTCAAGATGGCTGAGTCCAGCAGGTGATGGTGTATGGAGTTACATCCAGTTGGTGGCCAGTCACTAGCGAGGTTTCTCAGGACTCAGTAGCAATGCCAGTCCTGTTTAATGTATTTATAGATGGTCTGGACCTGCTGATTGATTGAATGTACCCTCAGTCAATTTGCAGATGGCACCGATCTGGGCAGGAGTGTTGCTCTGCTGGAGGGTAGGAAAGCTCTACAGAGGGAGCTGGATGGGCTGGATCCATGAGCTGAGCCAATTGTATGAGGCAGAACAAGGTAAAGGACTGAATTCTGCACTTGGTTCACAAAAACCCCACGTGGTGATACAGGCTGGGGGAAGAGTGTAAAACTGCTCGGTGGAAAAAGATCTGGGGGTGTTGGTCAACAGTCATGTGTTGGGGCCAACAGTGGCCAACAGTGTGCCCAGATAGCCAAGAAGCATCCTAGTTTGTATCAAAAATAACGTGGTCAGCAGGACCAGGGAAGTGTTTGTCCTTCTGTACTTGACACTGGTGAGGGAACACCTAAAATCCTGTGTTCAGCTCTGGGTCCCTCATTGCAATACAGACAGTGAGGTACTGGACCCTGTCCAGAGAAGGGCAGCAAAACTTGTGAGGGATTTGGAATACAAGTCTTATGAGGAGCAGCTGAAGGACTTGGGTTCGTTTAGCCTGTGTAAGAGTCAGTCTGGAGTTCCCTGATATGCCTCACGACCGTCGCGAGGATAGAGGCTATCCCAAGGACCCCCATCCACTTCTGGACAGGAGTTCTGGCCTGGCTGAGGTGGATGCTGGCCAAGTGACTGTTTGCTGGTGTGCTGTGCTTGCCGTGCTGCTATGGTACAATGCCTTCAAACAGGTACTGCACCTACAGCTGCTTCTCAGAGCACCACTGCATGTTCTGTCTCCAGCACCTCACCATGGCCCATAAATCTCCCACCTCTTGGCCAGATGCCACTCACTTTGGAAAAGGACTATAAGAAAGCGACCCTCTGGAGAAGCCTTTGAGATCTCCCCACAGAAGGTGTGTCTATTGGCTGGAACCACGAGGACAACGGAGTCTACTGGACCAGACCACAAGGACATCCGTCTCATCAGCTGTTCCCTATCCCCTTCTCTCTCTCTCTCTCTCTCTTTACTTTGTTTCCTTTAACTCTCCCTCTATCTCAAAACTGAGTTATTGGTACTCAATAAAAGTGCATTTCTGCTTTGAGCAAACTGATTTGTCCCCTGTTGTTGTCTTTTGCACCTTTGAGATCAAAATGAACCATCACGAATCTCGCCTGTATTAACAGCAAATTGTGACAGCCGGGAGAAAAGGAGCCTCAGGGGACACCTTATCACTCTCTACAATTACCTGAGAAGATGTTGTAGCCAGTTGAAGGTTAGTCTCTTCTCCCAGATATTGACAGGATGAGAGGAAATGGTCTCAAATTGCACCAGGGGAGACTTAGATTAGATATTAAGAAAATATTCTCCACTGAAAGGGTTGTCAAGCATTGGAATAAGCTGCCAAGTGAACTGGTGGAATCTCCATCCCTGAAAGTACTTTAAAGGCATGTGGTTGTAGCCTTTTGTAATACAATTAGTGGTGAACAGGGTGGTCCTGGGTTAATGGTGGGACTCAATCCCAGCAGTCTTTTCCAACCTTAATGGTTGTATGGGTTTGTAGTTCTGTGATTTGTTATTCTGGTGAGAACACAGATCAGGACCAATTGAACAGCAGCCTACAGCAGCTTGAAAGTCAGATTTTAAGATGGCCAAGCCAATGTCTTTGTGGTAGTAGCATAAGAAATAACAAGGTCATAAACTACGGCTAGGGACATTCCCACTGGAGAGGAGGAAGACTTCTCCAGAAAGGTTGTTCATCACTGTCACATGTTATGGCAGCAAAGCATAAGGGGGAACATTCTGTCCTCGGATTTTTTCCAAGGACTTAACCAAAGCAAACCAAATATATTAAAAAAGACAAAATACATGACCCAGTGGTGATATAGTCCCACCTAAAGCAGAAACTCTGGGCTTGAAAACCTCCAGAGACTAATTTCAGCCCAGACTTCTACGAAATAATATTTCCTCAAATTAAAGAAATCAAGTCCCCTACACTTTAGTCTGCCAAGATGGATGGCAGGTGCATCCTCAGGACTCTGTGAGAGTTAGCTGTAGAAAATTATCTGTGACAATGGCTGCACTCTCTGTTAGGGTTGTACCAGAAATGACAAAAGAAGCTGAAGAGAAATGTAAAATGGGTCATACAGTTATGTAAGGGATAGAGACAGTGGAATGTGAGGAAAGCATGGGATGCATGGAAAGTTGTGATAGATGTCCATGGGTATATTTGCAAAAGGGAAAAACTATCCAGTCTATTTTATTTCTTAGCCCTTTGGTTCTTAAAACTGGCCATTATTGCTTCTTTCTTTCCAAAATGAGGTACAGAGTCTAGTTTTTTCCTTTATGTTTGTGCAGCTCAAACTACATGGGGAATTTGATCTTCTATTTCCTCACTGGAACTTCTTGACATAAACAATAACCATAATTGTCATTTAGCATAATGATCACAGCCAGTAATTTCTAAATAATTAACAACACTTTGTTTCTTAGTTTTTAATATTAAAGACAAGTGCAGATAGTACATAATGCTCCTTTTTCTCCAAGGAAGAAACTCCTTGATGGGGAAATAAACAACAATATGAGATTTCATTCAATTTCCTCACTGAGGATGAATGGATGAAAAGAAGAAACCATACCAAGCATATAACTACTGCACAGTGAAAAAGAACGCATTTATTCTTACAAAGGTAGAATTTTTAGGGGATTAGTTTTTCACCACATTCTTGGTATAAGGGGATACAAATAGAATGCAGTTCTTATCACTACAGGTTTGGGGAAAGGCCACAAAATCAATTTATGCATGGACAAACAACTCAAAGGTGAGAGAGATTGCTGTGTTTTTTATGATTTCAGTTCCTCTGGAAGCAGAATGCACTAGTGCATCAGGAATCAGATTCTAAGATTTCTATTTTGCACCTGTCCCACCACATGCTGATTCTGCAAAACCTCACTCACAAATGTTTGTTCTGATTTTATAGGCAGCTCTTCAAGATCAGTGGAACTGTTTGTGTTACAATAATTTATATGAAAAGGTGTTTGCAAGGTCAATTCCAATTCACAAGGGGCAGCATCCCAAAACAGCTTACACCTTCTCTGCAAAATAAAAAAATATTCATGTTAGATTTAGATGTTAGAACCAATAGGACTCTATCTACACTAGCAAACCAAGCAGAGCCTAGGGCTTTCTTTGACACTGAAGCCAACTGGCACATCCTTACTATTAAGCTCTCTTGCCATCAAAAACAAGCTAACAACATTCAAACTGCTTGTTGGGAATGATTCCCACTCTGTGCTAATTTCCAATGCATGCCTGAGAATTATTTTCAAGCACACTAGTTGGAATAGAGTGATATTGTGCCAGAGACTGTAGTATCATTTTAAGAATATGAATGATCATTTTTTCAGTGTCTCTGCCTGTGCTCTGACATGAATCCACCAGCATAAATAAAAGGCTCACAAGCATTTAATAACTGGGCAAAAGTGGATTTGAGTTATTGATCTTCAATCTTACCTCACAAATGTTCTCCTATTCCCACCCATCCCCTTCTTCCAAAACATCCCTGTCACTGTTAACATCTAAAGTTGCCATATGTTCATGTTTGACATTCAAGTTTTTTAATCTCTGGAATTCCACACTGTATGCATATAAAATACAGTCCATCTCTCCTGCCTTCATCCACTGGAAATCAGGAATTAGGGATTTCTTTATGAAAGCCATCTGCATGGAAATTAGCAAGATAAAGCTTTCTAAAATCTACATTTTTCTAATACATCACCAAAGGATGTTGTTGTGTTACAACACTTTGTCTTTAAAGATTTGGGAAATGAACTGGATTCAGTGCTTACTTCAGATGGAGGGAATTCAAATCTACTGCATCCACCTCCCAGAAGCTTTCCCTAACTGCTGAGATACAGTATTCTGGAAGAGAAAGACTCTTTCTATGTTTTCTGTTGAACTTGTGCTACTTTGCAGCAAGAAATGCAAGATTTAATAGACTGGAGTCATGCCACAAGAGAAAACCCACAGGTTAATTAGGACTGGAAGTGCTGAGATCACTCTCTGCTCCAGATACTGTTTAGATGGTGTATCTGATGTAAAATGCATTTATGCATTTCATTGCAGGGCTCAGATACTCTGAAATTTGTAAGAGGAAATGGATGAGAAGCCCATTTTAAAATAAGCATCACTGCAGTTACATTCTGAGACAAACCAGAAGTGCTGGTTTGATCAGCTCTGTTCTGATCATCCCTCTATGCAGAATAACAATTTCACAAGTGTGGCAAAGGCCAGTCTTATTTTCTTTTCCTCTTAAGAGAGCTGTGAAAAGACAGCTGAAGCAAAAGTTGCTAAACAATGCTAATGTGGAAAATCCTGCATCAGTCAATCAGGCTTTGTATCATTGGTTGATGACATTTTGTTGGGGGTCATATTAGTTAAAAAAAAAAAATAGAGGGAATGAATTTTGAGAAAGCATGTAGTGGGGGAAGGAACAGTCTTTAGCTCTGATGTTAGCTGACTTGAAATGCCCCATGTCCATATTTTCAGGTTTTCTTATCTTCTAGAATACTGCAGCTGCTCCCAAACTTCCTACTAGGAGCAGTTAATGGGCTGTCCTAACTCCTGCACTGTGCTCAAACACTGCCAGGAGAAGTGATACATGATGTGGACCAAAGGGTTGCTGAGGACATTTCTGGCTATCTACCTCTGTAAGTGATCAAAACTGAGTGGCAGAGATGGCTTCCTGGCACAAAGTAATAAATGGCTCTGCCATTAACAAGTATGCAGACATACCTATTGATTCAAATGGTGCTTTCTTCCCTTTTCCTAGGGAAATCTGAGCCAGCACTGTTGAGATTTGACCCCAGCCCTTCAATGGGTTTCAAATGAGTGGAAATCCAATCCCACAGGCAGATGAATCGAACTCACTTAACAGAGACTCCTACAAAGTTGCAAAGGTCTCCCAATGAGTTCTTCCTCGTCCAGGAAGAGCAGACACCTATTCCAGTTATTCAAAGGGCATCGTGATGATTTATTTCTTAAATTCTGCTTGAGAAAAAGCTCGTTGCCTTGCCTGACTAGTCATCCATATTATGAAGTCCTGATTGATGAAACTGGGAATACTGACACATTTGATACATAGAATATCAGCCTAGTGAGCCTGTTATGCAGTATCCAGAAATCCAGAGGAAAGCAATCCCAAAGAGCCCCTGGCAGCCGTTCTGTGAGTTGCATAGGGAATTTTTCTAAACTCTCCATGCCATTTAAATCTCTACATCTGATACCATATCTTATCACCCCAGCCCCCTCAAGAGCCATCAAAATTTTACTTGTGTCTTTCCCCAATTTCTATTCCTTTCTATGCAATTTCTACACCTTTCTTTTTCCTAGTGAACTATAAGTAAGACACACTTTTCAGAACACAGACAGGATAAAATCTGCAGCCATCAAGATTGTAAGTATGGCTGTCCCTTTACTGCATCTCAGGTGGTGGATAGCTTGTCTATGAGGCTTATGTAGGAAACGAGCTGTAACCTTACCATCTAAAACATCCCTGCCCAGTACAGCATTTTCTTCTTTACCCTGGCCTCCAAATAAGCTAAAGAAAACTTTCCCAGAACTGCACCCTGATGAGTATTCCATCTGAATACCCAAGGGTACATGACAGCCAAGACTCCTTATAAACATGCACCATATAAAAGTCTCAACCAATGTGATTTTACCTAAACCAAAAAATAATGCATAGGTAAAATACTAATTTACGTAGTCATAACTTATTACTTCCATTTTTACATATGTTGACTCATCTTCACAACATGTCATTGATGCTGCTATGCACTTTTACAATACAAATATGTTTTATTTGGCTTGTCTTGCAGTCAAGTCAGACTGTTCTGAAAGCACAGTATGGTCCTGTCATCTTCACTTCTGTCAAAACTTGCCATTATTTCACTTAGCTACATTCTTCTATGCCCATCTTACCCCAAGAAAATTTCTTTTCTGCCAACAAATTTGTTCCAAATGGTCATTTTTCTTAGTGCAAATATTGCTCAAACAGTTGGATGATGGCTATGATTTACCATCCTTCATCTGTGATGCAGGTGTCACAACACTGACGGTTTCAGCAGCTTCAATATGGACTAATATTTTGTGATATGAGTACTCCCCCAAAAATTAGGAGCTTTATGCACATGCACCAAACTGGCAAATACAGATGCCCCTCATTTCAGTTCTTTTCTCATGCTAGAATATATTTCTTCATATGGACAAATATCTCCATCAGGACCATAAAACGTGAATGAGAACTCCTAAATAAAATTACTTACAGGAATTCCCTTTGTGGGTAACTCTTGCTATGTTTCTGTTCTAAAGACTGCTTTTTTGTTTTCATAGATTAAAACACATGGTTGATAATTAAATAGAAAATAAAGTGGAAAACAAATGTTACTTGTCCACGGACTCAGGTTTTTAAAGAGTAACTGAAATTGTGTAACAAGTCTGTCTCGTGTAATAATTTCAGTATTGACAATTCACTCTGTAGCTTCACTAGTCTGGTGGCATGCTAACAGCAAGCCACAGAAGTGCCCCAATATCCTCTGTGCTATTTCTCAGAAATTCTTAAATGGAAAGATCATGAGAATTGATGAAATAATGTAAAGTAAACCATTAACTGAAAAAAGTGAGCTACATACTGTACATACTCATTAGTACATTAAGGGACTCAGAAGAATGCAAACTGTGAATGTTGACCCCTAATCCTAGTGCTGAAGATATATTCACATGGTGTTACAAAGTCTGAAAAACTGCTGGATAATGACAATCTCAACTTTTCTTTTTATTTTTGTCAGGTTTTCACACTGAACTGCCCGCAATGAATAGGGTTTCCTGAGTACCAAAGTAATTGGGAATCAAATGAACAATCTTAATTGTTACTAATAACTGAAAGGATGGCTTTTGGCCTTTCCAGCAATGTGTAATGAAAGAAGAAACCTAAAACTCAGAATAACTTTTCAGCAATTTCGCAGTCAGACAAAATGGTTAAGAATGTATATCAATCCCTTTCTCCATTATTCATTAATGCCTATTTAGAGCTCAGCATTTCTACCTAAGCATTTTCCTTTGTCCTCACTGCTGATCAAAATTTGGAAGGTTTTAGAGGAGAGAAAAAAAGCTAGAAAAGGAAAGCTTAGCAAGGTCTCTCAATAGGAAATTACCTTTCGCGTGTGTGACTGTGTTTAGGTGTGAATGAGAGCAAGAAGCCTAAGAGGGGCTAGTGGTGGTCAATAAGAGGAACTTATGGCTGATGGGCAGATAGCAGAGTAAGAGGATGTGTACTTATCAGCATCCAACAACCCAGAGGAAAAGAGCCCTTTGTCAGTGGAAGATCTGACACTTGACTTGCTGTATGGCTAAACACAGCGTGATGACCACAGGACTGGTGGTGCCGTCAGCACTTAATACCCTGCAGCTGTGGAAACAGTAAATTGATACACTTGGCTCTTGTGGGATTGAGTAACATTGCTGTAACTGTTGTACTTCCAGTGGAGCTCAGCAATAACAAAGCAAGGGTGTTCAAGACCATTTCCAATCATCCAGCAGAACCAAGATGTTTTCCCTTCCCTTCCCTTCCCTTCCCTTCCCTTCCCTTCCCTTCCCTTCCCTTCCCTTCCCTTCCCTTCCCACACCTTCCCTTCCCACACCTTCCCACACCTTCCCACACCTTCCCACACCTTCCCACACCTTCCCACCCCTTCCCACACCTTCCCACACCTTCCCACATCATCACAGTAACTTTTTTTGGAGTGCACTTGCCCACTTATCAGTCACACTCCATACGCTGTTGTTGACAAAATTAGAAGTACGAATAAAAGAAATAGTAGATCCAACTCTCCGCACGTCTGAATGTTTGTTACTGTGTCTGATCAGTCTGAATTTTCTAATGAAAATGAAATTTTAAGAAAATTGTTGTCTCTTGTTCAGCTATGAATCTAGATAACATGTTTATTTGAATTAGTTTCAGATTTATTGAAAGAGTTTCATTTTCATAAAATCAGCCTTTAGTTGCAATGTAGGTCATTTTTACATCAAGTAAGCTTAACATTTTATTTCTCAATAAAAAGATCAAAAATGTTCTGCTCCAGAAATACTGAAGTGTATGTTGTCTAAATGTTCCTAAACCTCTGAAAATTAAGTCCTTCTCTAAAGTATTTTTTACTGTTTCAGCAAATATAAAATAATCAGAATTAGGAAAAGTGAATTAGGTCCAACCAATTTTCAGGGTTGGTTTCCATATTGTTTTATAAGTTCAACTTACTGTTGTCCTGTAATAAATCAGTTATTTTGCAACAGTGCAAGGAAAATGTAAAGTAGCTGTAAAAGGCTGACATTTTCAGAAAATGTAAAGTGGCTGTAAAAGGCTGACATTTTCATGCCTTTTATGCTCACTTTGTACTGTCTTCAAGTAAGTCTAAGACCCTTGGTGTTCCACCTTTATCCGACTTTCTGCTTTCTGTTATTTATTAGCCAGTTTTGTGCCTTTTAACCTAAACTGTCCTTCCAGAAAACTTAATTTCCATTTCAAAGGCTTTATGAACAGTTTTCAGGCAGCAGAAATATTGCTCAATTTAAGGCAATTGGTGCAAGATTTTGAGATGTAGGATATGTTGGAAGGGAAAACTATGTCATATACTGAAAAAATTTCTGTTGCTTTTATTTCAACCTATTTTCTGTAAAACAAGATGTCCATAAAGTTTTGAGTGAGGGTTACCTGAATTATCCTGAGTAGACTTGATACAAAGGACTATAACAATACTAGGAGCTGTTCATTAGCAAACTTGTAATAGTGCATAGCTCTGCATGCTTTCAGGAGATTTTTCTACAATTTTTTTATAGATTCCTTGGCTAAACATGGCAGAGGATACTACACTTTTCAGGATATTAAAATGATTTTAAGATAGCTATTTCAGATTAATTATAGGGAGTAGGATTTCACACACAGACATTCATCCCTTGCCAGTTGGTCATCATCAAAAACCTTAAGCCACCCAGGTCTCCTTTCTTTCACTGTCTTGAGTCCCCCTGTATTAAGGAGAGGGATCAGTCCTTTTCCTGGGATAAAACTACCAGCATATTCAAGATTTTGGATGTATGCTCAGTCTACACAGCCTCTGAGAAAAGGCTATCCCTTGACACAGGTCAAAGATTATTATTTCTAGTAGTATAGGTGGGAATGATTGATTGTGTGTAAAATCTTGTTTCCCTGTGGCAAAGTCATATGGCCAAATCAGGAAAACAAACTCAACACAGGATTATTCCTGGATTTCTGATCTCACATGGGCTGATAGACTACAACGATCCTGCATTTTAAGTTCCTTAGGTGCTGAGCAGGGTCTTATCACCACAAACACTGAATGTTTGGCAGGCCAGAGTGTGGGCAAAGAGAAAGAAAGGGGAACAAACTTTGCAATTTTTATTAGGCTTCCAGAAATATTCATTCAGGGAAAAAGTGTATTTTATACATGTTTCTGAAGCACCTAATTTAACTTCACCACTGTGCAAAAGATAAAGTAGACAAAAGTAATCTGAAAACCAAATAACTCTTCAAGTCAAAAGGAGGAGAGAGAGGCAGTGTGTGTGAGCCTGCACATTGCGCCTGTGTCAGATGTGCTTAAAATATCGGCTTTTTGATTTTGGAAAATGAGTTTGGAAGAATACTTGATGATTACTGATTTTTGGTATGATTTTAAGATCGATGAAAGTATATTTGTCACATGCTTCTGATGCACATATCGCAGAATAACTTTGCAGTCTTTGACATAACAGGCAATCAAATTTATATTCTAAGCCTGATAAACACTTCTGCCCTCTCTCTTCCGAATACCATCCCTTCTTTTCGACTTTATTTTCAATTTGACAACTTGAAATAGTTGGTGGAATGCATCAGTAACGGGAAAACAGTGTCATTAAAACTTGGTGTTTATGTTTTTGATGATTTCCGTAGATGATATTCCAAATTAATCTTCAAAAGTCCTAAAAAATAGGTAGAATTTGTTTCACATTGATAATAAATGTGATATTTTGCTATAAAGAACACTAGAAAAAGTACACACAGTTGTGTCCAAGTTTGGGTTCTGAGTCACACTAAAGTGATGGGGTTTAGGTGCTTACATCCGTGTGATCCTTTTTTCCACTTTGAATCTCTATTTCCATGAACTTCCTCAAAGAAGTAAAGTGCCTAACTTGGATTTTTAAAATGATCACACATTTAAAAAGGGGAACAGCTCTGTCAAAAATTATACCTTTAATAGACGATGAATGAGAAAATTCTTGTATTGCTGCTTTCTTTTAAGCATTGGCATTGCTAGTGTATGAAACCTGGGAATATACTACAGAGAATCTGAAGAACTCTGAAATTGTGATGCATGTCTGAGCCATGATTATCAGGATTACTCTCTCAATTCCTGATCTTCTATTCCCAGAATATTTTTTTCCCCTAAAAGCTGGAGAGTACCTATTTAGATACTTTATGAAATTACAGTAAGAGGCATGGAAGCTAGGCACATTTTTACAGTGTCTGTGCTGCTCTAACAGAACTAACTAGAAGGGCAAGTCACGACTTTGCTGTTCTCTGATGCCATTGAATGGATCTCTTACTGAGATGTGCCACTCATTCCACTTGGAGCAAATAGATAATATTAATGGCCTTTTAATATGCAGGTGAATATAACATGTGAAAACTGGGAACCCTAAGGGACAATGAATATATCAAAGCAGTCCATGAAAAAAATAACTAAGAAAAAAAAAAGTTTATTTCCCAGAGGCTTAAATTCATTATTAAAAAGTGTGAGAAAACTGGAAACTGAAGCAGAAAGTTAAGGATATGTTTTATTTCATAACAGCAAATAAAATACAGATGTAGTTATACATTGAAAGTAGAAAGAAAAATGTGTTCTAAACTCAATTCAAACCAATAGAAAAAAATAACACCAACTTTGATGGCCTTTATGTTGGATACATAATGCATAGGTAGAAAGAGCTCTAAAACAATTTCATGTTTCCCTTTGAAAAGAATTATCTTTTCCAGAGTTGTAACTGTACCCTATCTAGTTTATAAAGGAGTTTTTTTGTCCCTCAAACCATGATTTCTTAATTAAATTCTATGTTATGTAGTTATAATTTTCTAATTTATCATAGTATAACCCAAAATTAACTGATATGATTTGAAGTAATACCTTGGAAAGTGACACTCTTTTACTTTGCCAATTTTCAATACCTATAAAGATGGAATTGAAAGAATTGTAAATTGAACCATTGTATAAAGGGGAAATTGTATCAGTGCCTGAGTTTGTAAATGAATACTTTCTGGGTATTCCAGTCCATTACAAGTTTAGAAGACTGAAAACCTTGAAACAGATCACTGTGTGTATGATACTAAAACCTTCTTCTAAATAGTCTCTATCAATAATTTTATATTATTTTTTGCTTTATTTACTCAGCATGAAAAAAACCCTGCAGCCTATCTGGTCAACCCTAGAAAATACTCAACTATATTTGATAACTGAAGTACTACCTATTAAACTGTTATGTACTAGGACAGATGAAACTTAAATGTCTGGAATTTCTGGGTTTTTTAAGGCTTTTTAGGATAAAATTTTAAAAATTCTTTTAACTGAGGTAGTAAATATTTACACCATCCAAACTGAGAGAGACACGTCCAGAACATATCATGCCATTGTCATGCCTTCAGAGGAAGATAGGTCTGCAGGTACCCACTGCCAGGTTTTCAAGATCTCCAAGGAAGTTAGAGGATCTGTGCAAAATATTTAAGAACAGAGTTCTGTAAATTTGAGTTGTCTTGTTGCTCTGAAAGCTATTGGACAATCCATACCCGAAGGTAAACTTATAGGAACTCAAAATGTTTTGGTCTTGGCACAAGTGATTTGTTATTTGTTTTCTTGACTCATATTCTTAATCAGCACTCTGCCCTCAGAAACTTGTTACTGGATTTCACCAAGGGCTTAATTATAAGTGTAACTTCTCTCTTCTGTCTTCAGGCTCTTTTCTTTCAGATTTAGCACACTTCTGCACATAAAAACACACAAATACCCCTGCAGGTGCATTGTTAGTTTATTCCTAACAACCATGCATTTACACTGGTTTTCCAAGAAACCCAAATTAATAAAATGACCTAGCAGCTATCTCAACTTCTAGTCCCTATTCATTATTTAAGCTATCAATAAATGAAAAAGCATGCATTTTTTCCTTACCTGGTGTGAATGGAAAGCAGCTAGTGTGTTTGTTTTCAGACACTCACAGTGAAAGCTATTAGAATGTAAGAAATTACAGTTTTAGATATAATTTATAAACATGCGATTACCTTTAAAGGTATTTGTTTTCAATACGATTTAGTATTTTATTTAATTGCCATTGTTTTTATTCAAAAGAAAAATAATAATAATTGTTATTTCTAGAGCTTCGTGACAGAAAACATTTAAAGCATTTGCTCATGCTCTGGTCAGATCAAATTCTGCTGTCACCCTGAACAAAACCCTCAAACCTATTTGTAAGAAAGCAACTATTTAAATATTTCATTGCAAATTGACTTTCCTGTAATTGTGCCTGCTGAAGCTCCCCCTTCTGGAGCCAAGTGTCCATGCGGGAATTTCAGCTTCAATCAAAAAACACTCAGAGCACAGCCTGAGAGCACGACCCGGGTTGACCTTACAGGCTTAAAAGCAGCAGGTGAGGAGAATGGCCATTTGTTTTTGATCATCTTAATTTAGAAGTCAGTTTCTCTGACTCCGTTACATGGTTTACAAGTTTAACACACTGACGGGCTTTAACAGTATCAAAATATGATTATTTGTGGCAGGAGGTATAAATTCAAGGCTATATACTGTCTGCAGTGCAGAGGCCACAGCACCCACTGACATCAGGAGAAAGCTGGTGTAGTGATCCCAGACTTTTATTTCATTGTCCAAATGTTTTCTTGTCACATTTGCTACTCCCTGGGAAAAAAAAAAAAAGAAAAAAAAAAAAAGAACCTATTCTGCCCACTGCTGTTTTAAATCTTTGCTTCTTTTTTGTCTCTTACCTTTTTTTTATAATTTCCTTTGATCCTTCGCACACTTCACATCCTTAGTTTTCAACCCAAAGAAATTTAAATCCCATTTTTGGCCCTCATTCCATGAACAGTGTCTAAATAATAAGTGCCAACAACAACATGCTATCACTGGGCTTCAAAGCTGATACTCCAATCAGCTAAATAAAAACAGGGAAGATCATGTCTGATTAATTACTTCAGGATGCATGAACAACCAGGCAAATATTTCTTCATCCACACTACTTAAAAGTGCTGCTCCAGCTACATTAATTTGTTACCTAGTCTGTGAAAACACACATTTTCAAGATCTTTTATCTTTTCCTAAACTGAAGAATGAGGAATTAAGTATTTTTTGCCTTGCCACATACAATTCCCTGTTGTTCCATGACTTCATGTGATTCCTGCCACTGGCCCACCCATATCCTGGCAATGGTCAAGACACAATTCTGAATGAGGTGCTTAATGAGAAAAGGTCAGGAATGAGCTGGCAGCTGGGACACTTAATATAAGTAGCTGGGAGGAAGGATCATATCCTAGGATACAAAAAAGAGAAATTAGAGTCTACTGAGGAAAGTGAGATATCTACATGTGTATCAGAGCACTGGCACAGGGCACTAGAAGAAATTGAAAAACTCTCAGGAGCTCCTTCATAACAAGAGAGAAGCAGTAGACATTTTGATTTTATGCTCTCCATGTTTCCTTCTCATTGGCAAAATAGAGGCATATGCACTGTATGGAATTACATTAAAATTTATACCAAAATTTCCAGGTTATCCTGCTCGAAGAGCAGCTACAAATTCACTTTGAAATTAAAAAATATATTGAGTGAGACTGTTCAGGTTTTGTCCTCAGCCTACTTCCTATGAACGGTTTCCTTAATATGTGATCATATTTTCAAGTGATATTAACATGGTAGTGCATTGGAGGGAAAGATTTGATTTCAAAACATTCATGACAAATAGAGGAAAAAATAAGGAGCATTAGGGAGGAACTGTATGAACACACATGCCTAAGACAAGAAAAAGGACAATCAGCTGTGGAAATAAAGAAAAAAACAAAATTTTTAGTAACATAACAGTTAATAATAATTAATAATAGAAATAAATTAGATAACAGAAAAGAATTGAAGGCTATAGGGGATCCTGACCTGAGCACACGCCAAAAGTCCGTGGCAAAAAATGCAGACATCGTTTGAGAATGTGACGAGCAAGTAAAAGTACAAAACATTTCTGTTTGGAGTTGGCAAGGCTCCAGATGGAATGCTGAGCAGAGTATTTGGTATCTATGTCAAAAAAAATATTGGACAGAGGAGACAAACAAAAACAATCATAAATATAAAAATCAGGACTACTTTGAAAGGAAATATTGAACGACCTGGCTTATCTTAAGCCAAGAGGACGGCTTATGAAGTGAATGAAGAAGGGAGGAGGGAAGCACATATGCATATTTATATACACATATATTTATATGAGAATATTTGTGTGTATTTATGTGCAGATACGGGACGCTGAAAAGAGAAAGGAAAAATATGTCTTTTGCCTTCACAGCCCAAAGGACCAAAAGTGATGCAGCAGGAAAAAAATCAAGTAATAAGTAAAGTAAAAAATTCTCATGCTATTAATAAAAAAATAGACTGTCTGGCAATATTATTAAGTCTCCATTAGTGGCAATTTAAAAAAAAAGTAGGGCAAATGTATGCCAGATTGACATAGGCTTAATCATTTAAGTCTCGGGGAGGAAATTAAATAGAGTTTCTTAAGGCTCCCACTTCTATTGAGCATAGAAACCTCCCTATGCCTGGAGTTAGATGTGCCCTCTATTTTTCTATTGCTACCAGATGTGTGGCTGTTCCTATGCAATTTTTTTTCTGCAGCAATATTAATCACTATTAAGATGAAATTTTCATTTCAGAAATGAAAAATTAATGGCTTTTTTTCTCTGAAAATTAACAAAACAAACCCAACAAAATGCATATTTTTAGAGTGTCTTGTACCTCTTTCCATCAAAAATATTTTTTAAAAAATATTTGGAATAGAAAAATTTATAAGTTCAGAAATAAAAGAACTTCTGGGAAGAAAAATAGAATTAGGTTTATCTAAGGTTAAGTTTTGAGCCTTAAAACAGACCATGATACAAATTATAAAGGTAAGTAAGTTAACAAATTTTTAGTACGCTATACACACTCCCACAGAAGGAATGAGAACGAGGTGCAAGGATATTACATTTCTACAAATATGATTATGTAGGTTTAAAGCTTAGATACTTCAAGTTGGAAAGTTGCAGAATTCTGGCTGTTATCTGATGCTTCAGCAGTCTATAAAATCTGGCAATATTTTTTTCTTTTTCCTCAAAACTTGAATTTTTCCACATATTGCTCCATTGCCAACATATTTTTTCTCCTTTCTGCTTCTTACTTTTAGCTGTAAATTTAATGTTTCTGAGTCTATAGTCCCATCTCAAATTCAGCTGACATGTCAACTGATATAATGATTGTCAATGGACAGCTAGACTTTTCATTAAAAAGTTGCTGGAAAGAGACAAAAAGATATGCAGTATGGAACTGGTTACTGAAGTGTCTTTCCATTGCAAAGGCCAGATAAAAACATACCTGGCCTCTCAAGATTTCAGTTGAAGAAATTTTTATGTTCCATCTATATTATTTTGTGACATAAAATAGTTAATAGCATGAAATTCAGACAGTCAAAATTCAAATGCAATTACTTGTATTTATTTAAAGGATGAGTATAGAATACATCAGCTTTTGTATATATCAAGTTTAATGAACCTTCTCAGTAAAAGATGTTTGTGCATACCACATTGTTTTTCATGCAATTCTTTGCACTGATTAAGAAGATGTTATTCTTCTCTCTGCAGTCTGGTGTCTCAGTCATCCGATGAAGCTTAGCATGGGTTTGCATTTTTTTCATGGATGGATTGATGTGAGTTAGTAGAGATTAAACATTTTCTTTTACACGTCTTCTCCAGAGGAGAGCAAAAGGAAGGCTGTTGGCTGCACACATCTAACTTTTGTTGCTCTAATTAGGGACCTTCTGCATTACCTACATGCTACATCTGTGACTCTTGAATTCCCAGTGGCTCTGTAGATCTTGAGGAGATGATCTCACTCAAGAAGCAAAGCATTTTACCATTTATTTGGGAGAAATGTTCTCCCAAATACCACCAGCAGATGAAGCTGTAAAATTTAGAGCATGTAAATTACAGTGGAAGCATTGTCACTAATTTTTTTTCGCTTTTATGAAATGCTTTTCTTTAGTCATGGAAATGCTGGCTACAAAAACTTCAAAAATACAGAAATGGATAATGGAAACCAGAAGCCGATCTCCTGCCTTCACTGCTATTTATCAAATACTCCTCCTTCCCATTTCAAATCAAATGCCAGAACTGTCATCTCTCATGCATTAAAATAAATAAAATAACACTGAAGAAGAGACATTTTTAAAGAGAATTTTGAAATGCAATTTTCAAGCAAAAGCAAGTAGAGTACAAAAAAATTCCTTCAGTGCTATAAAGTAAAAAGTTTTCTAACTTCATAAGGCATGTTAAAATGAATCCACCTTTGTCTATTTTTTTTTCTGTGATTATAATCAGGAGATCTTGATGTGCCAGGATGACTTATGAGCCTTGGGGAACCAAAAGGTGGTTTAAACAAGAGAATTTTGAATGCATACTCACCTAAGAGCCAAAACTAAAATATCAAAGTTAGAAATTCAGTTGCAAATATGTTAGTTAATCAAATGTGCAAAGTTTATTTCCTGTCCCTAAGCAGGAGTGCCTTGGAACAGAGCACATCCTCACAGCTAAGCTGGCTTATCAGCCAGTCCTTATGACCTGTTTGGAAAGATCCATGGACCATGCTATTTCCTGGACAGTGGTCAAGCCTTGCCAGTGTTTGTTGGTGTGTAGCAGAGAGTGATCCAAGGAGCATGGCATGTTTTTAAGCAGAACTGATGTTCCCAGGATAGCACTGAAGTGCCTGGCTCTGTTAATTTATTGACATAGTCATAGCCCTTGCACCCCGTGGTGAAACATTTGGCGTTAGGTTACCTAACCTCAAAAGTAAACTTATGAAGTAATATAAATACTAAGTTCGTACACCAGAGTTCTACTCTGTCAATAGAATTTATGGTTATAGAAGTATTACCTGAATTTAGGTATTTCTCCATCTCGAGAAAGTTTCTCTGAACTTGACTTTTATTTTGGACATAATGAAATAAATGGAAATCTTTTCACTGGAAGTTTTTCACTGGATGTTTCTTATATGACATGTGCATTCTATTCCCAAAAATCAAAAGAAGTAGCAATGGTGGGGGGGGTTGTTCAGTTTTTTCATAGAAGGAATGTTTTGTATTACTTCTGATAAAAGAAATTAAACAAATAAAAACACATCAGTGCAGTTTTCTTTGAGTTTTTTTTAATATGTAGTAAATCTGGTTCACAATAATTGCTATAAGTTTGAGTTTTATTTCAGCCTTAGTTCAATTGTAAAAATCAAGAAAAAAATCCCCAGAATCAGATTGTGAAGCACATTTTCTAGCATCTTTTAAGACAACTTAATTCTTTGAGCAAATTTCTCCGGAAGAAGAATGTGCCACTTACTGAGCAGAGGGACTGTTCATCCTCAGATTGCCCACTGCTATTTTCACTAAGGTGATCTTACTGGAGTGTTTGTTTGATGACCAAGACTCCTGTAAGGATGGTTACAGAAGCAGCGACCTTTGAACCTGAGGTTGGTTGATGAGCCTGTAAAAACAGCTTGATCTCCTCCACAGCATTTGCACCATTAATCTTTTCTCTGTGATTCTTCTGTCTTGGCATGTCCTTTCCTTGTGCATGTCATTGAGTTTGTATTTTTTTCTTTGACTAATTTTATACGTGGTGGTTGGCAAGGGAAACAGGACAGAGACGACATAAAGCATGGGAGGATGGAGTAACAGCAATGCTGTGTTGGGTTACTGCTTTGAGCTGAATTGACTTTTTTATCAGTCACAGTTTTCAGTACACTGGTCCACTAAATAAACACTTTCTATGAAATTATTGAATTTGGTTCAACAGAAGCAAAATCTGAAGAATAACATTGAAAACAGAGCCACCATGGAAAATTATAATTTTGCAGGAACCAATAAGAGAGCTCTACATGGGAGATGATAGCCTGAAGAAGAACTTTTGGAGTGGGGGAACATGAAACAAAATATCAGACTTAGAAATATCAACACAAAATGCATGTCAGTGCCAAATTTGCTTGTAAATATATAACAGTAGAGCTATTCTGGCAAGCACACCCAGCCAACACAGACCAGAACTGTGCTTCACTTCACAGTCACTTTGGCTATTATACTATCTTATGAATGTATGAACTGTACAATTTTGTGAAGTGTGCAATTTTTTCCCAAATATTTTAATTGTGATGGTTCAGCTGTCAAAACCTACAAGCATGGATCATGGTTAAAAGAGACAGGAAACCAAACAGTCCTTCTTCTGTAGGTATCAGCTGCAGTGATAGTGTTGGCATCCATAAGAATAGGAAGCTGCTAAAGCAGAAGGACACAGACTTAGAAATTAAATCCATACAATTAAATCCATACAATCTTGAACAGCAGATGAAACAGAAGAAGCCAAAAATGTGAACTACAAATATTTGGGATAAAAACGGGAAGTATTTTCTTAGCACCATCATTATTTGACATCACCCTGCCCCCCACTCCCAAAAAAGCAAAAAAAACTGGCAATGTGTGGGATGTTTGGAGAATGTAATGCATAATGAAGAAAGTAGTCCACAGAAACAAATAATAAAGAAATGCTTATAAACGTTCAGCCAAAAGAAAAATGAGTTAACAATATGGAAAGGACATCCAGTTTAAGAAAAGACTGAGCAAGAATGTTGAAGACCAGCAGAGAGGACAAGGAGAAAGAAGGAGTATGAGTTGCAAGATGCTGTTAGAGATATTTCAGACGGTAGCATCTGTAAGAGATAGTCCAAAGTTGCCCTCATTTTTTGCCTCACGATCATTGCAAGAAGACCCTGAGAATCCCCACCCTGGTTGGCTTTGGACAGGAGTTTCCTGGCCTGGCCGGGGTGGATGCTTGCCAAGTGTCTGTGTGCAGGTGTGTTGTGTTCACTGGGCTGTGCTGTCATGGTACCAACTGAAAACTGCATGCCCTGCACGACTGCACCTGCCTCTCAGAGCACCTCACAGTGGTCCATAAACCTTCCCACCTCTTGGCCAGAAGCCACTCGCTTTGGGAAAGGACTATTAAAAAAATGACCCTCTGGAGAAGCTTTTGAGAACTCCTCACGCATGAAGACTCATCCATTGGCTGGCCCATGAGGAAGTCTGTCTTGTCTGTTGGTAGCTATTTCTCCATTCCCCTCTTTTTTCTCTCTCTATACTCTGTTTCCTATATCTCTCCCCTCTATCACAACGGAGTTGTCAGCATTCAATAAAAATGCATTGCTGTGAATAAACTGATTTGTCCCTTGCTGTGTCTTTTGCACCTCTGAGATCAAATGAACCATCATGACCTCTGCCCTGTGTTGGCAGATCATGAAATCAAATTGGTGTCATGGACAGGACACATGAAAATGACAGGAACTGGTTTGGAAGTAGTCCAGATCAATTTGGCAAAAAAAAAAAAAAAAATTAAGACAACAGCTATAATCGGAATGTTAAGTGAGCTTACAACCACAGTGCAGGGCATTCCTAGGGCATCTTAAAAGGAGAAAGCTCAGGGGAAAACTGTTTGAATGCTAAAGGCCAAGAAACAGAAAGATGGTCCAAATGAGCAGGATGTGCTGTAAGACTGAACTCTGCAAGGACAGAACTGAAGAGGTCACAGGAAAAATTAAATATACTTTTCTGACTTAGTGTAAGCACAGAAGATTATGAACTGACTTACATTAATAATTGCTCTGTAACGTGAATGATTCATGAAGTTAAAAAGTCCTTTCTTAGTATACTGGAAGAAAAGAAGTTCTGGCATTACAATGCAATATGTGGGGTACCAAGCTGTTTCCAGGACAGAGACTAAAGTAGCTGTTGTGTGACTGTAAGTTGACCTCCTCTGAGATAGCACTAGTTTAAAGTACCCAATTGTTGCTTATTAATAAATGTATGTTCTTTTCTTTGCATCTAGGTAACCCTATTCTTTTTCTATTTGAATATCATCACTGTTTCTAGACAAAATATGCTAAGTCTATTAATAAAAATAGCATGCTGTCTTTAACGGAGGAGAACCATTTTCACTGTGATTTGCCTACCTTTATTTGAATTTTTCTGTTATTTCAATAGCTTTAACGAAATTAGTCAAAAGCTCTTTCTGCTGCATTGCTTGGAGGGAAATGTAGGAACTGCAAAGGAAGCAGTGAGGCCCTGAGAGCAGCAGGACTAGGAACAGAGCTTACATAGCAGGTTACAAGGCCCCAGGAGTGTCTCCTCGTGAATGCAGCATGGCTGGTACTAAGCAGGCTGAGAAGCTGTCAGCTTGAAGAAGGAGTGAGCCTAGGGACAGTCATTTAAGTTAAATTCCGGGGAAGCCATTAGCAGCAAAGCTCTTGAGTTTCTCCTGCCAGGAGTAAAGGAAGGATGGGAACTAATCCTTTCACAGATTTCCTACAATCAGGACTTGATTTCCCATAGATCTTTTGCATTTAGCAGGCAATGCTCCCTCAGCTTATCCAGAAATATCCTCTCCCTCCTTATTTCCCCTGCTCACTTACATTCTTCTCTTGACCTTCACCCCAGCACAAAATGTCTGTTTTGGAGCCATTTAAGATCACACTGCCTGAGATTTAGAGAAGAAAAAAATATATTTGTTGCAATGCACTGTATTTCTCACCCCCAACCCCCAAAATGAAAATACATGTGCTACATTTTGTTCCACAAATATCTTTGTGAATGTCATTAAAAGAGGATTTGAAGGGAGAGGGGGGGTTAACAGATATCTGACTGAGAAAATTTTTCTAATCATTTAGCCAGTACAAGAAGATAAAACTATTCATCTGCATGCACATTATAGAAAAACACAGAGAATGCTTTTACTGTACTACACAGTGTTATGGGTCAGCTTCCAACTTAAAATACACACCTCCACATTTCTCGAAAATTTCCAACACAACCACAAAGCCATATGTTTAGAGATTCACAGAAATACTCAGCTGGAATTACAATATGATCCTTAATGCCTCAAGTATGTCAAACAGACTCAGCTCATTGTGGCTAAATGCCATCTGAAAATAATTCTATACTGAGGTAGTATGAGGATTTCCATATATTGGCATATGATGAATCTCACACCAACGGTATACTTATAGCATAAGTCTACCCTGTGCCCCTGTCTTCTGATTACAAAATAATGAGTTTTCACAAGCAATTCTCTGATGCAGTGAGAGTGAAAACTCAGTGATCATTCATGTGAGTAATGGCTCACATGCATGAGGGTGAGGTTTACAAATTGGCTTATCTTCTCTCCGTTAATTTCTGCTCTGTTAGCAAGAGCTATGTGTGCAAAGTATCACCAGCTTAAAATACATTTATTGTCATCCTAAATACATTTGCAATAGTATAATTTCCTTCAGGAAATAGTCTGAAGGCTGCATTGCATTCTAGGTATGTGAAAAAATCTCATATTAACAGAAAATAGATAAGAATCAATAATTGCTAAGCTGGTCAAATGAAAAGGGTATATAACTCAGAAAGCTGTTTCAAGTAATGTCCAGTAATCGCTGTTCTGGGAAAGAGCATGAGAATTCACCAGGCTGAGAGTGGCCATTTCCTGATACAGCATTTTAGCTTCTACCTAGACACAATTATAGTCTACTTTGTTTGTTCAATTACAAAACCAGAAGTCCTAATTAAAAACATTAATATGGAAATATTTTCCTTTTTAGGGTTAGTTTTTATTTGGTTTTGGTTTGCATTCTATCCGGTTTTGTTTGGGTTTTTTTGCTTGTTTGTTTGTTTGTTTTAATAAAACATATTATCAGACTATAGAATTAACTAATTATAAAAGTTTTACATTTGCCTTCTCTCAGTGGAGGTGGAAATTTTCATCTTTTGAAATTCTGTTTCATTTTCAAATCATTCTGACACAAACAGACATACTGGCAATGAAATGAGAGAGTTTTATTCACTGTGCTCTGCTTACTGTCATTGCAACCCAGCAAAGTTCTCCAACTCAGAGAAGAATTTCAAAGTGGGCAAGAACAGGGAAAGAGGAAGAGGTGATATTTCTAATGTATATATAAAATCTTACCAATCAGATGAAAACATGAGAAAATTGCTAATAATTTTAATTTTGTTTCTGATAATTTAAGTATTTTTACTACCGTAATAAATTAGTTGGAGAAAAAAGAGCATACATTTTAAGTGTTCTAATTCCCCTTCCAACATATTACACAGAAAATGCCAATCACTTCCATAAAAACAAAAACTGTTCCAAAGGACCTGGTCTTCTCAAATAGAGTCTAATAGCACATCTTCATCACTCTTTTTTGTCTCTGGTCTCAATTAGGCACAGGCAACAATCAGTACACATTTACAGGAATGAAGCATCCACTATATTCAGAAAAGCAAATGTCAGAAATCTCAGATCACATGAGTAGGCACCATGACTTTAGAGAGATAATCGAATGGTTAAGAAAGGATTGCTTTGCCCAGGGAAGAAGATGATCTCCAGTGTCCTCCAGATGTCCCTTACTGCCTCAACCATTCTGTGTTTCTGCAGAAGAGGCTGTGGGCAACTGTTGTGGAGTTGGGGGTATTTTAGAAGTTTAACTTGTTTTCAGTGTGCCAAACGACTCATAGAGTCAAATTTTGTTGCAGATACTTGGTTACATATCCTTTGCTTTCCTAGCTTGGGGAACTTTTCCACATTTTGGTACACTTAAGTATGCTGTGATGTCACAAAATGAGAACTGGACTTAACAACTAATACAGAAGTTCTAAAGAGGAATGTGAAACCACCAGAGTCTTCAGGTAACGACCATGTTTTGTGGTTTAGCATCAGCCAGCAACTACATTGCATGCAACCACTTACTCACACTTCCCTCTTTCCCCACCTAGTGGGGAGGAGAATCAGAAGAAAAGTTAAACTTGTGGGTTTAGATAAGAACAGTTGAAATATTGAAACAAAGTCAAATATAAACTATTAATTATAATAATAAGATTATGATGATGACAATGATGATGGCGATGATGATGAAGATGCTGATGTACTAACCCAAGTCAGGAAAATTATGATGACACAATTGTTCACCCACTGATTAATGCCCAGCCCTTTCCTGAGCAGCAATTGATCCCTCCAAGTCAATTCTTCCCAGTTTATACTGGTCTTGACCTTCTGTAGTACAGAATATCCCTTTGGCCACCTCAGGTTAGCTGTCCTGGCCATGCTCCCTCCAGCTTCTTTTGCAGCTCCTCACTGGCAAGGCATGAGACACTGGAAAGTCCTCGATTTAGAGTAAGCCCTACTTAGCAACAACTAAAATACTAGTGTATTATCAACCTTATTTTCATATTAAATTCCAAACATGGCACTGCACCAGCCATTAGGAAGAAGAAAAATTCTATTTCAGCCAAAACCTGGACAAAGTGCTTTTAGCACTCAAGTGCCAAATCAGAAGACATACTGGATCAGAAGGAAGACCATACAGCTCATTAATAGAAAATACCCTCTCTTAACCACCCTTCTCCTAGATTTAACCTGACATATTCCCACTGAGTGCATTGCAAGGTACACTAAATGATTCTACCAAGTAAAAAGCAAAACTCGTGGGGTAAGGGTAGCTGTAAGACAGACACAATGCTCAGTAACAGTTCTTATATGTGACAAGTGTTCTTAGTAGTCTTACGCAACTTTCATAGTTTTTAGATATCAGAAAAGAAATTGTCAAGTTTAAATGTAAGGCTATATCAATATTTTTGGCATCTCCTAACAGATCTTTACTCAATTATAGTTCATCTTTTAGTGAAGGCACTATATTTCTACTTAATTATTTCAGGTTCTGGCAGACTTACAAGCAGAGCATACTTGTTCCAAGAAAACTGTATCAGCTCTTTCAGCAGTCAATATTTCAGACAGTTCAGGTTTCACACAATTTTTCATCAACAGTTAATTATCAAAATGCTGTAAAGGACAATAAACATTACTTAAATTTAATGATCTTTCAGTCTAGAAAGATCATCTAAACAAAGCATAATTCTGATTTCATGGAATGTAGTCTTCACCTCTGTATCCCATTATATTTGTGAGTGAAAAATGAGTGACCAGAACATATGTATTTTGAATAGTCTAATTTGCTAGAAGCAAAAAGTGATGATATTCACACTGTCATTAATGCAGAAATAACATTCACAATGAATATTGATATTTTGTTTAAGCATAGTTAAATACTAAGTACAGAGAATTACCTTTTATGTAACTTCAGACTGACATTTTAGAAGTGGATACAAAATTACTAATTAAATAACAGAAAGAGAAATATGACTTGTAAAATAAGGGCATAAGCATATAAATAGGAAGATATGGAGAAATCCCAGCTAATTTAAAGAAGCAGTTTCAGTTACATAATGAAGACTACAGAGCTGAGATGAATCTGCCTTAAAACAAGAAACTTTACTTCATTTCTGTGCAAGGGAATTCAGTTCTGAGACAAGATAATCTCTTTGCAGAATAGTCCTTCATTTGTACATTGTTGCCCTGAGGCTTTATCTCCAATCTTCTGCCTTGAGATTCCCTATTTTGGGTTACTTCACTGGTGTATACCTACCCTCAGTCACAGCTCACAGAAATAAAAATGTGAGAAATATTACTTAAAGAAGAGACTAAATAGTAATTGATAGAGTGCAAGATTGGATGCCAACAAGCTGTACACTCAATTATTTCACAGATCTGACATTATGGAATCTTAGAAGGCCAGTGATTCCCATTTCCTATTTTACGTGGAGCTAATAACTCAGATAACTGCATGAAAAATATCTTTAGAGTGTGGTAGCAACTGTCAGATATTTGATTCCTCACTTTTTTACCCTGAATTCTCTATAAATCCTACAGTTCCTATTATTCCAAGGGTTTAAATCACAGAAAACTCACCAAGCTCTGCCTGATTTTTCCTTTTGAAGTACTTTTTTTTTTTTGCCATGTAGCAATTAGGCAGAAAACTGGCTGAGTCCAAGGTTTAATGCTGCTGCACACACAGCTGAAAGCCATTTTTGAATTATGGGATGGAGTGACAAAGTGACAAAGGACTATTAAATACTTATGGTTTTTATCATACCACACTCATTACCTCTCAACATGACAGTTGGCTTTAGATATGGACATTGTAGGTTCTGCCATAACCACACTGGTTTCAGTACCCTACCTCTTTATGAGAAAGACACTATTTTTCAATGATAGTGAATGATGTGCAAATATCTAAAATGGTAAAGTAAGTTTAATTATGTACAGCACTTGACAGTTAAGATTTTGTTTATCATCAAGTTCCCAGTTTCCTTTGACTTCTCAAGCAAATAGATTACCCATTACCTAAACGAAATGATTCAGCTAAATCATTTCAGTCATTCTCCAGTTTTTGTATCTGGCTTACTAGTTTGGACACCTGGAAGTTAATTCTCTCACCTTAGCCAAACTGAATGACTTTTTCCTATAGAGTCTGACTTATTTGCAGACAACACTCCGAAGTGGTTGTGATTTCAAACATCCTTCTAATATATTTCTTTTTCTGGGGGGAAAGGGCAGGGTTTGTTTTGTTGATATTTTTGTTTGTCTGTTTTTTGTTTGGGGTTTTTTGGGTTTTTTGTTTGGTTGGTTGGTTTTTGTTGTTGTTATTATTGTTGGTTTGTTGGTTTGAGTGTGGTTTCAGGGTTTTTAAAATATTTTTCTTTCTCATCTCACAATTTCTCTTACTGAATTTAGGCAGTTATATTCATTCTGTCCTCTTTTAATTGTTTTTTTCCCCACTATTATCTGTCCATGTTCAGTAGAAACCATTATATTCCAGTGCATCAAAACACTGAAATTCATGAGTTTTATCCCCCCATGAAATAGTATGCATCAGGAGCATTTTACAGACAGACTCATATCTTGTTTGACAGATATCTCATTCACAGATCATGGCAGAATGTTTATGCACTTCAAGCCAGATGTAGGCATCATTTTTTCCTGACATGTGGTCCACTATGATATGAATCCTACAGTGTCTGTTCCCTTCTCACCATCTCTCGCTTCTGGAAAAGCCTAGAAATCACATTAACAATAGCATGACCAAAGCCCTAAGTGTTAGTAATTTCCAAAAAAGCGCTTTCTGGACAATCTCCATCTTCCAGCACACCAGACCATCTCCCCTGCTGTTCTTTAGACTTGCCAGCATTACCTGCCCACCTCCCCAACAGCTCTCTACTCTCACCACAGTTAATTGGCTGTCTTGTCTCTGCTAGCATTCAGCCTAGAGCAGGATGAATGCACATGTAGGTGTGAAAACTGGTGACTTTTACCTGTGAGGATGATCCATCCAGGAGCTAGTTTTGGAGCCCAGACCTCATGGTTTTATGCTACAACCAGAAGACTAATCTGCCAATTTTCACCTTCACAGTAAGTGTTTATGCATTCCATAGCTGTCTGTGTGACAGATGCTGTGATTTCCCTGACTCCATCTGTTTCTGATGCTGAGTTAGACGCCCACTAGTGATATGAGGTGTCAGCTTTCTCATCAGAGAAGTTGTCTTTACTGTAGTAGTATGCAGAAGTCAAATGGGATGAAATAATCTGAAAACTTTATTACTCTGATGTACAAAGCATTTGTTCCAGACATGTAACCACCTTTCCTGAAGGCAAAATTCAAAATTCATTTCTTCCTGCAGATCAGGCAAGTGGGTAGTTATGCATTTTTTCTCCTGTAGCCTTACTATAGGAACTGGAGCTGCATGTAATGTCATGTCAGGGTAATTGAGTTATTCATTGCAGATCAGATTATCTGATGAATTTCACCATCTTTTGGAAAACAAACTATTCAAGGATGCATTAGATGAACAGATCTAATTTTGGTTACAAGTGTTCCATACATTTTATTCTTTTCCTCTTTTTGAGAAGCTCACAGTCCAATAACTCTGTACTTCAAAGGTAAGAGTGAATCTATGACTCACATCTTAAACATCACGACTTAAAGTACATGACTGTACATCCAAAGGACTCCTGTAAAAAAGCAGTACACAAACCACTTAAACCTGTATAAATCTTTGGACAGCTTAAGCCTTCCACAGGCCCTTCTGTATGCAAGACAGTGTATTATTTTATAAATCATTAACATTCACATGGGATTAGATCCAGCAAAACTCTGAGGAGACAAATCTTGCCTAATTGGTCCCTCTTCATCAGATGAAAAAAAAAAAGTGTTCAAATAGGCAAGGTGTTACGACTAGTTGTGACAGAAACCATCATTCAGCTTAATAATTGTAAAAAAAATATCCCCCATACAGAAATGAATGGAAATTTTTCTGAAGGAGGTAGAAGTACGAGGCAAGTGTGGAAATGATTTGCATTCTGAATTAACAGCCCATGTTAATTGCATGCCTGCAGTTTGTTCAAGGAGGTTTAATCAGAAAAGTAAACTGTAAGCAACCTAACAAGGAATTTATTGCCAAGATCCCTCTAAGAATCAAATCTTTCTGTTTACTAAACAGGTTTTTAAAAAGGAAAAAGGGGAATCTACTTTCTATTGAAGAAAGGGATATCTGAAGGGTTGCATCTTGAGGAACTGGTAATAAAAGAGGTGTAAAAAGGACCTCTGAATTGTTTTCAATTTACAAGGAAGATAATTCAGTCACGTGGTCTTGCCCTAAAGCTGAAGTTACATTAATTTATCACTTAGCTTGGGAACATCTTAAAAATTCAGGTATTTAATATTTCTGTTTTGGTTTGATTCAAATCAGACACTCTTTGGCAGTAAAAATGAATGTCATTTTATTCTACTTTTCCCATAGTAAAACTACATTGCAAAATTTTCAGTATTTAAAACAATTAAGGTAATCAATATAATTCTAAAATGTATAAATTTTAACGACCATTCATTCATTCATTCATTCAAAACATGATCAATATTTATTCGATTTTTAATCAAAGTATTGTACATATGAAGTTTTGCGTTTTTAGTTTTGATTCATTTGACTGGAAGAATGAGAATGATAACAGGAATTAGCATTTTTGCACATGCCCACCTTTTACTTCAGTCTAAAAAGCAGCTTTTCTCATTGGACCTTTTGCTTGAACACTATTCAAGAAGAAGAAAACTTGAACTTTATTATCAAGGGATAAATAATGCATATTTCAAGAGTCTTTATTTGACAATAAGATAGAGATTATTTCTTCATGTAAAAAATATAACTATACTTTCAATCTGAGGTATTACAAAGTCATCATACACACAAATAAAAGGAATATTAAAGTACATATTTGGTAAACAGTGAAAGATTATTGGGTTGTCAATGAATTTAAATGGAAAGGTGAGACTAAAATATCATAAAATAGTTTTAATTTTACTTAATGTGGAATAGGATTTCTGATATTTACTATAAAGTCATAAATTTCTTTCTAATGTCTCTCCTTCGTTGCTTACCTGCAATGTCCCAGGAGCTAGAGATACTGCATTTCTTTCAAAAGTATTATAATTGATGGAGTAAAATAGAGACTTAAATATTAAGGACATTAAGCATGTAGAAGGTCAAAGTGCACAAACAGAAATACAGGAAATGCCACTTAAAAGAAAAAAAAAAAACAAACAACAAATTTTTATTCTGCAGGTTATCAAACATGAGAACAGGATGTCCAGAGGTGAAGTTTTGGACTTTCCCTCCTTGTAGACACATGAGCTAAAATCCTCTTGCCACTCAAATAAATTTTTCACATTTCAATCCCTGTGGGTACAGACTACAGATTTCCCTAGGCAATTTTATTTTTATTTGTCTGTTGCAAGACTTACGATCCATTCCTTTCTGTATCATGTCTTTTCTAGGCTTCTGATAATTCTCACAGTTCTCTGGATCATGACTAATTAAGACCATGTGGGACGTGGAAAGGATTATTTTATTTTATTTTATTTTATTTTATTTTATTTTATTTTATATACCTGAGTTACTTATTTCTGTATCACAGAAAAATATTGGGGTTTACAAATATGTGACACTGTTGACTGGTGATCAATTAAAGAATTAAATTATCTCCCGGACTGTATTCTGCAGAACCATCTGGATAATCATTCCACATGTTGCAGGTGCAGATTATTCTTACTAAATCTAGTATCTTGTTCTCTTTCTTAATAAGTTTTTTTCCTATTTTTCAAGCATTTATGAAGCTTGCCTTGGTCATTTTGAATTATATCCCTGCTCTCCAAAGTACTTGTATCTCTTTCAGCTTGTTAACATAAAATAGATGTACTCCCAATTATTGGTAAAAGGAAGTAGCATCAGACTTAGAACAGATATCTACTCGACCCATTTT
This sequence comes from Sturnus vulgaris, assembly GCF_052056855.1. Taxonomy (NCBI): domain Eukaryota; kingdom Metazoa; phylum Chordata; class Aves; order Passeriformes; family Sturnidae; genus Sturnus; species Sturnus vulgaris. Next base: position 77,449,887 of record NC_142245.1, read on the forward strand.
CTTGAATTATTTGATAACAAACTGCACAAAACTATACTTTCTTTTCTAGTATTCTGTCCAACCAATTTAAATAGTTTTATCTACACCATACTTAAGCTACTTTGATTATGATTGTGATGTCACCCAAAACTGTTTAACAACCAAGAAAAACTACATATTTCACTTATGTCTCTTCCCCAAGGAATAGATGGAAATTGTATTGATTCAACATGATTGTTCTTAACAAATCTGTCTTGGCTGTTACTTACTGCCTTGTTTTCTTCTAAATGCTTACAAATAGATTCTTTTCTTTTTATTCCAAAGCCTGAAATTCAGTATATACATTTCATCTTACCACTTGAGATTAGTCACCACATCTTTTTCCAGTTTTGTGATGATTCAGTTGTCCTTCTTGTACTGAAAATAGCTATTAACTAGTCTGAAATTACTTCAGCTAATTCCGTAAAGGCAAAGTCAATTAAATCTCTAGTTTATCTAAGATTTTAAAGATTTTAAATTTTTCTTATTATAAGTTGAATTTTGACCCTTGTGTGGTTGGTGCGAATTGTAAGTCGTATGCAATAGTTTCACATAAAAGACAGTAGAGTACAAATGACAATGACATTTCTGTTATTCTCAGTGTCTTTTCTTAGTAGCTTTCTAGCCTGATGGCTAACTGATCAATTCCTCTTATGCCAATGTACTGATTCAAAGCCTTTTATTTTTCCTTTAGATTTCTGTTAAACTGTAACTTGCAATTTCCAAGTGAATTTCCATTCTTCATTTAAACTTTTTCTCCTCCTAGATAAAAACTTCGGATTCTACAGTTCTGTGATGTTCCATTAAAATCACTCTAAAGATGCAGATTTAGCCCATAGCATCATAGTCTCTCATTTAACATTAGCTATTGAGAAATTCAGACTACTCTAAGATATTTTCATATGTTATTCCTACAATAAATGATAAGAAGTAGGTTGAAATGAGGAGGTAATCTTATGACACATCCTGTCCTAAATTTGGTCTCTGAGATACAGAGGATAAATTGTCCTTTGGAAATTCTCATCGCTGTTGCTAGTCACAAATTGTGCTCATCACACCCACAACATTGTTCTGAACTTCAGCAAATGTGATGGATCCAGATCCAGTGTTTTATTTCTGTGCTAGCTATGTAACTCTCCTGAAATTATCCTATACTCTCTTAAAAATATTAGTTAATTTAGGTCAAAATAGCTGAAAGAAGGAAGTGAAGATTGAAGAACCCGTCTGTTCTCTGTCATAAAACAATTCTGCTCAGCAGTTTAGGACAAAAAATATTTTTCACCTAACTAAACATGTAAACAGAATACAGAATTAGGAGAAATGGTTGCAAAATGACTATAAATAAAATGAGAAAGGCCTGAAAAAAAATTTGATTTAAACCTGAACCACTTTGTTCTAAAGAATGTAATCTGTGATTTCTAATACAAAACTACTTCTGGGATTTTGTTTACCTGTTATTTCTTCAATGAGGCTGTACACTGTACAATCACTTGGTATGATTGCTTAAAAGCATTTTTGCTTTAATGTCTGAATTTTCTTAGTTACCTACCCTATGTCACTAATAAAGCAGTTAGAAATTAACTCCTTTGGTGAACCTGTTTTCTCAGTACATAAAATACCACTAGTATAAATATTTGTCTTGCTGAAATAATCTTTAGAGAACCTTCATGCTTCAAACATTGTTTTATTTTTCAGAAAAAAACAAGCAAAACAAAACAACAAAAACATAAAACTAAAAGACCATATGTCTGTTCCCACCATTTCTTAATGCTCACTAGTAAAGAAAAGTGACACATAATTTCCTAAACAGGTAAATTAAAATATGTTTCAGAGTACAAAATCAGTGGTGCCAAAGTGTGGGACAACACACTTGCTGCTGAGTGTTATGATGAAACTCCTGATATGAAGACCTAGCTGTTGTGGTCATAGTTGTCTTAGAATTTAAGTTAATTATTAAAATATGCTACTTTTGTCTGTTTCCGATCAATAGAACTGAAATTTGTATTGTCCTCAGGAAGATGGTGTGATCAAGGAATAGGCAAATGATCTTCATATAAGCTGGCCTTCACCCTTCATTAATAGGTGAAGAATTATTTGTATTGACAACCTGGGGCACAATTGAGTGGGGTGGATATCTTACATGATATAGAAACCAATCCCAGTACTTCAATTATCCATATGAGGTATGGATCTACTGAAGGTTCTCTAGCTTCCCCCAGCCCTCATCCATGTGTTTCTGTGGCTGCCATTTCGTGCAGGCACCAGGCAGAAGCAGAGGCATCAATCCCATGGTCACCAGCACTCACTGTTTGTATTCACTTCTGATTGTGTATCAGAACAAATCACTGGTGAGTATCCCGAGCTGCTGCATTTAAATGCACTGCAGCTCATGAGTCACAACTATCCCTCTTCATATCTGTAAGATGAGATGGTAAATTGCAAATTACTGATATGCCCTACAAGGCTTAAGTCGCATTTGTAAAGTGCTTTGAGATACTGTGATTTATAGAAAGATTCATATACTCGCCCTATGTGTTGTTCTATCAGTGAAGTTTCTTTTATTTATGTTTGGGGGATATTTTCTTACACTTCTGGCACAAAATACATAGAAAACCACATATAAAATATAATAACCTTTTTAAAATATAAATTATAGTGGGTGTTCAGAACATTAAATGACAGAATTTAGACACTTCAGCTTGAAGCTGATAAACATATGTACAGATTTTTAGAAGGAGGTTTCATATTTCAGAAAGAAATGCTTAGATCTCAAACCCAAACAAATGGAAAACATAGTTAGCTGATCTGCATGATGTAATGGTGGATCTGGAATGGTGTGTGTCTGTCCACCCACTGTTGTACAGGCACTCAAGATACTAGTCATGAAACTATTTTTACCATCGTGAGCTTGGTCTTGTAACCACCCACATTTGTCTTTTAGGTTCTCATCTGTCAACGATGTAATTCACACCTTCACTTATAGCCCTGACCTGAAGCCAAGAATAAGAAACTAACAATATTTTCAAAAATTTCATTACTTCTCCTAAGATTTATTTTTCTCTCTATTTTTTTGAGAATATTTACATGAAATTATTCCTACAACAGCATTCTTTTAAAATACCACAAGATCTCTGAGAAAAAAAGTAATTCTGTTTAAAATATTCCTTAGGAAGTAAACAGAGTGTGAGCTGCAGACCGAAAGAAAAGAGACAATTTTTTATTCCTGTTTACAGCATGGATTCTACTTCATACTGATTCTCCATGGGAGCTCTTCAAGAATGAAAGTAGATCCTTCACCCTAAAAAATGTCCATCTGATTTCCAGTACATCATAGCCATCAGGATTCTCTGTTCACTTGTCCAAATTAATTTGCTTTTGAACTGATCCATTTTCCAAGTCTCTAGAGAGCCTTTTTTGTTGTTCTGTATGTTCAGACGTCCTTTTCATACTTGTTCATCTATCTTTCAAGTGGATCAAATCCATTAGCTCAAGGATAAGAAATTGTGTTAACATTTACACAAAGGTATCATTATTTAGGACCAAGTTTTCTTGGGAAGAATGCTATTTGATGACTTGTCTCTGATTATGCTCTTGAACTTGATTCTAGTCTTTCTGTCCTCAACACTGATATTCCCAGGTTATGATATCATAAAAGATAATTGAGATTATCCAAACTGGCCTTAAGATAGGCATCTTCTAGGAATTAATTTTAGAACTAGGACAGCAGGTAGTAACTGTAGTCTAAAAAGTGCTAGTAGTCAGCAAGGCTAAATCAGGCTGTTTAAAGATGATTTTCAGACCATATATAGTATTTGCAGAAACATAAATCTATATATAGCAACGTACTGCAAAATACAAGAAACCTGTTATTTGGCTAAAAAAGCTCAGTAACTTCTGAATCACAGTTTAAAAAAAAAAAAAAAAGCCTTGCTTTGAAAATTCAGTCATGCAGCATCTACTAGAAAATTGAGAAGTTCGTGCAGCAGTCAGTTACTCCATTGATTTATTATTCTGCCACTGTCACTGTTAAAAACTGTCTGCTTTCTAGTGTAAATGCACATGGTTTAAACTTCCAAGAATTGGTTAAAAGCCCTAGTTATTCATAATTATGTTAAATGTAGCAATCAGCTATGGATAAGTCCTCATATCTCAAAGGAGTTAATTCAGGTGTTCCAAAAGAGTATCTGCCATCTTCATTTCTGCTGAGTACATGGGTAATTTGTGTAGAACTCTTACACTTATTAATTTTTCTTACTGTATTTAAAGGACCCCAGATTCTTTTCAGCTTCTCTGAAGATACAGAATTGTGGCTGCTACAGGTTCCTTCAGATAACTATCTTACAGAACAAGTTGCCTCTTGGATTAATAGTGTGCACTGTGGGTTCACAGCCTTCAGAGCAGGCTGAAGGCTCCATTGCTCAGATAAATACGTGGATATCAAGCATTGTACATCTTTGGACTCCTATCCAAGGTGCACGAGTTCTGTGGTGAATCCAAGACATTATGATCACTTTCTACATTGTGTGAGATGTCCTCTTGCTGCCCTTAGCTTGGGCTTGAGTGATGTTTATGAGGAACAACTCTTAACTACATTATTTGGGGAGGAAAGAGCTCAGTTGCTATCCTGCAACTGTCAGGCACGTCATAGCTTTAAGAGCAGACAGCAATTTGTCAGGGAATTAATGCATTTCTGATAGTACCTGTGCAGCCATTGAGGAGCTACATTTACTAATAGCAGCCCAAGCACTTTGTCAATCACTGCACACAGACTCGTCCACAAATCTTGATGGTTCCATGTCAACAACGCTCCTTCAGGAAGGACACATAAAGATTTGCTGTCACCACAAAGACACTTTTGCATGAATTACAAGCTATATGCTTACATAGCAGTCATTCACTGTTGTCAGGTGATTTGAGAAGTCTGTCCTTTAAGTCTGACATATGAAATATGGATACAGACAGGAATAGCCCTGGAGAGAGAGTACAAAGAACAGGAATCACATGTGGTGGAGTCCTCTGGATGTGGGCTTGTGGTGTTGGAGTCATGTATGGATATATAAAAGATGCAGATATAGTGCAGATGCACTATAGTGCAGATGCAGATCTATTGAGTTCAGTGCCTCAGTAGTCTTTTAAAACTAAGAAGCAAGTTCAATATCCCGTCGGAAAAATGAACATTTCCACCTTTTACAGTCACACAACAGTCCACTTCAAACACTGCAAAATGACAAGAGACTGAAATGATATATCACATTTCACTTTTTCAAAAGCTATACCTAACCTAGCACATAATATCATTCATGTCAAAAAATGGTGCAAGCGAATAGCTGGTAAAACCTCATAAAATATATCCAAATAATAATTTAAATAGACTACTTACTCTGTAAGAGAATGCCCTAATAATATACAATTATCTAAGCATATATAGTTACTTATTTTTATCTCCTCCAAGCCAATTTATTACCTCTCAGATTTCAAATACCTCGCAGCTTCCCATGAAACCTTGCCATGTCTCTGCAGCACAATGTAGCATGAATGTCTTTGGCCCTTTTTTCACATTCATTCTGCAGTTTCTAGGCTGCTGCTACTGAGGTTTCAGCTGGCAAATTCTCTTCCTTCATGGTTGCCTCCATGAGGGATTCAGCCTAAGGTTTAGCACACTGAACTTTGACTAAGGTAACATCTGCTCTAACTTAATCAATACAGATCCTTCTGAAGTCCATGGGTCATGTAATCATTCTAATTAAGATATTAAGTCAGTTTGAACCTACTGGCATTGCCTATGTTTCTCTACTGAGATGAGAGAGGCACTGAGTGAGGAGGCTAAGATTACATGCATATTAGTATAAAAAAAAAGACACGGACTGTTTTGTGGCCTGAGCTAAATCAGCAGGACATAGTTTTGAGTCCTCCATTCAATAATATACAGCCACTTGTCTGCCAAAGCAGGGGAGCTGCACCTAAACTTCTATTGGAATGATACTTGGCTTAGCCTGTCCCCCAGCAGTGCATGGATATTGTCTGGGAGCTGGACACATGAGCCTGAGATCAGCTCAGTTGGATGGTGCTAACAACACCAAGGTTGTGAGTTTGATCATGGGCTGTTCATTTAAGAGTTGGACTCGATGATCCTTGTGGGTTCCTTCCAACCCAAACCCTTCTGTGATCCTGCATGTGCATGTCAGTGGTAAGACTCACCTTCTGTCTCCTGTGGTTCCCCAGTATAAGTGGCTAAGTACTTGCATCTAGCTTCTGTACAGATAGTAATCAAATTAATATACATTCTAGTCTTGAATGTATTCTATATTAAAAGACCAAATTGTGGTAAAAGAAACCATTATGTAATGTGTAAAAAAAAAAAGGAATTATTGAAACATCACTAATCAATTCACCCACTGTGCTAAAGACACCACTTACAGAAAATTTATCCAAAAGCTACATATCTGAGTACTGTCTATACCAGAACAGCCTCTGCTACTGTAATCGTGCCAGTTATCAAATCTGGCGCTGTAATCATGCCAGATACAAAGATTGTCGATGGTGCCACAGTAACTTTTTAACACAGATCTAGTTTTACTGAAGGCAAGAACTAAAAATAAATTTCTATATTCTGGACAAAATTAGGAAAGTTCCTCTTATAGGTGATCAAACAGAAGTAGACTGAATATGAATGGAATTCTTTTTTCAAAAATAAAGGTAAATTCCAAGGTAGATTTGCATATGAAGGGCAATTGACATACACCAAAGTTTATTTATAGACAGTAATATAATAAATGTTTTTTATTATGTGATTGGAATTTTTTCTCATACATACCTTCCATTTCAATATTCTGTTATTTCCTCTTAACATGGCTATAGATTCCTTTTCTGAATAACTATTATGAAAATTATATTGTCTGATTAACAGCTGTGTAGCTTCCCAATAACCTAAGAGCTCATTCTGTAATCACAGAAATAGTCTTTCTGAGTGCAATGGGGATATTTGCATGAATAAAGACTTGCGGTCTCAGCCCCTAAATTTGTATTTATAGTATCTTTAAGTATAATAAAATTAAATTACAAACGAGTCTCTGATTAAGTGTCCTTTCAAGTGCTATAAAATCTTACATTGAGCCAGAGCTCCCTACTGTTCCTGTGATAAATAAGTGTTCAGAAAGATAACACTGGAGGGTTTAGCAGGATGCAGATCACGGGATCATCTTTATCTGAATTTTTGACAGAAAACATCTTTTCAGGTTTACATTTAATATGAAAAGGTCTTCAGGCTCACCAAGCCTCAGTCTAGTTCCTTTTCAGACATTGCAACTACAGCTTCGGAAATGAGGTCTGGTAAGACTTGAGGTGATCTGGCACAAAATAGGGGACAGCTGGCCAAGCTACAAATCCTTCAGAAACAGCTCTTGTCAGAACACCTTAGTTACAAATAGTGGCAAAGAAATCTGATGAGAAAAGAAAACTCCAAGGAGATTTGGACACAGTTGTGAAAAAATCCCAACAAAAAATAAGATAGGCAGTGAAGACTATGATTCTCTGCTGGAAAGACTGATGTCAGTAGCCAACCTGTTAAAGCTCAGGTACTCTTCAGCTGGGTCTTTCTCTGCTATCACCCTTATACCTTCAAATATCTCTGTATTTCCTGCTCTGGAAAGAGTTACCCATATATCCCATGTCTGAGACTCTGCATGTCTCTCATGTCTTTTGTCCCACTCCAAAAAGATTTTTCTTTTCCCTCTCACCTAGTAGAAGTATAGAGAGATGATTTTCCCAGCTACACCCCCAATTACCACCCAGCTTTTTGGCCTGGCCCCCGGCCGAAGCAGACTTTGGGGAGGAAGCATGCTTCAAGACAAGAAGGAATGATGTGTGTTTCATTCTTCTTACCCCCTGCCTTCTCCTGATGGCTGAATATCTGTCCCACATGCCCTGGACAGCTCCCAGCTGAGAAAACATTGGTCAGTTGTTTAAGTGGAGCTTTTACATGTGTGCGTGCATGTGTGAGTGTGCTTAACCCAAATCTGTAAAGTTTCAGATTTTGAAACCTTAAGCTACGGATCTGATTGGATCTTGTGTTCATGATCTATCATATTTTATGTATAGTATACACAATGAATGTGTAGGAATCAAGAAGAAATCAATCTAGAATCTTCTTCCCCTTCTGTTGGGAATCATACAGCTTTAAGAGTATAATACTAGCCTGAAATCTATAATTGAGAATTCTTGAACACCTCCTCCTCCTCCCTCTTCACTGACCTTGGCATCTGCAGAGCTGTTTCTCTCACATAGTCTCACTCCTCTCTTTGGCTGACATTTGCTCTTCCACAGTAACTTTCCCCCTTCATAAATAAGTTATCCCAGTGTTGCTACCACCATCTCTGAGGGCTCAGCCTTAGCTGACAGCTTGTCCATCTTGGAGACAGAGGCCATTGGCTCTGTCAGACATAAGGAAAGCTTCTGTCATCTTCTCAGAGAAGCCACTCCTGAAGACCCCCACTACCAAACCTTTGCCAAGCAAACCACTAACACTGCTAGACAAATATATATAAACATCTTATCTCAGAAAGAATTGTGTAAATGAATATTCATTGCTTGCTGAAGAAGTCCCATTGCCCCAGAAATTACTTTTGCGATAGAATAACCCTGAGATGTGAAGGGGTTTGTCCCTAAGGCTAGCAGGACCTAGCACTTTGTAATATTTCAACTGGAAAGGTTAAGCAGGGGAGATTCAAAAATATTTTTTTGTGATTAAGTGGCTTTTCCTCAAGCGAGGTAAAAGCTAGAGTGAAAGCTGCTCAACATTTCACCTTAAATTTTACCTTGACTCTCACCTCACCCCATCTTGGCCCTGACATGTGAGCACAAGTAGATTGAACTTGTTTGGCTGAAACAGCTATTTCCTGCTATTATTCATCTTGCTTCTTGCTGATGTGGACATTTGCAGCTGGGAAGACTGGAGCAACTTGAAGGCTTTTTCTTGAACAGCTTACCACTGCCATATCAAGGCAAAAGGCCAGCTTTAAAATGATGCCATCCAGGAGCTGTCTCACATGGAGCCAGCTGTCCTATCCATGGGGAATGCACTCCCAGGAAAACGGGTAAGGCACAGAGCACCAAGATAGCACAGCAACCTCAGTTTAATCATCCTATGAATCAGTATCCTCGGTCACCCTGAATATTCTTTGGATCTTTTGCTCTTATTACTTCTTTTACACACTAGGCCATTTTCTATGTCCTGCTTTGAAACCCCTTGCACATGCAATTTCTGTTTTTTTCCAGTCCCAGGCTTAGCAGAGACCACAAAATTTACTCTTTGTTAGCACCTCAAGCTAGACAGCAACTTGGCCATAAAAAGGAACATTCAGTGTTTTACTCATCATTAAACACAGACATCTTTTAAACTGTTCATAGTGCACTTTTATTAAACAAAAGGCACATTATTGGCTGAGAGCCATTTCACATAAATATTTCTTGGTCAAGATCTAGTAATACAAAACATCCTGAAAAACATTAAAAGAATCTTATAACAAGATTTGTATGTCACATCACATAAAACTGAGAAATTTAAGGTTAATTAATTGGAAATTATTGAATGGTATGAACTGAATGTTGCTGAAATCTATAGAAATAGAACAAGAGTATATAAGCAGGAGTTCTGATATCTATTCCAGATGTATAATTTTAATCTAGTTTCTTGCTGCAGTAAGGCTTATTCTACTATGCTGTTTATCTTACAAATAACTTCTGAAGTCACTCACCAATTTCAATCAATTTAATAAAGAATTTAACTTTTCAAAGTTCATATGATAATTGGAATCAGGATACAGAAAAGACCCCAAAATTATTGTCTTCCTGAGGGAAAAGCAAATACAACTTATCCCTTTACCTCCTTTGAGAGGAATCAGACATCTGGTCATTCAGCAATAGTATATTGGCAAGAAATCATCACAAACAAAATATAAAACTACTTAGGGCAAGTATTAAAAAAAAATCTAAATTATGTTGAGGAGGCGGGAAATAGTGTCTGTGGCAAGAAGAAAGGATAAAATTTATAGAACAAAATTCAAATGACATAAGGCTATATTGCTCCCATTATTTGTTGAATATATTTTTCTTTTTTTTTTTGTTAAATCCCATCTTCACTTTTCATTTCTCCTGCTTTTTTGTTGTTTTTTTTCTAAGGAGAAGGAGTTTGTGTTTAAAAGTTACTAAAGAACAACCATCAAATAAGATGTTCAAGATAAGGAGTTTTTCTGTGTGTGTGTGTGTGTGTGTGTATGAATTTTGCTATGAGTTATGGAAAGATCTTGAAACATTTAATTGCACAGTATTAGGGATGCAAATTAGGCTGAGGTTCAGGATGACATGCACGGAGATACTGAAACATGATTTTAACATGTTTGAATCTGTCATAGTTTGTAGGATGAAAACATCAACAAGACAAAATATGAAATGTCATGAAAATTAGGAACGAACCAGCCTTTTTAGTATTTTGAGGATAAACATTGAAGGTGTTACAGGTTTGGATACTCCCCTGAATCACTAACAGCACTCTGCCTCTTCAGTGGAAGAGACATGTAATTGCTTTCTAGATTCAGAAGAAAATATTGCTTATTTACTAGGTTCTTTATACTTTTAAAAGTAGCTGACCTCCTTCACCTTTAGTCCTAGTAAAAGACCTCAACAGAAAAGTTAAAAAATTGGGCTGAAAAGCAGGGAGTCATTGGCCACTGAATGACCTGATTTTCCTCAAGGAGTAAGGCCCAAGGTAAAACTAATGCCGAAAGCTGTGCTGGGAAACAGTTCCAAGTAGTTACTATGTGTATCTACACACATAGTAACTACAGACATCTACAGACAGAGAATTTAAGAGAAATAATTAACAGCACAATGAGATATGAATTTAAAATGCATCAGCCTGACACACAAATATTCAGTATAGACTTTTAAACTGTACCTATCACACTAAATTCAGTCATGTCTGGGAATGTTTCCAGAACCTGGAACACAACTCTCTATGGGAATAAACACTTAAATGTCCCTTGGCACTAACCTGGCTCATGCCAACTAGCACGGTCCAGACCATGCCTGGAGGTAGAGCTTGCACAGACCAGCTCATTCCCAATAAACATCTTACATGCTATACCCTGAAGTGGAGCTAGGACAGTTTGCCACCAGAGAGGTGAGCAGCATCATGCCAGCTGGCCTCAGCAGCCAAAAGTGTTCTCATGCACGTATAGTCCATTAGTACAGACATAGTATTAGTGAGAACTTTGAATAATGTTGTCTGTAGTTGCTACACCATCTCGAACAGGGAGTAGCTGGTCCCTGGCAGAGAAATCATTGTGTACATCCATAATAGGAATTAATGAAGAGCAAATATTATTTCTGTGCTTGATTCTTGCTCTGTGACTCTTCTGTGTATGGAGATCCTAAATAGTGATATCACTGTTCACAGTTTCAGGCATACATTGCTGTGCAATTTCTTGCATTTCAAGAGAAAACTGGTAACCACAGATTTCTACAGTAGATTTTTAATGAAAACTAAATTTTTCCTTTAAATGAATGTTTACTGTTTGCTAGTGAGAAGAACATGAAAAAATAAGGCTCATCCAGTAAATTAGTCACAATGAATTATTCTTCCACTCTAATATTAATGACTCAATATTAGCTTGGCAGAAGATATTAAGTTGGGTCTCTTAGGGATCTATTCTGGCTTCAGTATCATTCAATATTTTCAATAATGACTTGGAGACTAAAGTTGGGAATATGTTAATTGCATTTGTAGATGAATACAGGGCTGAAAGTAATCAAAATATCGTGGTGGTATAAGACAGATGTAAATGGCTGAGCCTATGTCTACCTCATCAATAAACAGTATTGCAGAAGTCTGGTAACCATGACCAGGGATTATGGATATGTTTGTCCTATCAATAATAAAAAATAACTGCAACAATGATGAATAGGATATAATTCCTGAAAAGGAATACAAAATCCAATGAGATTAGGCAAACTGTTCCCGATAAGAAGAAACAGCTAAATGCATACGTATAAAATACAAGAATCAGTAACTTTGCAGTTAGAGAAAAAGATCTAGGTACTTTAGGAGATGATGAATTAAATGAGTCAACAACATGACATATTTCAAATACCATAAATGCTATCTGGGTTGCATTATTAGGAGTGTCATGTTAAACAAGCTAGGCAATTATGCTGCACTGCTTAGCAGTACATCAGTGCACTTTAGAGTACTATTTTCAGTTCCAGTTAGTCCTCAAAAAAAATGCAGAAAAAAAGGAGAATAATTGAAACACTTTTCCTAAGCAACAATTTAATCAAATTTGCAAGAAACTCTAAAGTGGATGAGTTTTAAAAACAGATAAATATGCAGATTTAATAAATGTTAAATAAATTAATTCTGTAACTACTACATGACTTAACTATCCTTGCGTATTAACCAGAAATAAACATAATGCTACAGGATTAAATTTAAGGATGAAAATAGAAATCTGATCATGGATATTTTGTAAAGCTTTGACTTCAAGTTGGCAATGAAAACATCTTCCAGTTGAATCAAGGAAACACCAGTCAGTGTAACAAAATAGGCACATTATGTTGGGTTAATAGGAAGATTATTCCTTTCCTACATGGTTTGTAAATCCTGGGACCATAAGCCAGATAGCTGTCTTTTGTGACGAAGCCACAGCCATTCCTGGCAGAAGGGCTAGAAACAGAACTAACCATGAATCTCATTGCTACTGGAAGTGTCCTTGGAGGAAGCACATTAACTGGTGTGCTGTAAGTGCTTTCGAGCCACAATGTGTGGAGAAAGGCTTTACATCAACAGAGTAAAAGGTTTAACAGACACAGAGCAATCCAGAGCACTGCAAATTAATAATAATAATAATAATAATAACAGTAATAATAATGAGAAGAAGAAGAAGAAGAAGAAGAAGAAGAAGAAGAAGAAGAAGAAGAAGAAGAAGAAGAAGAAGAAGAAGAAGAAGAAGAAGAAGAAGCAGTTATTTCAGGAAATTTAATCCACAGTATTGAAGCAAATTAGTACTTCATGTAGGATCAGTAGAAACGGTAGATGATAAACAGGGATAAGAGACAATTTGAGAGAAGTGTCTGATTACACCAAGCCCTGTGAGAAGTCCCACAGAGGTGAGTTTTGGGAATGGGGGCTATGGGGAAGGGAAGAGACAATGTAGCAGAGGGGGAGTACAGATAATGCCTAGTAAGGAAAAATATTTTTCCATAAGGAAGCTGAGTGCAATGCTGTCAACTGACAAAGATACTTTGAGTCAGGATGTAGGGAAGGATTCAAATAGTGTGCCCGTGTCTTATCTTTCTACAGGCCTATGTGGCCCACTGCAAATACACATCTCTTTATCTCACTCTACAGAACAAGGAGTTCCAGAACAAATGGTCATGTGATCTATTGAAATGCAAAATAATTGATGTAGGCTCACTTCTTTTATCTTGCATCTGGTTTGAACATTATTTCACTAAGACTGAAATTCTTCTCCTATTTTTTTAGCTGTCTACCAATTATTAATCCATTAATGTCTATCTATTATTAATCAATTGTTTGGATCTCTCTAGTCAGTTCTCAGAGGCCCTTCCCTTTCTCATTCTCTTTTTTTTCTCTCTTTTCCTCCTCCTTTTACTGTTTTTCTCTTTGTTTTTTTGTTTGTTTGTTTTCTTCTATTCTACCTTTCTGTTTTTCTTAGTTGGGATAATTTTCTGCAGACTTTGTGCATTAGATTCAGCTCTAGAAGAATGAAAGCCATAGCTGAGTGCAGTTGCTGAGTGAGAAGTGAAAAGAAATGGGTATGTATCTGTCAGTAGTGAGGAGCTGTCAAGGGTTCACTGATAGCTACCCAGCAGAAAGGAATGACACCACTAGGCAAAAGCCACTATGCTCTCTTCTCTTTAACCAGAAAAGCCCATTCACTTTTTTTTCTGATAGCTTCATTACTTTTTCTGTGTTGTTTTGAGGTTTTTTCCATGCTGTCCTCTGCATGCAACATTCTCCCTAGACTGGAAACTTGTTATCAGAGACAATTCACCAGGTGGCACATGGGAAAATTCTGCACACATAATTATGTGTTTTAATTAGTACTAAAGGGAATTACATGTATAAATACGACATACTTTTGGAAGTCTGTTTCATGCAAGGCAGGAAGGTTACTGAACTTCTATTAAAACAAATGAACTGTTTCAAGAACAAAAGAAGGGATATTTTCCTTTAATGTTAACAGATTTTACCTTTTGGTTAGAGTCCCTAATCCAATGTGGTAATGCAATGATTCTATGAGAAGGAAAGGGATTCCATTTCTTTCAAGACAAGTTTTATTTTTGCATCTCTTAGAAAATGATGAATGATTTTTCTTTAGATCCATTTTAAAAAGCCATGGAAAAGCTCAATTTACTAAGTGAATAAACATGTGCATGAAAAATCCTTGTACTCCATTAGAATTTTTATGACTCTTGTTTACTGTAATCAGAAACAATCTATAGCTTATAGTACTTAAAGGCCATGATATGTGAGAAGGAGACAAAAGCAAGTTGACAGAAATATTAGCATATTCTGAATACAATAGCAGTCTTGTGTAACACAGACTAACAAATAAGAGCAATTAGTTCTACCACACCATTTGAAATCGTTTGCCCTATGTAGGAAAGCAAAATAATAATGGAAAGAAAAATATAATTGTAAGCAACATAAGAGATTAATTGTAAGGAGCAGTTTAGCTCTTCAGTGATATGTGATCATTTAGTTAGAGAGAAATGTTGAAATTCCCAAAGCAAAAAGAATTCTCATACTTTTTATGGCTGCTTTTTTAAAGTTAGGGATTGAATATTAATTAGAAACATAAATATGTTTAATGACTGGTAGGTTCAGATGTTTAGCAGAACTTTCATAAACAATCTGGATAGAGGAAAATACTTCATGAGATTAAGGAACAAAATTTACAAATCTTCTCTTAAAGATTTATGAAAGAAAAAAAGTCCTCTCATCAGTGATTATACCTTGAGTTCATTTAATGAGCAGCAACTGAAAGCAATTGATTTTAAAAACTATCCTTTTTCTTATGTTATGTATCCCATAATCTAAAAGAGGAAATGCTAGGATAAATCACAAAAAGATTCAATCTACCAAGCTGAAGATGCATTGTTAACCTTAACCATAGTACTCACATACACAAATATTTGCAAAATCAACATACAGTTAAGTATTCAAAATGACAAGAACCGAAGCCATATGATTTCCAAACACTAATTACTTTTCTATTTACAACTGTGGAACCCACATGTAATGTTTTCTCAATTAATGTGGACAGCTCATTTCACTAGAAAAAATTATTTGAAATTACTTTTTCTTGTTAAAAGAAATATGAAGGAATTGAGCCCCGGAATTTCACTGAACTTAATAGATAAGTGACATGCGTAAATCACATCTGTCATTTTACAGATGAAAGGATTTGACAAGATGTGAATTGCAACTATAAATCTTCTCTATATGAATAGGATAGTAGACAGTCTCAGGCTCAGTTTTCTAAGTCATGATTTGTTGACAGTAATGGCCCTGATAATTAGCAGCAAGTTTTTATAATATTTAAGGAGTAAACTTCAAGGGTCACTGATTTTAAATCAAACCTTGGAGCAATTTGAGTTACCTTGTGTTGAGGAATCAGAAGGCTGTCACCTCATAAATCCCCTTGTATTTTTAACTGGTATTGACAGGGCTCTGTTGCAGCATTATATGACTTCTGATTTATTTTATATGGGAAATGAAGCACTTGCTGGGGAAGTGTTTCAATACTGGAAATTCTCAGAGGGTGGCTTTATTGTATTAATAGAGCAGTACAAATAAAGTTTAAATCATTTATTGTTCCATACTCTGCAAAAAATGACCCTGAAAGGGTTCTAAATGTTTCTTTATACAAAATGTTGAAGGAAACTTATTTTTATGATTACAATCTGACAGCTAGATCTGGCATTATGAAAACTACCCACTCTCATATCAGATCAGCACCAAGTCCACAAGAATTTTTTTCCTTCAATATTCAATATATATGAACTGCTTCCTCCTACACAATATTTTTCAGACACCTAGGTTAATCACCGTATCATGAGAGAAAGCCATTTCCAGAATTAAATAAATCACTATTTGAAGGTGTCTCTCTCTACACTGGCTATAAAGGGGGCCTGGACTTACTGCATAAAAGGGTGAGAACTGCAAGCAAAAATAGACTGCCAGGCTTAGACCAAAATTTTGTTTAAACAACATTGTTGTTCCCAACAGCATATGCCAGTAGGACCTGTAAGTGCTATGCAGTAACTATGCTCTCTGTTTCCATCAAAATGAAAGAATCTTGCTGAACTCTTCACTAAAGGTATGTAGGTGGTAGAGATCCTCTTGGTGTATGGAAGAAGGGTGTCAGCAAGGTTGGAGACCAACTGGACTATAGTCCATGGGCCCCTCTTGCCTCATGTCTGACTCTTAACTGCCCTGTGAAAACAACTCCCCACACACATGTAATTCTTTTATCCTGTTTCCTTGCATTTGTGCCCCATCTAGACTAATTGATAGGTTCTAGAATTATCAAGTTGGTAAAATACGACTGTGGAGCAGCACACTCCACATTTGACTGTGAATTATTGGAAAATTGTCCACATGTGGGTATGTTCATGGACATGGAGTAGTTCTTAGTGTCCCTATGATTCCTGCAGCAAGAGGCACACCCAGGTGAACATGCATATCTTGAACACCACCTGTAGTCACTATTTTGCCTCCGCAAGAACCAGTTTTTGATGTTTTCTTTTTTCTCCCTTTACTTTCCTTTATATCTGTGAGCCTTGAGGAGCCACCATGCCCTAACATGTCATTACTTTCCTGTTGGGCCTGATCATTCCTGGAATAAGGAAAAGGAAGTTGCATGGGAACAGGGTGCAACTGCAGACACTATAACTCTGCCTCGTCCTGTCCCATTTCCATACATCACAGCAGCAGGCAGTGCCCACTTGTCCTTGGATGATACTTTGAAGAAATGATGAGAGCATTTGGGGCACTCTACTTGGTGTTCCCTGCTGTTTCCCTGCTCTTATGTTTGTGACTCTTAAATTGTTACCCTCTTCCCTTTTCTATTTATTATTTCTCCCATGATCCTTCTGCTTGCTCCAGAGTGTGTTTTCTCTCCCTATTTGTCTTCCCCAGATCAGATTTCAGGGAAAAACATTTTACCCAGGCATGAATTTGTCCACAAGAACAAGAACCCTGAGGAGCACCAGCAGCTAATTTATGTTAAGGCAAGAATGTAATAATAGGATACACATAATCTTTCTTCTGCTACTTTTATTTTCCTCTTTTCTGCATAAGCTTGTCTTCTACCTGCTACCTGGAGTGTAGAAGCCATCAAAGTTAGGGATTTTAGGATTTAACCACTATGCTGACAAGATTAAAACTGCCAGTTGCCCTCTTCTTCATTTTGACCAACCTTATACTTCAGCTGTACAACTGTATCTATCAAAAAGTAATGGAATGTAACAATATATTGTGTAGAAAACGATTGGTCTTCCTTTTCCTGTTTTTACACTTGTTAATTGTTAACTTCATTGGGTTGCCCCTAACTTGTGCATGGTGAGACGTGGTGTATAACAGTTCCTAATTTGCTTTCGCTATACAGTATGTGATTTTATAGGGCTCCGTTACATAATTTTCTTTATATGCCATCCTCAGTTTCCATCATTAGTCTTCCAAATGAAGAATTAAAAAAAATATTTAGATTATTGCATGTGACACTGATAGCACAAATGGAACCTTTTTTCTCTATTTTTTTTTTATTTTTTTCCCAAATGATAGAATGTTAAAAATTACTGTGCTATTCATTTTGGAGCGTCATTATTAATTTTTTCAATACATGATATTTCCTGTTTAATTTCTTCCTTTTTTGAATAATTACCCCGTTCTCATTCTAGGATTTTCTTGAATCATCTCAATCACTGTTAACTCCTTGATTAATGTGAAGAGAGATGACCTTTGCATATAATCACTGCCCTATTGGTAGTGATAGGTTATCTCTCCTATGCAATTATGATAAAATTATAAACAAAATAATTCTGTGTCACCATTATACTGTTGTCTTTCAAGACATTAGAAAAAATACTTTTACCTTTCCATTGCTATTTTCCTTTCTTTGGTTCACTTCTCTGTACTCGTTATGTATATTATTTCTCTGTTTACTTATGGTGATATTTTGCTACATTTGTTCACAAAGACTACTAGAGTAAAATGTTACTTCTTAATCCTATTGATTTACCTCATGGGAGCACACACATGAGCACTCACATAATGGCGTCATTTGGTCCCTATACTGTAAGCTCTTGGACTCAAACAAACCTTGTTTGAGTGTTGTTTTCTTTTTGTTAAGTATTATATCAGTTTTCAGAACTGTAAGAAATAGCAAACATTATATATTTTTTAAAATTAAATCATATTATAAATAGAAATAAAGTTCAGCAGTATCATTAGTCCTTATCTTGGTCGTTTAAGGAAAACAGACTAAACCAAAACCATGATTTCTTTCTCTCACAAGCCTAAAATTCATGAGGCAGTATTCTGCATCTCCTGAAAGAGTTTAGGAACGGTTGCTTTCCTCTGGGGTATTGCAACTTCATACCACTTTCTTCCTCTGAGCTGTGCCTAAGTGGAATAATTGAACCCATAATTTGCAGTTACACTAGCGGGAATACAATTATAAAGAGTCTCACTCCTAAAACACGTCTTTTTTTCATTTGATTTAGGCACTTAGAAGTCTAATTCCTATTGACTTTCAAATGTGATTTAGCCTCTTGTGCCAGATTTGTAAAGGTATTTAGGTTCCTAATTCCTGTAATCAATGGAAGATAGTAGCCTTTAAAAATCTGGCCCTGAGGTGCATAATTTCTATTGACTTTCCTAAGTGTCTAAGCCACTTTCAAACTTCTGAGTCACGCAGGTGTTTTTGAAAAGTCACTAAATAGTGTCTACCAGAAAATCCTCTCCAGTCAGTGGGTGAGTTGCAGTTGCAGTTACAGTGTGAATACTCAGCCTTTTAAGGAGGGAGCTGACACTGCCTGCAGTTGGAAAGATGGCACAGAAATAAGTGATTAATTGATTGGATGTAATTGCTATATAAGGCATGACTCCCAGTCTTATCTTGCTCACACACCACGATCACTATTGTTAGTATTGCAGCTAATGGTATTCTTGTAAGGCAGCAACTTTTACCCTTTCTATACAGGTAACAGAAGTAGACTATTAAGGCATCAGTCATATTTTGATTGGTAAATATAGCTCTTTATCAGTGGTTTATTCTGTGCAAAACATTAGTTATTAATCTCGCTAAATGCTCAGTTAAAACACAATCTTTCTGGATAGAGATACAGACCAAAATAAAGAATATGAAAAATTATTTCATAATGAAATATATTCCATTTTGCACTCAGTGAAAGTACAGCACATGAGTTTTGTGTGTGTGGTTTCTAAGAAAACACTTGTTTTCCACAAACTGTTGACCATATGCTAGTTTTAGATCATGTACTTCCACTGATGCCAAATGGATTTTCTGATTCATATCTGAAGATGTCTTTGGCTTTTTATATGCAAATAAGGATAGGCATTGTCCATTTTTTAATATAAATTACAACCAGATTAAGTCAATATGTTTTGAAGCCATATGTGTCTTTAGGAATTGATGCATTGGTGCATCCTCTTTAGCAACATGTTGGTGAGTATCTATACCCAGAGATGGTGTGGATGGAAGATCAGGCACTAAGGCTTAATAGGCTTAAACTGATTCTGTGTTAAACATTTTATAATAAATGTTGCCCTGAACACGGAAAAAAGATTTGTTTCAGACACATATTTCTCTTTTCTCAAATGAATAAACCCAACCAAATAAACAAAATCCCATGCACACAGGCACAAGAAAACAGCTGTGATTTTTATAATGAAATTTTGCAGGCAATTAGCCTGGAATGTAGAATAATCAGTTTAAGTAATTTAAATTGGGCAATATGTTGTAGTTTTAAAGCAACTATTGCATACTCTCAGTAGTTACTTGCCACTGGGATATTTGTTCTGCACTGTGTGCTGCATGTTCATAATATGCAATCTGTACTATTAATACAACACAGTGTTTCCATGTTTAAAGGAATCATTAATTTAATGCTGAAAAGTAACAAAAGTAGTGACTGTGTTTTACATATATAAAACATAAAGGCGTTGAAAAAGTGTTCGGTGAACTTGCTTTGTAAGTTCAGATCCCCTATTTTAAATTATTTTGGATACACATTCATACTACGTATGATAGTGACTCTTGGGAAGAATGGGAAATATAACTTCACATTATAGAAAATATAGTCATTGAATAAGACTGCAAACCCAATGCACTGTAGAAGATCTGTGTCTCTTTTTGGTTTTTTACTAATTTCCATGATAAAAGAGATAAAAATAAAGAACCGCCCTAAAATCACATTGACAGGTATGCTACATTTTCAGCACAAGACAGAGAATACAGAATACATAATTTATTTTATTTGGATGCTTTCTTAGTTAACAATTCTGAATGTACTAGGGCTGCCATATGTCCAGGTTTTTCCTGATATGTCCTCTTTTTCCTCCCAGAAGTGGTGTCCAGGTGGAATTTGAGTATTTTGGATATTTCTTTTTCTGAGAATTCCAGATGCCTGGCAGCTCAGTTGGAGGAGCAGCAGAGACATACAGGCTACATAAAGGCAGGTCAATCCATCTGATTTTATGTGCACATGCAGACCATCTGTACAGCTCAGGTGCAGCAAGCCCAGTGCTTTGTGGATGTATTTCTCTTGGGAAATCCTGCAGAAAAGGAAGGTAGACCTACAGATTACTCAGACTGAAAGCATACCTCCATTTTTACTAAGTTAGAGAGCTTTAGACTTAAGGACTCAGTCGCAAGCAATGCTCTGGACTATTGCCATACTACGGAGCTTTACACCAAATGAAGTTGAAATTGTCATCTCCTGCTCTGTTGTCTCTGCAGTCCTGTTGAGCTGCTTACAAAAAGTGCCGGGCCAAAAAAGCTGACCTTTGTAAAGCAATGGATAGCCTTTTAAAGCCCTCACATCGTGAGGACACAGATCAGATAGCACCATATATCAGACACAGCTGAGAGCATACCCTTAACTGGTAATTCAGTATTTAGCTGCTTCATGGCATTACAGCAAAGACTGATTACAATATATTACTATTCAAGACCATGTCAGTACTCAGTCACTTCAGTGTGAAACAATTCTTTACAAAATATATAATATTCTTCCCCAAAGAAATACAGAGCAGGTGATATATATGGTTAGGAATCTATTAATGAGTGACATTCTGCCCCAAATCTAGACAACATAACATTTCTAACTGTAGCAGGTTAACACCGGTTATATTCAACTTTTTTTACTCAGTGATTTAAGAATGCATGGGGTCTTCATCTCCAAAATTAGTAACAGATGGTGAGGCAAGATTCATTCCCAGTCTCGAGGAACACTTTGCTATACTTTCCTTGCTCCAAAAGTGATTTAGAATGCAGTCCAGAAATATAGGTGTGCAGATTGCTTGTCATGGAGAACCTCTGATTGGTAAAGAATGCCTTGAACCATTGCTGTGCCTGACTGTTTTCTATTATGTAAATCTAAACTCAGTGAAGTTATGATTGAAAATTAAAGGGGTCATTTTAAGAAATGTTATATACTCTAATATTTCTAACTACTTCTGTGTCACTACCATACCTTCTCAGTGCCATCATAGCACTCTGAGAAATGTTTAAGCCCTTTGCTTCTAATAGATCTTTTTCTTAAGAATTACCTTCTTAGGTGTTATATATAATGAGTGGGAAGTAAAACCTGGTTTGTTTGGGCTTTTTAACTTTTGTAGAATTTCTCAGAAATAATTGATGGCACCATACAAAAAAATTGTTACAATCCATTAGAGTATCCTAAGGTATTCTATGTTTGAAGAAAATGCATATATAATTTTGAACCAGTATTCACCAGTATTCATTCAAAATATAATTTGATAAAAACCATGTTTTTCTACCCTACTACTCATTCTGCTATGCTGTCTCAGAAGAAACACCTTTCTTCTTCCTTGTTTTGAATCTTAGGTACCCTCTAATCCCAGAAATCCATTGTTCATTTTTATTTCTTTCTATTATACACAAGTTCTCAATGCCATGCTATTTTCCTTCCAGTGACACAAACATTAACCTTGCCACTGAAAAAAAATCTCACTTCTTTCTACTTTAGACCTAATTGATGGTTGATAATAAAATCTTCCTTATTTTTTTCTCTAACCTGGACTATTTTCCAACATATCCTCGAATGCACAATGAAGCTATTCTTACTACAGTTTCTAATTACTCTTTTTTTTTTGCCAGACACTATTTCATCTTAATCTGTCAGCTGTGTTTGATATTACTGACCTCTCCTTAACTCTTGTTTCAGTTAGTTTCTGTGATACTTTCCTGCATCATCTCTTGCTTCTAACATCTGACCTTTCTGTGCATTCATCAAAGGAGAAACCTCAGTGTGGTGGAACTACAAACTGTGTTCTAGATTACTGTCTTCTTTTTCATTCTCTACAGGTAATTTTATCTTCAGATGCAAACTGATTTTATTCTTCCTCTGTTATGACAAATCATACTTCTACTTTGGCCAAACCTGTTTTCTCCTGTACAAATCAAAATACTGTTTCACATCTCATACATTCCTGAATATATCTAGTTGTCAGCTCAGATTCCATACGGCTAAAATAGAATCTTGTTCTTATTCTTAAAGACTTTCTTCATTTTTTCCTTTCTGCTGAAAAAAAGCAAAGACCTGTCAATCACACCTCTCACGTAGCCATCACAGAAATCAGTATGAACAATTAAAGCTAAACAGTCATTTAGACTTGCTTAATGGTTAATGAAGATTAATAGATAGTTTTAGGCCTATTTAGACTTTTCTCTAGATCTTTATTTCCAGAATGTGTCTAAGTATTGTGAAATGTCTCTTGGTTGAAGCCTTTTCCATCCGTTCTATCTATTTCAGCTGGTCCCTGTCATTGGTCATTTCAGTTAGCATAGCATCCTTCTCACAGGACCTAAGACAGTTAATGTTTCTCTTTCAATGCATTCAAAATGCTTCTGTAAAGATCATTTTTATAGTTTGGCACTTTGACCAATTCAATCCATCCCTCTCTTTCTCCTGAATTTTCTTTCCTTCTTTCTTGCACTGAACCCTGATTCCTGCTTCTCCTGCTTTCACATTCAAGGAAGAGCCTTTCATGGCTTAGCCATTTTTCATTCTGTTCAATGCAGTTCTTTAATTTTTATGTCAGGCTCTTATGTTCTTTTTTCTTTTCCTTTTTTATTTTTTTTTGTTTGTTTGTTTGGGTTTTTTTTTAACTCTCATTTGGAAAGGTATCCTTGAAACATCTGCAATTCTAACTCACTGTCTTCCTTGCAAAATCTCCTTTTCCCTGATGCCTTCCAAATACTTCCCAACTCTCTAGCTGCAAGTGGTGCTGAGCCAACCGCCTGCAACGCTGAACAATGTTCCTTATTTTTCTATTGCAAAAATCTGAGCTTGAACATTTTGCCTAATGCTGAATTCAGTTGTTCAAAGCAGTCAAAAATTCATAAAACAATACACTGTTTGAGGAAAATGGTAAGAAAATGGGGGCAAAAAACCCCTTATTCACATAACAAGAATCTCAATAAAGCTCAACACCTATGTGAAGATTGGGCTAGAAGGGAAAAAAAAAAGCAGTGGATCAAAACCAATATTACAGTAAAAGAGCTAAATTTTGAATGCAATAATCTTGGATAGTATATTCCATCTGTAGACTTACTTCTCAAAGCTTTAAAATAAAATCTTCTCCTCTCCAATGGCCTCAGTAGTGAGTCTGAGGGGAAAAAAAAGAAAAAAAAAGGTGCTGTTACTCTTTCTGTTATTGTTTTCAACACAGTGATGCAAACACTCCCATTAAGCACTCATGATCAGCAGGATGTACCCTCAAAGGACACCTGATCACTAGTCCACAGGGTTATAAACACAGAAAATGAGATCTTTGCCTTCTTTCATTCCTTCAGCATATTTCTGTGTTTTCCTCAGATTCTTGTTGCTGGCATTCCTTTTCTTGCTCTCTTCCTTTCTGTTCTTCAATCCTGAGAGTAATCACAATGGCAGCAAAAGCAGAACAGCCCAGATGTTTCATCCTAGCCTCAGAAAGAGCAGTGAAGGAGATGGATGTGGTTGGATCAGCCACACAACATCCCAGAGTATCTAGTGAGAGCACAGAACACAAATAGTGGTATTAGAACTGACTGGTTCCTCTGAAAACCTCTAGAAGATCTTTTTCACCCAGCTGTTACCCTCCCATTTGTATTTTCACTTGTGTATTTTTATGTATTTTTAAAACAGGAAAATAGGACTTAGCACGCTGATCATCTCAACATTCACCAGCAGAGGTAGTGCTGCGTTTTGCAACACGAGGGAATGAGGTTGCAGGGAATTTGCTGAAGATACCTCAGAGAGCAATTGGTGACCTGCAAGCCAAGACATGCCAGGTGCCTCATGTCCAGCCAGCTCAAAGGTCGCTTCCTCTGGAGTGGACTGGTCTTGTTCACAGAAGAGAATACTCAGGCTGAATTTCCTGTAGATTCTATTTGTTATACCTTGGTACTAAACAGTGAAAAAGGCCATTATATGCTTCTTTTGTTTTGTGTGAGGTTAGGTTACTTTCATTATTTGAATATTTTGGTTTTGTTTTGCGTTATTTCCTGTCTCAGAGAGTCACAAGATAAAATAGCCTTACTAAGATGATGGTTTTTAAAATGTGAATCAAGACAGTTGTAAGTCTTTCCTAAACATTACCTGCTCTCTAGTGACTGAATTATGTTAACATTCCTGATTTTCTGAGCCCATCCATTCCTTTAAAGTTATAGCAGTGGGTATTATCTGCCATTCCTTGGTTCTAGTCTATAGATTACAGGTCTTTGAGGCACAGATTTTCACTTATGATCATAATTGCCTGACCAGGGAGATCCTGCACCACAGTACTGATGGTTGTTGCAAATAACAGTTAATGTATCTGGTCTCATTTATTCTGCTGGCAGTGGGAGCAAGTTTCAATTACAATCAGGGCCTGTGTGTTTTGCTCTTCACTCACAGAGAGTGGCTGTCTTCTTCCCTGGTGGAAAGGTCCCTCCATCTCTACCCAGCAGGCAAAGATATATGTACAAAGACAAGGCTACAAAGGAACGAGCTGAAGTAACTCTCTCGAGCTGAGAAGCCCCAGGTTAAGGAACAGGTGTTTCCAAAAATTAGGAATCTGGGAATGGAAGAAGAGGTGAGCTCATTTCCATGAAGAGAGCTTGCCCCAGGCAGTCCTGTAACTCACTGTAGAAGGCTTTCTCAGGGACTAGCCATCTGTCTAAGGCTGACCTATACACTGAATGAGCCACAGAGCCATTTCTGTAGATGTTGAGGGCTTGCTTGCAAAATCCCAAATATTTGCTACATCTAACTGCTCTGACTTCTTTTCTATAGGAGAAACTTTTAGTTTCCAGATCACTTTGAGACCAAATAATAGAAAAGGCCGTGATTATTTTATGTTAGCAAAGATAGCTACATCTATTAAGCATCTCTTGAACACATTATTATCTTAGTGTGTTTATTATATAACCTCATTTTATAGCATTGGGGATAATGATAGAGAGCTTGCACAGGTACTTCAATGAAAGTAAAATCAAATTTCAGAGACAAATGTAAATTTAATTTTAGAAAATTTAAATTTTCTAGAAGAACAAATGTTTCCTTCAGGGATTTGATAGTCTTTTCCTCTTAACATCTTCGTTCTCCTAGAAGAATGTAAGTTCTTTATTTAGAGCTGTGTTTTTCTACGGCTTTTTTTAAATTATAGCCAATTGTATAAATAAATAAATAACTATTTACTAGGTCACAGAACAAAAATGAAAGCAAGTCTGGGATTTGCTAGAAGAGCAGATGCCCCATCAGGGATTCATATCACCCACTTCCATAAAGACACAAAATTTTAGGTAATAATCTTAATTCCCTTTACCATGAGCAGAGAAAGATTCAGAGCTCAAACTAATCCTTAGATAGGTCTTAAGACTGTTTTGCTGACCTAACATTAACTATAGACGGATTCTAGAAGATGGTTTAAACAAAATTACTGTCATTTAGTGGTATAAATCTAAGCCTCATAAAACTGCCTCTTAAATTTTAGATTGCGCCTTGATGATAATCTCAGCACTACACAAAAACCTGTAGCAGAAAAGCTGTAACGTGGGAGATTGGAGACAGAGCAATTGACTGCCAATATTCACAAAATTGTGTTTCCGCTTCAATTCAAAAAGAAAATAAGCCAAAAATTTGGCCTCCACTGTTGCAGAAAAGGCTTCAGGGGTAGGGTTACCGGAAGCAAATACCCCCAATTCTACTGTAAGGGGACTTTCTTGATTTTCTCAGTGACAGTCACATAAAAACAAAAGATTGTTAGGGATGCTGAAACAGAATATTATATAGTGTTTCTTGTTCTCTTTTTTCTTAATTTTTTTTCTTTACCAAAATATTTATCAAACTTAATCCAAGATAAAATATTTTCCAGTTTCCTAAGGCTTTATATTTTGTTAGAAAAATTGATCCACTAAAATATTTCACACAGCTCTGAAAATAAGTGTGCCAAATGCAGCTGAAAGAGGACCAAAAATATGTTCTGTCTCAAAGCCTTTGCACTGTCCTAGTGAAAATGTGGAGATACTATCTAAGATTGTATCTCTCTTCCCCTACCTTGAGCAAAAATTATTTCCCCTTAGCCTGATGCAAACTGGTAGAATTTCGGTAGTTTTTATTTTTTCTTACCTTTTGAACCAAATAAGCTTTTAAACCATTTGATTCCTTTCTCTCTTATCCATGAAAGAGCTTGAATTATTCTACATGACTTCTTCTGAGGACAGTCCTGCTGAGGAGGACTAAAGGTGCTGGTGGATGAGAGGATGGAGATGACCCAGCAATCTGCATTTTGCAGCCAAGAAAGCCAATTGTGTCCTGGGCTGCATCAAAAGCAGTGTGGGCAGCAGGGTGAGGGAGGGGACCCTGCTCCTCTACTCTGCTCTGTGAGAATCCACCTGCAGTGCTATGACCAGCTCTGGGATCCAAAATACAAGAAGGACATGGACCTGCTGGAGTGAGTCCAGAGTAAGGCCACAAAGATGATCAGAGGGCTGAACCACCTCTCTCTCTCCTATAAAGACCAAGAGAAAGAGCTGGTTTGGAGTTATTTAGCATGGAGAAAAGACTCCAGAGAGACCTTATAGCAGCCCTCCTGTAAGTAAAGGGGATCTACAAGCAAGCTGGAGAGGCACCTTTCAAATAACATCTTTTAAATAGTAATGGGACAAGAAGGGAATAGCTTTAAACTGAAAGAGGGTAGATTTAGATTAGATATCTGGAAGAAATTCTTTACTGTGAGAGTGAAGAGACACTTGAACAAGTTTCCCAAAGGGAAGTTGTGGATCCCTCATCATTGGAACTGTTCCAGGCCAGGTTGGAAGGAGCTTTGAGCAAAATGGTCCAATGGAAGGTTCCCCTGTCCTTGGGAAGAGGTTTGTAACTACATGATTTTTAAGGTCCCTTCCACCCCAAACCACAATTCAGTGACTCCCTGGGAAAAGGCTTAATGGTAGCATATCTGATGGATGCACTAAAATGTTGGACAACATAGGAGAGGTAATCTGAACATGAGTCAGTTTAAGAGTCCTCGGGAGAAGCAGACCATTTTTGAGCCCTGCTGAGAGCTCAGCAATCCCAAATTTGAAATAGCTTCTAAACTGCAGGCCACCATCCTAATATTCTCATGATCTTACCATAATCCATCACAGCTAATTATATTAACTCTCAATTTCATGCCATATGCTTCATTATCTCTGCAAGAGAAGTCAAGATTTCCAAAGGACAGTCTCTTCTTTAAGTTTGATTATATTTTTTAAAAAATATTTTATAATTGTATCCTACTTATTTTGTGCATTTAGTGATGTAGTCATGTTACCATCATCAGATAACAAGAAAATTGGCTTTTTCATTGTCTTCCTTTTGTAAAACTCAGTTAAACAATGTTTCCCCTTTCACAGCTGAGAACCCTGACCAATGACACAGTTGAAGTTAAAATTAGTTGAAAGAGAGTGAGAGCTTTTGTCGGGATCTGGCTGGAAGTCACTGCTTAGTAGAAGGCAAAAGTGCTCCTACATTTTCCACAAACACTTTACAAGGCAAGGAGGAACTTTAAAGAGGAATGACAGCAAAAACTATTGGAAGATTAATGAGGATCCCTGCAGCCTGGTCTTTTATGGATCACCAACTTTTCTTTCATCAGCTATATTTACTCAGCAAGTAAATCTACTTCTAAAAAATATGAAAAGCTCTTCCACAAGCCTGTTTAAAGGTAAGAGACCCTAAACAAAAGAGTTAACAGCATTCTAACAACAAAGAAAGCCTTGAGGGCGGGGAGGAAGAAAAAACCCTTAGGAAAACCTTCATCTTGCCTGTCAATTAGTGATTTTGCTATTCACTGCATTGCAGCTCCTGAACTATCTTTTCTCACAAATGGAAAGAATGCAACACAGAGTGGTTAATCATATTACTGCATTGATCTTTTATTAAGCAATATGCTGAACCTCTTGGATTGTTATTAAAACTAAAATGTGTTTATGGCATACAGCACGTATATCTAGCCTTCTGGATCAAAGTATCTCCTGGCACAGTCACATACTAATGAGGCGAGTTGAGCTCAGAAACTTCACAATCATCAGGAGAAACAAAATTTTGTATATTATACATTTTTAATGACTTGTCTCGGTCCTGATTTTAACTTGTAATAAATTACATTTGTAACTTATTACAGTAAATGCAATTTGTAATCATACAAAATAGTCCATGGAAATAGCATTCTATTGACAGAATTTTCTCATGCGTTTTTGCTGCATTCTTGATGACATGGTAGTGATTCACACTCTATTAAAAATTATCATCAAACAGGCCACTCTTATTTCAGGCCAAAAAGCTTTTCCTTGTGCTCTGCTCATCTGTGGTGAGGCTCTCCCACATGAGAAAAGCCCTGTAGTCACTGAGGATCAAGTCTAGCAGGTAAACTAAACTGCTGCCAAAATTTGTGCAGAAAACTAGTCTCTTTGTTACATTTTCACTAAGAAACTAAGCAGGGCATGGCTCTAAACAGGGACCTGTGACCACCTATTGTCTATCCCACCCACACGTGTAATTGCAAGCAGAGGCTCAGAGACGGAACTGCCTGGAGTGGCCAGCACTAGCTCAGATGGGGGACAAGGCAGCAGGACTGGTTGCACAAACAGTACCTCTTTTAGGAAGGAGGAGATGCAAACAGGAGTAAAGAGCAGAACATGGCCTCTTTTATTTATTTGTGTGGATATAGCTTTTGTTTGCTTTCTGTCACATCTAAAAGTTATATTTTGTGATGTTGTCTCACTATTTAAATCACCTTTATAGCTATTTAGCAGGTTTTTGTATCATATTTTGCATAATAATGCTCAATATATAATTACAGTGGATTAGGGGGATTTTTTTGAAACAAACCTCTTTATTAAAATTAATGAATAAACAAATATATGGTTGCTACCTGAGGCATTTCTCTGAAAAGAAAAATCTGATTTAATTTTTCTAATTTCTCTTTGAAAGAAAATAAAATTCCACCACTACCAAAAACCTTCAAATAGAAAAATATTTTCATTTTTCTTTTGGGATTTCCTCCAGGAAAACAAAAAAAACAGATTCTTCAGCACAATCTATAGTTTCATTTTTGTGCACAACTATCAGTCAGGTGCCTTAGGATACAAAAAATCCTGCAGACTACCAGGTTCCCTACAAATATACCACCATAAGAAGCAAAAGACATGTTTGTTCTTAGGTCCAATGATCTTTTACAGAGGACAGGCTGTAATTTTAATAGAAAGAAATGGCGTGAGACAACCAAACTGGCAGAATTTATACCATAACATTTCCAGTTACATCACTTGGCTGGTGAAACTCACCTAAAAGCTGTGGCGATTTCAACATGCTTGTGCAAAATGTGCAACAGAATGTACAATTGGAGAATCTTCTGTATTTTCCTCGAAGGCACATCAGAGCTTCTCTCTTCACTGAACTGCCTTCAGCCTGCCCAGTACAGCACTGTACCCACAGAAGGCACAAGGTGCATATGGGAGAAGAGTGGCAAGTCACGCACTGTCTGCGGGCTGTGCATCAAAATCAGCTGACACCACACATTCTCATAAGTTGGTATCACGCTTTCCAATCATCCCAAGGTATGCTATGGGGCTGTTTCAATTCCAGTTCTCCTCCTAACTTCAGTCGTATTCATAGCAAGAAATCATTTAACATGTGTCAATGGAGATTTAGTTTTAGGCAGTGAGTATGAGAAATAATACAGGTAAAGATTTAAACAAACACAACTCAGTAACTACTCATACAAGCAGGTTAGGGACAGCACAGTCAGATGTGGTTCTCTGCTCTGTCTCCAGGGTCTTGTAATTTTTTCTGTATGTGTATAAGAAAGAAGGAATTTCTCCATCAATATCTTGCTCGTGCTTATGCTTCCGGCCCCAAAGACTTCCTATGGCATACACCAAGCGCTGGGCCAGCCCTGACCACTCACATGCTACCACTGTGTAATAGACACCTTCAGCCAAGCTGGGCTAATCAAAAAAAGAATAATAATTCAAATGCAACATATTCAAATGAACTCTGCAGTGAATGAGTGAGCTCAAGGGCCTTTTTGATAACATTTGCATGTGAGTCATTAAGCAGATGCAATGATTAGAATGAACATCGCTCAGTAACTCCTCTTCGTTTTTTGTTGATTAGGCTATTGGTTAACAATATTCCACAAACATTTAGATATGTTTTGAGTAATGAATCACTGACTGCTTTTGTTAAATTTTGGACAGATCAATAATTTTTAGGCTGTAAGTGATGTGCATGATCCTCACCCATGTTATGAAGTCATTTCTCTTGTCAGTAAGTGGCTGGTTTTTTAAGTTCTACAATAGAGATTCTAGTCCATAACAGACACAGATATAATGGAATAAAGGGAAATAATCCTCTTTTTAGAAATATTTATATGTGTTAAAAGATATGGCACTTTTAAAAACAGTAACTATCGGCACAAATAACCTTTACATTTTTCACATATCACATCTTTTAGTCTCAAAAATCATCAGAAATCATAAGTTAGCATTTACTTACCAATGAATGTCTGTGAAAATTTACTGTTTGGCTACATTAATTCCGGTTATACCACACCAAATAGCAGAAGAGACCCACTGCATACTGTAGAGAGACCTGTACAACATTTTAACTTTTACAGATGTTCAGTAAGTTTATATTTTAAATAAAATATCATTGTTTAAAGTCTGGAAAAGAGAATATTTTTTGAAAGAAAATTTCATTAATTACTTATTTGTTCACTCGACCCACTTCCCTTCATTACCATTTTCTTTGGTTTCACCCCTTTTCAAATTTATTTTTATATTCTTAGAAGATAACATCATATTTTAGAAAGCTTCTACTGTCCTCAGCATGGCCAACATTGTATAAAGGCAAACAGCAAACGGGTAAAAAGTGACGCAACATAATTATTCCTCACCTGAAATATTAGGTAACTTATTCCTGAATAAAATCAAAAGGTTTTTTTCTCCACGATACTTTAAGCATCAACTGTCTAAATTAATCAAGCTATCAGCCTAAATTTTAACTATCATAAAGTGCTGTTTTCTAAATAGAGTAAAACACAAGATCATGCATTTTATTCTTCATAAATTCTGTCTTCTAAACAAACAACAGGTTTGTCATTTTCAGCACAATAACTATGTCATCAATAAACTTGCCATTGTATATTCAATATCTTCCTACCATCAGCTTTGTTTTCTTTTTTCAATCTACTTATTCAAATCTAGTTTCCTGGTAATTCAGCTTGAGTTTTGGCTCTCTCCTCAGCAAGCCAAGTTTGCCATCTAAGATGAAGTGAGGGATGTGGCTTAAGGAGACACTTGCTGTCTGGTTGCACACGTAGATCACACATGCCAGCCTCTTGTTCAGTCACTTCAAGGTTCACTTGTAGTAATTGGTAGGTTCATTTGCAGGTTGATTTGCCAGGTAGCAGGCTGTGATCTTTAGTTTGTGCCTATTCAAAGGTTACTATTAAGAAAATAACTTTTCAGCAATCGTGGGTAAAAGAGTATCTTATTTTTCTCTTGTGAAAGAGCACATCCAGGGCAGCCAGTCCTGTGTCTCTTCAGGAAAAAAGCCTATGTTCTCTTATAAACCAGGAATTCTTTAGATATATGATGTGCAGGTATGAGCATACATCTACACACATTCAAGGCTACCAGATCTAGAGGTAACACAATCTTTGTCAGCTTGAAGGTCTGGCCCTTTCAAGCTGCATTCCCCCATTTGGAACTGGCAAACCTGATTACATATTTCAGTTCTGTCCAAACCAACCTCTAGTTGTCTTGCCAGTTTGAATAACCTCAAAATCTCTATCTGCACTAGTAAATAAAAGAACAGTGTGGTTTGTTGCTAAACACCAACTATTTGTGCTGCTAGAGCAGAACGTGGCCAGATCAGCTAGTACTTTCCTAAATTATTCCTGGGCATGGGAAAATGAAATTCCCCATGGGAAGCCTGGAAGTGGACACCTGATTTGGTGGCTCAAATAGCTGAGATATGACTTACCAAGACAGATTTGGTCAAAGTAGTTAAAAACCCACTGCCACATGCCAGAAAACGAGATCTCCTAGTCATCATCTCAATATCGTATGATCATATAAGAGTTTGGGTTGGAAGGGGCATTTTAAGGTCATCTGGTCCAACTCCTTGTTATAAGCAGAAACATCTTTAACCTAAACCAGGTTGCTCAGAGCCTTATCCAACATGGAATTGAATGTTTCTAGGAATGGGGCACTTACCACCTTTCTGGACATATGTATGTGGGTAGTCCTCTCTCCCAAGTACAGAACAGTACGAAAGAATGACTGCATCACCTCTGAGTACAGAGAATCTACTTAGAGATCTCAAAACATGGCTGTGGTCCTCTTCAAAATGCCCTTAAGGAATTCTCCCCATCTCCCCAAGAGGCTTCAAAAGCCTGACAGGACATCTACGTTCCTGAGTCATAATGCTGAAGAACCACAGCACTACTGACCTTTACACGGGTTGGACTTTCTAGCAATACTTATTTTTGCACCCTAGAGAATCAGTTCTGCAGAAATAGTAGGCTCTGCTTCAAAGTCCTATGAGATCCCAGTGGTCAGACGTGTTCTGGACTAGCACAAATTCGGATGAGCTGGATGAAGGTCTCAAATCCCTGCTTAGTACTGAAATTGAAAGACATAACCTAAAGGATTAGAAGACTGAGTAAAGAATTTCAGCAGTCCTATTGCAGCCCTATTACAAGCTGAACTCACACTAAAATGGGTCATCCTTTCAGGGACAGAAAGGAAAAAAAGGCAAGTTTGATCCTTTATGCTATAGAATCATAGTTCTGATCTATTAAATTGTGTTATTTTTAAAAATTATACAAAAAAAAGTCATCAACAGAACTTCTCATTTCTGTTTCTTTTGAAGCTGACCAACTGAAAAAGGTAAAACAGATTTTCTTAAAGGCTTGTGAGGAAAGTGTAATCCTATAGTGAACAGTGTGAACAGCAAATTTCATCCCAGAGTTAATTTCTGTAGCCCATTTATAAATCTTTGAAATATAGGTTTGTAATGGAAATACTGACAGACCTTTAACAATAGTGCTGCTATAATGAGATTTGTCATTTTTGATTAATTGAGGATAGTCTTAAAACATCTTTTCTAAAACCATCTTCTTTCCATCGGATTTATTCCCCATAAAGCTATATCATAAAAATCAGTTCCCCAGTTTTGTAAAGTGCCAGAGACATTCTGCTTATTTACCCTTAATGATAATCCAAGCTTCTGACAACTAGTAATTTCATCTGCGTCACTTCAATCAAACGGATTTTATTGAAAACCTGTAAAAGCAGGGTCTAGGAATATGCAGTGTTTTTAATAATGTATTTCTAATTGCAATATTGTTTCAAAATCTGTGAAATACAAATGGATTTAAAAAAAATATATGCCTAATGATAGGATTAAATTAAGAATGAAAAAAGTATGGTTAGCTGAAGTCTATTTAAAAAAAATGTTTCATCCTAAATGTTTCACTTAGTGCATTAATACCACTTTGTGAATGCAGTTCGTTTACTCTAGTGTAATTGAATTTGCTTGTTAATCTGTTTCCAAAAGGTGTTCAAAAATACAGCTGTGCAAGCAAATGGAATTTTACAAAAATGAATATTTATGAAGATCCAGATTTCCTTATTCCCAAAGGAATGTTCAAATTTTACTCTAAATCTTTAAAAAGATTTTTTTATCTTGCTTCTTGCGTATATTAGGGATGTGGGCTGCTTATTAATCAATGTTTAACAATGTAATTACAGCTGGTTTTAGTCTTACCAGATAACACAGATTAATAAATGACCTGCAACTAGTGAAGTGTGTAGAAAGGGTAATGAATTCCTTCCATCAGCACAATAATTTATTAGTAATAAACAAAGAGTATGATGAATTAGAAGAATTTGTAGAGTTTCTGAATATTGCACCAAAATTTCCAGATGAAAGCATTTAATCATGCAGTTTTCATTCATTTATTTCCTTTGTAGCAATTCTGTGAGCTATACTATGCTGGGATTTGCTTTTCTGAGTTATGTTAAGATGTCCTTTGAAAGCCACTTTCCAGGATTTTATATTAGCTCACACTGCTACACACCCATTTTACCTGTCACTGAAGTTAGTGTAACTTTCATGTGAACTAAATAAATTCTTTCCATACAGCAAAACAAAATGTAGCCAAGCAAAACTATCTCCTCACTGGTTAGAAGTATGCAGAATTCCTTTGGAAAACAATATGCAGTTACAGGTAAAAAGAAGCAGTTATAGAAGCAGCCTGATTAACGTGTCCTGTCAGTGAAGCGGGGTTATCACACACATCTGCATGCTAGAGAGATGTAACAGCAAGAAACATCAGCAACTGTAGTTTTAAAACAAGCTTGTTATTTTAGCCTCCTTATGAACTCTTCTGGCTTTTCATCATCTGGATACAGACAGACACTGTTTGAAATCAAAGCTACACCTTTCTGGGAATTGTATAATTCCCGATGAACAGCAAAACTGAAGGTGAGAAAAACGGTAAGGCATCGATCATACAGCATACCCGATGGCATCAT
Organism: Sturnus vulgaris; assembly: GCF_052056855.1. Classification (NCBI taxonomy): domain Eukaryota; kingdom Metazoa; phylum Chordata; class Aves; order Passeriformes; family Sturnidae; genus Sturnus; species Sturnus vulgaris. The sequence goes on from NC_142245.1 coordinate 77,485,307, forward strand.
CAGTAATTGCACCAAACAGCAACAAAACAGTTAAGTGACTATGACAGTACCCACAGTGATCCCCTGCACAGCACAGCAGCCTCTCCTTTTTGTGTCTTTGCTCCTGCTACTCTGCTTCCCTGAGCTGCCCCTCTCCCTCGTTCAGCAGGGCAGAGGAGGAGGCAAGCTGTACACTTAATCTCCCCTCACTCCTCTCATTCCCCCAGCACAGTCTTGAAACAGAACCCAAACAGTGAGAGAGCAGTCAAGCAGATCTGCCGTGCCCTCAGGTGAGAGGGGATGCACCCCAAGGACAGGCATAGATCAGTGAGAATGTGCAGAAGAAGGTAATTCAAACATCTCCTATCTGACTGTAGGTTACTGTCTCAACTGTATGTCAGACTTCCTCAGGAACAACTCCCGGCCTCCTAGAAAAATCAGGTGGAAAGCTAATGGGGGAAGAGGTGGAGAAAAACCTCTCCACCCTCACAAAAAATGCAGAATTTTTGTTCCTTTTAAAATCCAATATTATCCAGGTACTCGATAAATTTTTTTAATAGCCAGAAAAACAATTTTTGAAAGCTTTAAGTGGCATGACTCATAATAAGTTAGATATCTTAGCCGGTGCATAAAAACACTGACTCCAGGGGCTCACATCAGGTAAGGCTCAGGCTCACAACACTTGGTAATTGGAGGCGTGTGTGGAGGACTGTTAAGAGAGCTCAGGAACTACTGTGCTTTGACCAAAATTCAGCCTATTACATATGTGCATCTAAACACTACACTGACTTCTATGAGAATTGCATAGGTGGGAGAATTGCAACAGTGACTCTCAAAGCGACACAGTGACAGAAGCATACGCGGGGGAACCTGAGGGCACATCAAAAGGGAATTCAGAGCAGAAATCAGTAAGAATGTACAAGCTACGCCTAAAAATATGCAGAGATTTCAGTAGGTTAGAATAGGCTGTAATGAATTATGTAACTGTCATGAATTCTTGCCAAAAAGCCCCAACTAGCATAATGTTGTTGCAATTATGTCAATTCACAGGAGATAAGAGACTGGCCCTCCGTAAACAGTGTTTCGTGCATGAAGCTGTATTATCTCTACATTCCATTTATCTAAGACTACTGAATTTATGAGGAAATTATGTATGTAGACACATACATATGCATATTTGACAAATAAATGTACTGAAAAGTCTCAGTGTGAACAGATACGGTACAGTACTTGTTTTGAAAGAAAAAGTATCTTAAATAATCTCCTAGTGAATCCAAATTCAGATGAAGCTCTTGCCAGCTGCCAGCAGTTACTAACAGGTACAGTAGAGGCAGTGCAGACTTAAAGCTATGTTCTGATTTCAGCAGGAAGGAATGTGACAAACTAGGGTATTTTGCTGAGCCTGATTAAGCACCTAAAATCTAGCTTAATTATGCTACAGCTGGTTATATGCAAGGCACATTATACAGCAGGACAAAGAGGCTGGAAGAGCAGTAAAGCCTCCATGTTTCTCTCTGAGAGAGGAAAGCCTTTGCATAGGCATGCCATAAGAAAACCTTCACAGCACTGACTTGCAAATCACAGCGAGGGACAAAGCTAAGGCCAGGTTGGAGGAAGGAAGAGAATTTGGGACAGGGCTCCAGACAGCAAAGGCTGAAACTGGTCCTGCAGGGCACCAGCCAGCTTTAGAAGTGTGCCATCATTTTACAGGACCTTAGAGCATTTTGGAATACAATGAGGGCATTTTCAGCTTACCAAATGAGAAGGACACAAATGTGACTTAATTCTCTTTCAGTTTGCCATGTCCTTCGACTGTAAATTTTAAGAGGAACACAATGACAAATTTTTGGGTGGTTTTGTTTTGGTATTTCTGTTTGCTTGTTTGTTTGTTTATTGTGCAGCAACATTCATTGACAAGCCTGTGACCATTTGAAGGAAAAACAAACTCCCACTACCCATATGGGATGATTAGGAAGATATATGTTAACAATGAAGAAGGAAAAAAAAAAGTGTAGATCTTTTCTCCTGGAATTCAGGAGGTAGATTTTTTTCTAAAATATCCTTGGCAGACACCCTGGGTCTGGCAGACTATGGGGTTTTATTGTTTGTTTGTTTGTTTGTTTGTTTAAATCTTAATACTGGAAGTTCACTTAGGTAAGTTGATTTCTTACTGTGGGGCTTACTACAGTAATACAGCAGTTACAGAAATGTTTCTGGTAGTGTACAAATGAAATAAGACAAGGAAACACAAAATCATATTACTTCACAGACAGTATCTGAATTCTTTGGTTTTAAGGTTCAATTTGCCAGATATATTAATTAATTTCCTTTGCTGTAACATTATTTGAATATTTGGTTATATTTGAAAATGGAATAAAGAACAAAATTTAAAAGTGAAGGGAAATAGAATATGTTAATTAATGTATCACAAATTATTTTAATGTTTTGAATTGTACTATTAGAAGGGAAAAAATAAAGTTTCAAATAAATTGATACAAGATAGTCTTTTTATTCTACTCAAAAGAGACTGTTAAGTTCAAAATAATTGCAAAGTGCAAGGTAGACACCTGTCTAAAATTGCAGTCTGGCTATGAGATAGAAAACAAAGTGTATTAGAAAATAAATGGTTAATTTTAATCATAAACCCAAGGAAATTATAGGATGCTCCAAGATATGTATTATGAGTAGAAAATATATTTGTTACCTATCATATAAATTGTAGACGACAATGTGGCAAAAGATTATTCAGGGTAGCCAGAATTAAGAAAGGTTATACATTGGATTAGAAACCCTAACTAAGTAACTGGGCAACACAACGACAGATGAATTACTGTAGACAGCTGCCATATTATTCATGAGAAAGAAGGAACACACAAAAAATTGATGTACAAGAAACCATACCCACGGCACCATTTAGCTCTTTTTATCACCACAGTTCAAATCATCATCTCAAGAAAAACATGTGCAAAAGGGCAAATAAAGTATTTCTTGAAATTAAGTGCTTTTCACCTGAAAGAGCATGAAAGATACTTAGTGTTAAGAGTGTCACTCTCATTCAGCTGGAGTATCACCTAGCTCTCATCTAGATCAATGGAACCACTTACATGAGGAAATCTGAACTGAGGCCTCCGATGGGAAACAACTAAGAATTTGCTTGGCAAATGCATGTGAAATTACATTAATTAAAAGAAAAAAACCAAACTATTCAGTGGTGCGTGGGGTGAAATCACCCATTTGTGGTGCATGTTTTCATGGGGACAGATAGCTAATCTGGTTGCATGAAGGACAGAAGGGGACCAGAGGCAATATTGCAATGCTGCAGTATATATTTCTTGTGTTTACTGATCCAGGCAGGGGTTAGCTTGCCCTTTAGGGTCTACTACAGTAAAGCCTTTTTTCTTCATTATACAGCGATGTAGCTTAATTTTATAGAGGATTTGCATCATCCCTGCATTTGTATTAGAAGATTATTACTCTAGACAAACCAGAATTGACTGTATAAAGACTGTTTGTTCGGTACTTCTATTAACTTTTGTCACACTATGGTAAATACTAAAGAAATCACATCCTGAAACAACAGTTGGCAAATTCAAACCAAAAGGAAATGCATTCTGAATAAAGCATTAATTACCCATGAAATACACTATCACATGCACTTTCATATTTAAAGGAGATAAAATATGCAAGGTCTTGTGATTTAGTGTGAGTTAGTGTATCTGGCAAGCATCTGAGGACAAAACAAGCCCCCACAAATTAGTATGTGTGTTACCTGTCAGAAATCTGGTTTACTTGCAGTGGATAATGAGAGATTACTTTTGGGGAGAGGTAAATCCACAGGCCAGGTCAGAAGTGGCAGTATATCTGCATGGAAACTTGACAGAGTATGAGAATACGTGAAAGACGACAAAGAGGGAAATCTGCAGAGGGCTGTACTCCTGAGAGATGCAATTCTTAAATTATTCTACTTCAAGGAACACCTTCTCCCATACACTTTGGCAGCTTTCTTGTCAGTAGTGATGCTCCACATCATTACACTTCCTGGATCTAGAGGTGAAAGCACTGGAACTCCTGCCATTGCAATCTGTAGTTTCTCTTTCAGAACTAAATAAGGGTTATTGCATCTGTTCTTTTATCCTTTCCCCTCCTACCTCCTAACACAGAAGGGAGATTGAGAGAAAAGATGCTTTCATGCTCTTTCACAGAAAGAAATTGAGAGATTGAGACTGACTGTAAGAGGAGGTAATATATGGAAACAGGAAATCTACTGGGTCTGATTTTTCACCTCAGCTGGGCTGAAAGAAGAATCTAGGACTGTCACAGATGGAAGTGATCGGATGTCACTAGTGCTGAATAAGAACAGGAAGATACTAACCTCACTGGAGCATATTGCTAGAGTTTATCTGTCACTTACAACTAATTAACTAAAATACAAATTTTCTGCCCTTATGGTCAGGTTCTTCTGTGCATAATTTTTAGTATGACAAACGTCCTAGGAAAATTGAAGCTTTAAATCTTACAAAGAATTGAAGTCAACAAGGAGCTTATATGTGCCGATACTTGTTGTTGCACCGGACACAGAGACACTCCTTTAATTCTTAGGTGAGAAAGGCAAATTATCTCCTTTCAGAATATCTCCAGATGCTATCACAGGATGATGCTATCACACTGGTTTGTCCTGCTCAAGCTTCCCAGGGGAAGGTCCACAGCACAATGTGATATACTAACACACTGAAGAATGATCAACAAAGAGACAGTATGTTCTCCAAAGGCTCTTGTTCTTCAAGAAAGCAGTTTCCAAATTCAGACTTATCAGGGGAAGCAGTCACACAGGACTCAAATACAGCATGGTTTTGGACCCTCTACAACTCTGCTGTTGTTCCTCAGGAAAGGCAAAGGCATTTTATGTTCACTGTATGTTCAATGTGAATTTAATTTGTGCTGTTCTACAGAATATATTTCATTTCCATTAAATGGCAAGATAACACACCATACTACTTCTATTTCTGTACAGTATTTCTCAAAGTATATTGAAAATTCATAAATTTGGAAAAACATGATCTATGTATCTATTTAGCATAGTACAACTTTAAATCTCCCAAGAGAAAGTTTGACAGTGAATTTTTATTACCATTTTGATATAAGTAAAGACTTTAAAGTGTGAAGCTTTATGGTACTATTTTTGATTTGCGTTAACTAAAATAGTTTTTAAAACCCCAAAACCAAACTGGCATTTTAACTAGAAAAAGAAGTTTTCATATGAGCATGCTTTTCAAACAAGCCAGTGCCAGTTCTCTAAAATTTCTTTATGAACTAATAATATTTATTTAATACATTGCCTTCTTTAGTATAATAGAGCTACTCCGATTTATAAATCTACCAGATTATCTGAAATTGACAGTGTATGGAAATTTCATCTCTGGTCTACATTTGGAATGTAAGTGCCATTACATCTGTAAAACTAAATGCAAAGTCTATATAATGATTTATTATACATACATGACTTACAAGTGAAATGTCACAAAACCACTGAATTTTATATTAAAAAAGTATACAAAAAATGGACAAAAATTGCACAAAAATGTGTACTATGTACTTCATAGAAAACCTTGTGCATGGATAAAAACCGCTCAAGGATTGCTTAGATTAAGACCAAAAATTCAGGGCTTAGAAGATCTTCTTTTATTACTTATACCTTAATTTCTTCTTTTGCTACTGTAAAACAGAGCTCAAGGTTTTTTTGCTTTTATTTTTCCTTCCAAACCAGTTTTAAGGATCATTCTTGTATGGACAGAACCAAGACTCAACATCATTTACAGAAATTGTGTCTGAGGCTAACTTTCAACATCCTTTTGAAACGATTGAAATTTCACTTCAGCCCTGCACAAAGTCAGAAAGAAAGAATGGGTGAATCCTGCAGAAGAAAATTTGTGAAAACAGAACTTTGTAACAACTTGCAAATTATGATTATCTCCTTACATATGCTTGTGTAGCCCTAAAATTCATCGTCTATTTCTTGTGCCACTATTTCAGATCGAGTTGAGGTGAAGATAGAGTTAGTCAATTTTAAGGAGGAGGAAATATTAAAGTATTTCTCCAAAGCCTAGTTAGAACTTTGCAATTCAGTATAGAGAAGCTCAGCTAGTATGAAGTTAGTACCAGCATAGGGAAGCTTGGTAATATCAAGAAAATAATTCTAACTACAAGTAAAAATAAAGGACAGAATCTGGCCTACAGACTTTGAGTTAGGAGGGAAAGGACAAAACAGAATAAAGAGACAATCTTAGATTACATTGTTCTTTTCCCATTAACTATTTCTATTGGTGGTGTCTGAATAGTAACACATTGAATTGAATGAAAATCCCAGTTCCTTTTTTTCCAACCTTTTTTCTTCCTTCTTCTCTCAGAGGTTTTGTTACAAAATCTGAGGATTGCAATCCATTTAACTTGAGTATTTTTGTTCAGTTGTATTACATCTCTTTTCTGTTTTTTTTTTTTTTTTTCCAGAAGATCTAACACAGCTGGATGAGATGCAATGCAGGATGTAGCCTACAGAATACAATGAAGTATTAGAAAACACTACAAATAAACAGAGGAAATTGAAAAATCAAATTCACAAAAAAAGATTTCAAATACTTCATCAATTTCACAAAGTTTTAATGTGTGAGAAGCACAAAAAACCTCCCCCAACACTAATAGACACTCCTAATGTAAATGGAACATTTTGGTGTAACAGTGAGTACATCCATGACTGTTTTAACAAAGCAGTACATGTAATATGTCATATTTATCTTAATTTGCAATTATCGGGAAGACGGGGCATTTAAAATTAGTTGGTTGGAAGAAGAATATACATCTATTTTTTTTTAATCTCTTATTTAGTTTCTTGATACATTCACTCATGTACACACATATCTTTTGTGTGGTTAATATATTTACATAACTTTGAGAATTCTTGTATATGATCCAATCCATATATCATACATATGCAACATTAGGTTGTATAAAATAGTACAGTATAATATGTATAAATGCAGGTGATTATAAAAATAACTGTCTGGCCTAATACTATATGCAGGACAGGAATACACCTTGTTACCATTTAAGCCTTGCTCCTGTAAATATTTTCATTTAGCAAGTTTCTACATTTTTATAAACACAGTCATTCAAAACCTCAGTATAATTTTTTTAGTACATTCTTTAGGGTAAAAATTGTCTTTTTGGCTTAGTGACATAGTACAATGCTAATACTTCATGCTAGGAAATTGTGGAAGACTAACTAGGTTGAAGACTTCCTACATCTTCATTAATCACGGTTAAAATATACGCAACATGGAAACTAACTTCACCCATGAAAATTTGCCTTGAAGTCACAAAATCCCTGTGTGTATTTAAAATAACCTTTTGAAAAGAAGATAAGCCTACTCACTGTTCTGCACAGCTCCCCTTTCTAAGTACACATGCATGAGGATGGGAATGACAGACGACAGAGGATGAGAAAATCAAGTCTTTACTATGCCTACACTTATCACGGTATCCAAAGTATCAACAGAGCATTCTGAATGAAACACAAAAACTGTCATATTCTAAGCCATATTAATTATTCAGAAATGAAAGAAATACAGCGCATTTTGGAGCCTCTCTTTACACCCTTCTCGGAAGTAACAAAGAGCCCATAAGGAAAGTGCTCAAAGCCCGGAGTATGGTAGCTGTTTATCCGTCAATGCTGAGCATTGTATTATTGTTATTATTAGTAGTAGTAATTCTAATTTTGTCTTATATACCTAAAGGCTCCATAAATAAACCTCCCCCCAGCTCAAATTCCCATTTATGGCATAACAATTTCTATATCAGGATCCGCATCTGCGCAAGGCATGTTTCAGATTTTCGCTCAATCTTGCCACCGAATTGCAATTACACCCCTCGCTCTTCGCTGCCTTCGCTTGCTTCCGAGACGATAGCCACTTATTCTGTTTACATCGCAGTATCTATCCTTCGAAAGGACGCGACGATGCACTTTTAGCGGAGCGGTACAAAACGCGGTCCATGCCGCTCGGCATCGGTGTCCCGGGGAGGTTGCGCGGGACAGAGGTGCAGGAGGCAGGGGCCGAGCAGGGGTGCGCAGGGGGCGCGGAGCGGGGACCGCAGCCGGGGCCGCCCCTCCCGCCGCGGGGGCGGCGCGGCCCGGGAGAGGAGCGCTCCGCTCCCACCGACACACCGTGCCCCGCGCACCCCGCTCCGCGGCCTCATTCGAGGAGCGGTAAGTTTTTGTGTCCGTCCCGCAGCTGTTTCACTCATTGGAGGAGCGAGGGATGGGTTTGGAGAAAGAAAAGCGGAGGGGTGGGGGCGTGATGCATTCCGAGAAAAGCTCTCCCGGTCCGCAGGGTGATCGCTGACAAGAGAGATTTGGCAAGTTCCTCTCTTCCTCGGTTTTCACTTTTTTTTTTTTTTTTCCCCCCCCCTCTCCCTCCTCTTTAAATTGTCTCATTGTTAGAGGATTACACGCGCTTCAGGTTACACCCGGAGAGCGCAGTGGGGAAGCAGCCGCTGCTTCCCCTCCCCACATAATATCTCTATTGCCATTAACCTGTTCTTCGTATTTGGGGCAAACCGGAGACTCGGGGCGAAAAACACGAACGCAACAGAGGGAAGGGATCCCAAGTGATGTCAGCCCCGAGGAACTTGACTGCCGTGGTAAGGCTGTCTCGGGGAACCATCCCGAAGTTTCCCTTTCGGTGGCAGCAACCCAGGTGCGCGCACAGCCCGGCCACAGGCGGGCACGGCGCGGCGGCAGCGCCGGGACCCGCCAGCGGCGGCTGGGCTTTGGGCTGAGAGTGGACCCCAACCGGGACCCCTCTCTCTCGCTACCCCGGCGGCTACGACACGGGGAGACCACACGAAACCCTGGGGGAGGGATGCACGGGCGTCCCCTCGCTCGCAAGACGATCCGGGCCGCCGCCTCCAGGCGTGCGGGACAGCGCCGGGAGCCGCCCGGGCTCGGCGCCCCGCTCGAGTCTCGGCCCCTCCGTCCCGGCGCTGCGCCCCGCGCGCAGCCCGCGGCTCCCCAGCACCGGCAGACACCCGACACCGCCGCGCGCTCATTGGCCAGCGCCGCCGGCCCCGCCCACCCGGCCGCGGCGATTCAGGGGGCGGCTCGGCCCGCAGGCCGCCGATAGCTGCTGCTAATTGGTTAGAAGCTGCTGTCAGTCACGTTGAGGGACGGGCCGCCCCGCCGCCGAGGCCCCGCCCCCCTGCCCCCATTGATATTATCGGCGCGCGGCGCGGGCGGCCGGGCTGCAGTCGGGGCTGGCGGGCGGCCGGCCCGGTGCGGGAGCCGGGCAGCGGCGCGGAGGCGGAGAAGGAGGCGAAAGAGAAAGGCAGCCTGGAGGGAGGGAGCGCCGAGCCACAGACTAGCGCTGCAAATTCTCCACCGTCCTCTAGCACCCACCAAGCGGCGGCAGTGGCAGTGTCTAGGAATAGAGAGCTAGAAATATAAATTCACCCCGCTCCTGCACCATGGCTTTCCAAAGTAGGCTCCCTTCTTGGATTATTTTGTGCTCCGTCTGGCTGTTCCGCTTTGCACACACGGGGGAGGCACAGGCTGCAAAAGAAGGTAAGGTGATGCGGAAAACAAAAGTTTGAGCTTATTTATTGCTTTTGCCCACGAAGTCTGTTTGGTGGCTTAGTAGGGGACCTTCCTGACCCAGCCAGCTGCTTGTCAGCCCCCCTAGAAAAAAAGAAAAAAAAAAAAAAGAAGACCTTTTAGTTGAGGTGGGGGGGAGGAAAAAGCAGGGCATTTACTGGGGGCTTTGCATGTGTATGTGTGAGGGAGCGGGACAACTGCCTTCGCTCCCAGGAATGAGGTTTGCGAGGCATTCGCACGTGATGAGGAGGAATGGGGCAGAGAGCCCCTGGCCCGGGTATCCGTGCAGGGGAGCGTCGCTCTCCCGTGGCAGCCCTGATCCTCCGGAGGAGGTGCAGGAAGGGCGAGTTACCTCGCTGCTTCCCGGGCAGGGGCCGAGGGCCGAGTGTTAGGGCTCGGGACGCTCGGCGGGAGGCAAGGCACAGCGCGGGGCTGGGGCTGCGGGCGCTCCCCGCCGCTCCCCAGCGGGGGCCTGCAGCGCTCCGGCCCAGTGGGGCCGGGCACAGACCGCGGGAAGGAGCATCGGGGTGCAGTTTTGCACATCCCAGCCGTGCAGGCTGGACATGTGTTTAGGGGGTACATAGAGCCTGGCGTCGTGTGCCTGCAACGCGTGTGCTCTCCTCCGGCATCGCTGGAGAGAGGTTTAGGGTTTTTACACCATCTGCGTACCACAACGCAGCTTCGCCGTTCTCATCAGTCCAATACTGGTGTCCGTGTAAGGCGCACCCAGCACATTTGTTTCCCCCGCGCACGGAGACAAACCACGCAGTTTTGTATCAGAGACTGATGTAGGTGTTTAAAATCAATTCACAAAGCCTATCTGGGAATCTCTTTTTTCACGCTGAGAAAATCCGAAATGATTTAAAGGGGCGCCCTGCTCACGCTTGACAGCCGAAGGCGAAGGTCCGTCTCCATCTTCGGGGGGGTGGGGGGGAAGACGACACACACGACATGAAAGGGATGGGGGAGTCAGGGCATTTTTCGGTGCCTCTGCATATGTATGCGTTTGGGGGCTTCCCCCTAGCCTCAGCTGGATGCATCAGTATTTTTCATCAAACCTCTGGCATGCAATAAAGTATCATTTGGAGCTTGAAAAAAAAAAGCCTCAATTAAAATGTACTCTGCCCTTAAAAGACGAAGTCGATGGCGATATTAGGGAGGGAAAGAAGAAGGAACCTTTCCGTAGCAGCATTTCGAAAGTTTATTTGGAGGGGCTGTAAAGCACAGAAGCCCTCACGCGGGGAGCACTAACGCGTAGCCGTGGGTGGGGAGAGGAGAAGGGCCGCGCAGTCGGGCAGGGGGGCAGGCGGGGAAGGTGAGGACTGCCTGCCCCGCTCTGCCCTACGGATTGCTCCGTGATCGGAGCTACGCCAGTGCTTCCCAGCGGTAGCCTATCCCGCTTTTTTTCTGTGTTATACGTGTGTGGGTGGTTATATATGCATCTATACCTATGAGTGTGCGTGTGTAATGTCTGTGTATTCGGGGAAAATCACCTAGTCAAAGGAGGGTCAGGAGGGGGCGAGCGGCAGACAGGGATTGATAGCGGCTACCTGCTGCAAGCGCAGAAAACTCTCGCTGAAGAAAGAGCGAGTAAAAACAAAACAAACAAACAAAAAAGTAACTTTGCAGATTCACCGCCGGCCCCGCCGAAAGGTCGGTGGCGGCAGCAGCCCCGCGTGATTTCCTACCCCTCTCCGCTGGGTACAGAAGAGAGATGGGAGGGGTAAAAGGCTGAAAAGTTTTCCGAGTTTCCTTTCTGTACCTCAATACAAGCCGCTGTGAGATGCTGGAGAGGAACGGGGCAGGGTCCGCCTGTCTCGCTAAGCGAGGAAATGACCGCGTTACCTGCGGAGCCCTCTGCCAGCGGCCAGGACCCTCGGGTCCAGCGCAGACACGGGGAGCGGGCTCTCCCTTCGCTGCGAGAGCTCGGGGCTCTGTTCTGGGACCGCCGTCCCGGGAGCTTCCTCCCAAACCCGCGGCCGTCGGGGGTGTGGCGGGGGCGGCCGCGGGACCGGCGCTCCGCTGCGGCTCGGCCGCCAAGCTCCGCTCTTCGGCGCGGGGGCGCGGCCGCCTGCGCGCAGCTCCGCGCAGCGCCCGGGGCGCGACTGCGGCTCCCCGCGGAGGCGAGAGGCCGCTGCTCCCCGCCTGCGGGAAGCCCCGCAGAGCCCAATTCTCCCGGCCGCGCCCCCGCGCTTCGCCCGCCGCCTCTCCGCCTCCTTTCGCGTTCGGTCGCGCTGCGCCGCGGAGCGCGGTCCGCAGCTCCCCCGCGGAGGGAGCGCGCTGGAGCCCCGGTGCGCTCCGGAAGCGGGAGGCTGCGGAGCCCCTGCGGCTGCCGGCGGAGCACGGCGCTGTCCCCCGTCCCCACGCATCACTTCCCCGCGCTGCTGAGCGAGCCGTGACGGCCACGGGTCTCCCCGCGCTGGGAGCAGGGCACCAGCCGCTGGCTGGGAGAGCTCTTCCCCGGTAACTTTGGATGCCAGAAGGAACGCCAAGATTTCTTTGCAAGGGGTGTTTGCAGAGCACGGGTTTCTCTGCTGGGTTTTCTTTTTGTTTGTTTCTTTGTGGGTTTTCTTTTTGTTTGTTTTGTTTGCTTGATATCTTTTCTTTCTCTGATGTGCTCACGCGTTGCTACGTGATGGAGAATTACTGCCAAATAAAAAGTATAATGAATTGCAGCCGTTATGTGCTGGTGCTGAAACGGTTAAATTTTTGGTGGTACCTTTTTTTCCAGGACCATTATAAATGTTCTTGTTTAACAAGCCGCCTCATACACCACCTGCTTTTCTATAGAGAGTGTTACAAAGTAAAGCCCCTTGAATCCAACCTTAATGATATAAGCAGGTAATCTTTCTAGAGGGAGACTATCAAACTTCCTTAATGAGTAGTTCCACTTCATTACTGAAATACAGGCCTGGAAGCTACCGTTTTGTGTTCAGCTTACATTCCATGTATTACTGTATGAATTATCTTTTTAGGCTTTTTTTTAGTAATTCACTGAAATTTTGTGTTAAATTCTCCTTGGAGAAAGGGCCAAAGCTAGAATTAAAACTGTTTTGATAGAACTGACAGAAGTTGCTTCAAGTTACAGCCTTAAGTCACATATCTAAGTGTCTTAGATGGTACAGAAATGCTGTCTATAAAGTTATAAATAGCTTTACAGCTAAAAATATATGAAAGGGGTTCAGCTTAGCAATGCTACTAAAGAGTTGGTTTATTGGGCTGTGATTAACCACTTTTGGAGGCAGGGTTATATTTAGCTTAAAATAATTGTGGTACTGCTAGAACTGATGTCTTTCTGTATATAAATGCCACCATGACGTAGAGATTTTAGGAAGATATTACCATAAAGTGAATTAGTCTGATTTTGTGTATGCAAGGTGTGAGGTAATTGCAGAGTCTTTTCTGTATTCCTGGTTGTCATTTATTTGCAGAATTATTGCTTTATCACCAAAGGGAAGTATTTTTCACTTTGACACTCAAAAAAGAGAATTGATTTTTCAAAACGACTCTCGGCAAGGTATAGACCAGTCCTGTATAAATCAGTTTGCAAATGTGTTGAAATGTTTGTGTGTCTGTGTGCTTTAAGCTGATTGTAATAACCAGCATATGGAAAATGTCCTTATGAAAAAGGAGAGGGAGGGAGCATGCATCTTAATGACTGATTAATAGCACTTCAAAACACAAAAAAAACCTCCTCACCTTGTTTTAAGCAATGAAATTATAAGGATTTATGTATGTCTGCTTATATGTGAATGGTACATAATAATTTTTCTATTTACAAATAAATACCTAGTCGTGGTTGCAGATAATTTGTTAATGATATAAAGAAGAAATATTAATCTCTACAAAAATTATATTAATTCTATCACTTTTTAAAATTCATATTTTGTTCCTTAGTTTTAAACACCCCCCTCCCCTTATTATGTTTAACAAGCTGTGGAATTTCTTTTTTTCCCTTTTTTTTAGTAATATTGCTGGACTCTAAAGCACAACAGACAGAGTTGGAATGGATTTCCTCTCCTCCCAATGGGGTAAGTACTGCAGGCAAAACTTAAGTTCCTGAAGATGAGTAGTTATTTTATTGAAGCAGTTGAAAGACCTGCTTTAAACTAGTTTCCCCTCATATTTCTCTCAGTAGTCACACCAACTGTTTATGACTTCTTCATTTTTTGAATAAAACCTCAGGTAACAGTGTACCAATGTACAAGCTAAATAAAAGCAAGTGGATCTTTGGAAACTTTGGGTACCTTTATGTTTTGTAGTGCTGTATTTCTTTGTGCTGTATGAAGGATTACACTGTATATTTATAACACAGTATTTTACATTTTTTTTCTTCCTTTAGAAACAACAAACTGCTTCTGTGTGGAAACTTTCTAAAAATATGTTTTTCATTTTCTGTAGAATGGTTGATCATAAATTTGTTTACAATGTTTTCTTTGTAATTGAATAGCACAGATTGAAGTGCTCTAAAATAAAAACATTTATATTGCAGATGTGTTTGAAATGACATTCCAAACTTGAAACATCCCCAAGCCTTGAGGAGCTTGATATCTGGAACTAGGCACGAATTATGTGGTTAAGGCCACCTCCAGCTTGCGGACAAATTAATCTCATGGCATTCTATGAAATCTACCATTGTAAAATCATTTTAAAAAATGAGATGTTTAGAAACATCAATGTCATTGTCTTATTATGATATATGTAAAGTTGAGAAATGCTGCTTTCAGTCTGAATTAAAAGTGGTATAAAGCCTCTTTTTCCTCAAGCCTTGAGGAAGAACATTTTCAGAAAAATTTAAAGGATATATTGTCCTATCTTAACTCAGTCCTACGGGAACTTAGTCTGACAAATCATGAATTATATGGACAGTTCTTGCTCATGGAAACACTTTTGCTGAATCTATTGTGACGCCTCGCACAGACAAGAACTTGGGGGATCAGTCCCATAATCTTCAGTTAATTTAGAAATCTGGAGCCAGAAGAGCGTGAAGTGTGAGTAGGGATATAAAGTGTAACAAATCCTTTAAATAAGAAGAATGAAAATGTGGAAGTGTCTTTCTTTAAAAGCAAGACTGTAGTATCAATACAAGCATAAACTGGAAGCTAATCTAAGGACTTCAGAGGGAATGTAGTACGGGCTCAATGGGTGTGATGGCCAATAACCTCAGCATTAGCGTTTTGCACTGATGGAAGCCTTTACCAGAGGTGTGTGGAAGATTAGCTTGGTGGCACTTACATTAAACTAACCTATAATGAAAGACATCAACACGTGTTGCACATCAGCACACTGAAAGACAAAAGTAAAGTCAAATTCAACAAATAGTGAAAGGCGAGTTTCAGAGGTAGAGCGAATTTAAATCACAAATGAAAAGTTAATCAAAACTAATGGCTTGATTTGTATGTGTGAAAGTGTTCAGAAGTTGTCTGTAAATTAACATGAAAGTACCATTTTAATAATGTAATTTTGAAAATAAATGTTTTTCTAATTTTAATTACTGAATTATTTACTATGCAATAAAGACTTCATGGGAATGAACACAGAAAATTTTGAGAGAAACTACTGCATCATCACAGTACAGAGTATATCAGACACTCGTTAAATGCCTCATTCAACTGCAAATGCTACATTTAACACTGTTAAGATAACTAAGAAGGTAAAATACCATAAATTGAAACAAATAGAACAGGGCGTAATTAAACAGATTTGCTTGTATAGCAGCATATATTGCTGTAAGACAAAGAAAAATAGAGTTTTCTTTCTGTGAAGTTGGTCACTATAAGAAGTCTTCAATGAATGGTGACCTCAGCTGTCATAGGTGAAAACATCTTGAGGTACTGATATATTTTTTTTCCCCTTGCAGGCACTGATTATATAATTGCATCATAAATAACATTTCCTTAATTTTTTGGCTTTGGCAAAATACGAAAAAATAGCTCCAGTGCTTAATGCCAGGGATCACAAAAAGTAGTGTTTCTTGTGTGAATTTAGTTTTTTGTATTATTTTCCTTGACTGTAGCATAAGTCTAGCTAATCTCATGCAGTGGGATTTTGACTCTGAGAAAACTCGTTTGTGTTGTATTATGAAGTGTAGGTTGAGTTTGTAAAATGTATTTTGCTTGTTGATTTTTTTTTTGTTTGTCTGTTTCAGTTTGTTGGTTTTTTTTGAGGAGGAATGGTGATTCGTTTTGGTGGAGCAATCCACATCAAAATCAAGGGGACAGATTCTGTTGTGTGGTGCTTGAGAGTTACTTTCATGTCAAAGATACAATGCATTGTCTTACTGAATATCTTCTTGCAGAATCTGGCTTGGTGTCTTAAGGGAAGAATGCTTACATAAGATAAAACATAAAACAAAAAACCTCCACAAACCATCTCAAAGAAACCCCAAAGGAAATAGCATTACCTGGCAAAATTTTAGGCTTTGTGACTTTTTCGTCACCTTGATGGGATTTTTTTTTAATAGAGAAATGTTTTTTTTTAATTATTGTAGTATAGCCAAAACCCTTTCAGTCCAAGGCCCCCTTTTTTTCCTTGTTTTTTCTAACTCGTAGAGAAGTAAAAAAAAAAATTACTCATTCAGCTCTAATAAATCTGTTATGAAGATAGACTTTGTTTTGTTCAGTGGTTGATACAGTTCCATATGCAATCACTGCAGTTAACTCCATGAGCATTTAATAATGCTCATTTAATAACATATGCATATAATTTACAATGCTGTATATGTCTCATCTATATTAACTGTAGGTCCTTGAAATGCGCTTTGATATTTACAACTTCTGTGCATTTCAGCATCTGCAGCTGTGATGTATTTTGTGGTGATAACTTCCAGCATCAATTCAGCCACATCTGTTTTTTCCTGAAACAGACAACAACGTTAAAATGCTCTCATTTGCTGTCAGAGAGGCTTGCAGAATAATGTGCACTGTGTGGCTCCTGATCTGGGAAACCAATGCCTTCCATGCTTGGTTGCGGTGTGAGGAATGTCAGTGGATGCTCTATCCTGCAGAGGTGCAGACTATACGAGTCCCACAGAGCACTTAAGCATGTGCTTACCATTAAGCTCCTAAGTACAGTCACTGATCTTAAGCATGAGCTTAAGTGCATTATTGACACAGGGCCAGAGGGCTAAGTGCCATCCAGAGAAGTCATGGTTGCCTGTATCCTGGGGTGACGATAGCTCACCCCCCTCCTCTAATTTATTACAGCTGCAGTTTTTGCAGGCACTGAAATGTTACAAGAAATGTGAGAAAAGGTGAGAGACAAGAATTGTTTCGGTTACACCTGGGCAGATCTGCCTGGTTGATTCCAGTGGAAGGTTTGCCATTGCTGGAGGTGCAAATTCCCACGCTACCAAAGGCTGTTAAAGACTCGGGGATTGTTAAAGGCTTACCAGCTCATTACACAGTTGGTAACCTAAAGAGAGAGCATCAACAGAACTCAGGCTTTGAACTAGCGAGCTTTCAGTCATATGAGTTGTTTTAAATTCTATACGTAGTCTCATGGTTCATTTGAACTGCTAGCTAAATGAAGTTTGCCCCTTCTAATGGGTGCAGCCACTGGACAAAAGGTGAGGTGAGGAGGAACTACTACTTAACCTTTCAGTTTGTAAATAAAACGGAAGGCAGACAGAAAGAAAGGAAGACAACTAAAGTGTCTTCTTGCTTTCAGATTTTTAATTCTGTCCATTTTCTCTTGCCCTCTCTCTATACCACTTCAGTCACATACGGGAAAGAATCATCTAACTCAGGAGTTTCAGGAGCCGATCCTATGCTTTCCATACAACTGCAAGTTTCATTGGAAGCTTTATATGCACAAATTTTATGCACTCTAATGCTAAGCAATTTCAGTTTCCAAGACTTCACTGATGTTACGTTTCTTTGGAAGACAAGCTGCCTCCTTCCTTTTGGTCTTTGCTCACTCAAAACCACTGTGACCTTAAAGAAATGTGTGTGAGCTCAGAGTGAAATCAGAACCTGCTCTGCTAAAAAGCCTTTTCTGAAGCTGCTCCTTTGCAACTGTGCCCATGACTTTTGGAAGTTGTATGTGGGAAAGACATGAAGGGAGAGAGAGAGCCTACTCCTACATTAATATGTTTTCTTCATTTAGGTGCTCAACAGTATTTGTAACAATAACTTACTGTTAAAAAAAAGGGAGACATGATTTGTGTGAAGCTTTTTAAAATGCTCAGTACTTACATCTGGTGACATACTTCTTGTTTATTACTAACTTTTTGTTATCATTTTAGTGGGAAGAAATTAGTGGACTGGATGAAAACTACACTCCTATACGAACATACCAGGTATGCCAGGTGATGGAATCAAACCAAAACAACTGGCTTCGGACTAACTGGATTGCAAAAAGCAATGCACAAAGGATTTTTGTAGAACTGAAATTCACTCTGAGGGATTGTAACAGTCTTCCTGGAGTTCTGGGGACTTGTAAAGAAACTTTTAACTTGTATTATTATGAAACAGACTACGACACTGGCAGGAATATCCGAGAAAACCAGTATGTAAAAATAGACACTATTGCAGCAGATGAAAGTTTTACCCAGGGTGATCTTGGGGAGAGAAAAATGAAACTTAACACAGAGGTGAGAGAAATTGGACCTTTGTCCAAAAAAGGATTCTATCTTGCATTTCAGGACGTAGGGGCCTGCATTGCTTTGGTCTCTGTCAAAGTCTACTACAAGAAGTGCTGGTCCATCATTGAGAACTTAGCTATTTTTCCTGACACAGTGACTGGCTCAGAGTTTTCCTCTCTAGTTGAAGTGCGAGGAACTTGTGTCAGCAGTGCGGAGGAGGAGGCGGAGAACTCGCCGAAGATGCATTGTAGCGCAGAGGGAGAATGGTTAGTGCCTATTGGAAAATGTATCTGCAAAGCAGGATACCAGCAGAAAGGAGACACGTGTGAACGTAAGTAAACACACTACTTGCTGTAAATTGTAGGTCATGTTCTACCATATTTTTCTTTTCTCTTTTTCTTCCTTTTTTTTTAAGAGAAATGCATCATCAGTCTGCTTTTACGGTCTTCAGATCCTCAATCTGTGAAGTTCACACTGGTTAATCTAAATCAGTCAGTCTGCCTGATTATGAAAATCAATGGTTGTACAATGCAGTTTTAAATTTAAGGAAAAAAAGTTGAAGTCTTAAGAAGTATAAAGATAGTCCAGGACTAACATTATGAACTGATTGATGTGGTTTGTGGTTTCTCGTACCTTCTGGTAAAGCTGAGTAAGATATACCTATCTCAGAACATTGTATCAATAATGCCAGGTATGAGTAGGTAAACAGTTTCTTCTTTCACATGAACTCTGACAGAATTATAAGGAAACTAAAATGGATGTAGTAAACAGAGTGGGGTGTGGTTAGTAGTGGGAAGAATACACAAAAGATCGAAACCAAGCTAGAGATTTGTGTCAAGAGTGTAAAAATTCTAAACGCAAGACAGATATTTCTGAGAGTATCAAATTTTCACAGAATGAAGTATGATATCCTTTCGATAAATTTTTTTGCACAAAACTAAGTCTAAACTTTGGCTTGCAGTTGGATCATTGTGATTATTTTAAAATACTTGCAGATCAGAGTCTACTGAGTTGTACTTCCTGATTCAAGACTAATTCAGTTAACCATGTTTGCAGAATTATACTTACCCTTAGCAATGATGTCATTGGGGCTACAGGGCTGAGACATTTCTGCTTAGCATGAGAAAGAGTATTTTGTTTTCTTTGTTTCGAGTAAGAGCAAGATAATCTGGAGTTTGTTTGAAAACAGGTATTTTCATGTACATTTAGTACAAAGTCTATCATTTTTATCACAAGATAACACAAAGAGTTATATGCTGCTGTATGTTTAATTCAAGATAGGCAGATATTTATTGGTGAGAAATGTTTTAAGTGAAAAACTGGAAAAAAACCCACAAATCTATGAAGAGGAGAAACGTACGTAATCTCAAAAACAAAGCTGTCAACACTCACTGAGTCTGAGGTGCCTTGGTCTGATTAGGGCTTCAAAGCTGTAGAGGATTTGGGACATCCTAAAACAAAGTAAATGAGTCTCTTTATTAATAGTTTGTCCCCATGAAAAAAAAAAGCATTCTGCTTTTGACGAGTTTTTATGAGGAAATTCAGTAGAAAGTAAAGTGAGTGGAGTGGATCTGAGGCCTTTGTAGCTCCACACAAATCTTTCATTGTTCTGTTGGGAAGAGATGAAGTCTTAAACACTGCAGAGGGTGATCTCATTAGGAGTAATTGTAATGTGAAAAACTGCCCTGACAAAACCATTCAGTAGACTGTATTAGAGGTCTGTTAAAAATATTAAGTGCTGTGTCGTATAGAAGTCTGTGTTGAGGTTTTAGATTTTTTTTTCTGAGTGACTGATTTTTTCCTTTTTTTAGTTAACTTGCTCTTTATTACAGACCTACTTATCATTGATGTAATTAATATACTAATTTTATTTTACTTTCAATAAGAGAGAGAAAATATCCAAAAAAACCCCCAGTGTATGTTAGGAAGGGGGTGGGGGACATGAGCTGAGTGATCATGGCAGGGATGGATAGAGAAGAAATTGATGTTTGGTGACTGGAATTCAAGTAACCTGTTTATTAAACAGGCTTCTTAATTTCTAACCGAGCTGATGTTGACAAAAGAATTAAATGATAACTTGTACTTGAGCCTGGTGGCGTGCTCATTTGCAAGAACACTTCCCATTTTTGGCTTGCTTCCAAAGCAATCACTGGGAGAACACGCTACTCTGGAAGCAGTCCAGAGGATCATTTATGGTATTTTTCCTCTTTTCTTTCAGTGATCCTGTTAAGAGTTTCAAAACAAACTCTGGCCCCATATTGAGGCAAGCTAATGTGTTTGAGAGGGAAAAGGTGGTAGGCAGGCACTCGTCGAGTGCGCGCCGAGTCGGCAGCTCCGAGTCAGATCCGCGATCTGGGTGACTGTGGCACACGCTTGTAATTGCTGTCTGTGTGTCCTGTCTGGGCTCGAGGATGTTATTAAGTATGATCAACTATGTAGCGACCGATAATGCAGCTGGCACACCGATACTGCGTCTGGTTTTTGTGACAGGTATTGAGAGAAACTTATCTGAACGTTGACACTAATGCAACTGGCTATCTGTTACTGTCAAGCTGTGTAACAGATCAAGTGGAAGCAAGCTGGTGTGTGCTTCCTTAACCCAGAGCTTTTATAGCCTTGTCTGAGGGCTCACTTCTGCAAATACTTTGTACCTGGCATGCTGTGTGACTTCTTTGGGACTACTCAGGGCAGACGGTATTGTGCTCTGTCGGGATGGGCAGAAGTCTGTCATTCTTCTCTTGCACTTGCTGAAGCTCTGCTGAATTAACACAATAGGATGGTCCTTTAAAGATACAGGTAATACCTTACCTGGCTGTGTTGTAGCAAAGGTAGGAGTAGATGGCCACACTGTAGTTCCAAATAGCTCTTCAGCCTGTAACTCAGCAGGGATTTTCATTTGTGTTACACTAGCTTGATTGGCTGGCTGTGATTGAATAATGTGTTCCTTTTGCATACAGCTCCTCTCCTGTTTGTGAAATTTATTGAGTTCAGATACTAAAACAATTGAATTTTGATTTATGCACAGCTCTGCACTGGATTTTTATTTTTTTTTTTTAATGAATGTAAGTAACTTGTAGTGCTGAGAAGAATAAGGAAGAAAACAATCATGAGTGGTGAAACACGTAATCTGGAAAATAAGGTCCCCTGTGTTCCCTCTGCGTTGCTTGATCTTTCAAACAGAGGTTGGTTTTTTTTTTTCCTTTTGGATGTACACCGATTACTTCTCACTATACAAGTGCCAAAGAATCCTTGTGACCTCAGTGGTCTAAGACATACATAAGAGAGCCAAATTTCAGAGTTCTCACAAATGCAATTTAAAGCAAAATCTTAAAGCTGTGTGAAACAAATATGAGGAAACTATATGAGCCTCTGAACTTTCAGTTGCAGATTGTTTTGCTTATGTACAAGGAAACTATTTCCTCACTGTTGGCTTTAGGTCTGCTGGTGTGCAGCACTAGGCTTAGGTATGGAAATTGTGCAATTTAAAGGATTATCTTGAAGGGTACCTAGCAGCAGTACCAGAAAGGTACTTAGACATAGTTAGTTCTTTTAACAGAAAAAGTATGTATGTATTGCATCTGCTCTGGAAAAAAATCCAACCAACCAAAAAAAAAAAAAAATCCAACCACAAAACCCAGTGGACTTCTCAGTAACTGTACTGGACTCCCAATAGGTCTAACTTGGACTTTTCTCACAGTGGAGTTCATTTGATATGTTATGCATGTAAAGCAGTACAATGTGATCAGTGATTGATATTTGAAGGTGAAAATAATTCTATGAGAGTTTTTAGTATAATGTATTTTCCATCTGTTTCATGTTAGTTGGGGGTGGACAGAGAGAATTAAATTTATTCAATCAGAGAAGTAGAGTGATATTTCAAAAGGTAAGAAGCTCCTCTTAATATTACTGAACTGAGAAATTACATAGATCACTGGGCACCAAGTCCAAAATTTCAAATTTCTAGGGAAAGCCAAATGGGTGCATTTTACTGTTAAACATATTATAATACTGTATGCATTAACAGTTGTTTTATTGGCTTTCAAATGAGGATGGAATTATAGCTATTTGCACATTTTAAATTGGTGTGGTAAAATGGGAGCTACAGGCTTTTCTTTCCAGACTTTGTCAAGTGCTATACAGTATGCCAAAGAGCAAGCTGCATCTGTTCCTTCTCTTTGTTCTTCTTGGGACAAACTTTTTATCTCTTCATTTTGTGAGACATTATTTGATAACGGATCCAGAAACTGAATTTCCCTTATGTGCAGCTTATTTGTGGTAAAGTATGTGTGGTTGTAGTTTTTTGTTTGTTTTCCTTCTTGTGTGTTTTTTTTTTTAATATTACTCCATTTAGGAGCTGATGTGCCAGACATTTATTAATAGAGGTCAATGAATTAAGATGGGAATGTGAATAAGTTGTCTTTAAAACAAATATTACTATACTTCCCAAAAGCCCGAGCTGCATGTATTGTGAATTGGGTGTAGAGTTCAGCTCAGGGAGTGTGTCACAGAAGCTGTGGGTGACCTGAGACTCGAGAACCTATGCTCACATTGCTGCATTTTCAACTGGAAAATTTTTTGCTTTGTGGAGGTGGGGAAACGGTAGAAAACTTTTCAATGGCATTTATATCACCAAGACTTTAAATGTTGCCTTTTTTTAAGAAGAGTTACCTTTCTTCCATTTGCTTCCAAAATTACTCTAGGGAAGAGAATGTAATTAGTTTCAGCTAATTGAACCTGAGTAGAGAATGAGGGTATCTCTGTGTCACTGAGTCTTGTCATTTTCTCAGAAGCCCATAGAAGTTCAACAGCAGAGCATCTATCTCCTTCTTTTTTTATACCCTAACATATTAAATAACTTTTTCTGTTCCTTTTTAAAGAAAGGTCAGTGGGATCTGATATCAGGCACCACATACAGCTGAATATGAACTGTTTGATTAAAAAAAATAGAATTAAAAGGTAGGTATCTTTGCAAAGGATCCTAGCAGGGTTCAGGAAAATAAATTAGATACTTTAAAGTGAAAGTAAGACCTTCTAGCTAGATGGTCAAGAATTACTGATAGTGTTTCTACCATGAAATGGAGAGCTTTGATTTCTGCTTCAAGCCCACTTTGGAATTTATAGAAAGTTGAATGTTTTGGCTATCATTCACCCTGTAGTCTTCTGACTTCCCTTCTTGTCAGAGAGGTGTTGTCAAATGATATATTTTATTGCTGTAGCTTCCTTTCAAAACAGTCTAGTGTTCATAAAGAGGATGATTTTTACAAATTTGTTAGTCTCTCTAAGTAATTTGGATTTATTTGACCTACTTTGTTCATGTTCTTCTGTTTTCTGGATGTGAAAGCACAGAGAATAGAAAGGAGCTATGCTCACTCTTACTGATGACCTCTTTGAAAGTGGTTTCCAAATGAAGTAACACAAAATGACTGGTAGTCTCAGTGGTCAGGGATGAAACAAACTGATGCCTTCTGGCTTCATAAAGTCTGTTTCAGGTCTCTTCTGTGTTGTTTTTTGATACAATTGATTTTTTGTAGTGTTGCTTTGCCTGAAGTATCTGAATTAGTCTGATAAGTGTGATTATAGGTTGTCACAGTTTTGGTGATACAGCGTCCTCTCCCAAATGTGACATAAAGATATGAAAAAAGTAAAATGATGAGAAGTCAAAGTGATAAGTAATGAAGGCAGTCAAAACCATCTAGTTTTCATTGATAATGCCATCAGAGTGATCTCTAAAATAAATTAACTGCAGAGCTACTGACAGATTTAGTTCCCAATAAACTAGTAGTTTTGGTCCAGAAGAGCTGAAAGAGGTGAAATTGCACATGCAAATGGGCAATCAGGAGCTCAGATCCTAGAAGCAGGGTTTTTGGATAATGTGGTTGAATGTAGAGCTCTTTCCCTCTCCAGCCTCTCTTCTCCTCTGCCCTCCAGCCTCCCCCTCTTCCCAGCTTCTGCTGTCTTCAGGAATTAATTTGCGTTTAGCATTTTACTTGAGGTTTGATGAATACCAGTTTCTTAAACTAAATTTGCTGCACGGTTATGGTTGTTGTTTGGGGTTTTTTTGGGTCAGATCCACTGCTGTGCACAGATTTTGAAATGAAAACAAAACCAGCACTGAAATTGAAGAGAATTTTAGTAATATGTCCTTTAGTTGCAGGGAAGGCACTAAAACTGTCTGTTTTACGGGTCTGGGATGCCACTACTGAATTAGCTACGGTTGCTCAACAGCTGGGCCATTAACTCCTTAGCCATAAAGTCTATCTGCTGTTTGCTCTAAGTGAAGCTTTAGTTGGTATTTAGAAATGGAATCGCATCCTGTCAAGTCTGTTGCCCAAAACCATACATTTTGCTTCTGAAACGAACTTTTCTGCCCAGAAATATTTTGTGAAGGGTGTGATAGATGTCTAATGGCTTTGCTATAATTTTCTAAGTTTGCTATGCTTCTAAGTATAAAAAAGTTTCCCTATGTGAAAAAGAAACATCTTACTTGGAAACTGTGAGAGGTTTTTTGATTTGTTTGTTTTGGTGTTGGTTTTTTGTTTTTGTTTTGTTAACCTCTCAGAATTAGGCCACTAAAAATAAATTTTAAGTATGCTTTCATTTCTGAGTACAAATGGGAGAAGTCACATATAATCCTCATTAGGACTATCATAAGTGTACATGCATTCTGTTAAACATGGCTATTAGCTTTTTAAGAAAAAGCAAAACAAACCCCATCCTTGAAAACAAGGTTTCAGGAATTGAAAAAAGAGTAGGTTGCAGAGAAACTGAAAGCAGGAATCAATTAATGGAAGAGCCCATCACAGAAAAGAGAAGAACATATTAATAGCTATTTACCTAATCTTCTTCATATAGCTGTAAAATGACTATTATCTCTATGGTGAAATGCTGTTGAAAGTTGTTCAAGAAAGCTGCAGTACAAAGTATAAATTATTCCCTGAAAATAAGGAGCCTTAAGTAAAGGACTGAATTTGAGATTTTTATTTAAGAAGTGAGACAACCATATGGTGAGATCTATGTTTCATATTGAAACTGAAAAAACCCCAGGAAATTATGTGAGCAAAATGTTTGGTTAACTAGATTAGCTTCTGAATTTTGATGCATCCCAAACTTTCTCTGTTATTGTGAAAATATTTGCTCCTCAACAACAGTTCCTATCTATTAAGTAGTATTAAATCCTTACGAATATCTTTGTGATTTCACTTGGGAAACTGTAGAGACAGTTTTAGTGTAGGTTTTCAATTAATATAATGTTTATTATTACTTGAACTATGAAGCAAAAATTAATTCTTGCTTCTTGACTTCTCAGCTGGCTTGCCCTATACTGTACAAGCTGTCTGCAGTGCTAATTTTGTTATTAAAAACAATAAGCTGTACACAGTTTATTGTGGATTAACACTTTTTAGATTGAAAACAAAAAAAAAAGTTCAAATTAGTATCTGCAAAGTCAAAATGGATCTTTTGAAGCTTTATAATAAGTTACATAAGTTATATACTTTTAACTTAATTGTGTTGTTTTTTCTCCTCTCCTAGAGGTAATAGAAATATAACTTTTTTTTTAAACTTAAGGCTGGAACCAAATTGGGAGTAAAACAGTTTGTAGGAGTTTCCTTCAAAGAATTAGAAAAGTATATTCAGGGAGCTTATTAAAAGCCAAACACTTGACAGAAAAAATATGTAGATGGATTTCTACTGTAATCCTTCAGACAGTGTTGTGGCGTCAAAGAGAACTAAAAAAAAGGGTAGGTTCACTATTTATATCAGCATTACCTGTCTTTAATTTCATGAAAAGAAACCCCTTTTCTACAGAATGGTGTGTCTAATTTCTTCTATAATAATGCATTATTGTGAAAACAGCAACAGTAGCAAATGAATTTAAGGCATTTTTATGAACACATTTCTCCTTACTTAGAGAAGCTTTTATCCCTGTGCACTTCCTAATCTTTGTGCTGCTACCGTCACAGTGAGTTCTCTTGTCCCTAATATTAATGAAAAATCTATGTTACACATGAAAGTGAATAGTATCCAGTTAATAGTTCACGGCAGAAACCATGGTAATATCGTGTTTAATTTCTTCCTCTCAGACACATCAACAATGTGTGCCTGGTGGAATTTTTGTACACTTTTTTGTGTACATTTTTTGGTATACTTTTCCATTCATGACTATTTCTGACTTCAGAGTCTCCCTAACAAACAGAACACACCAGCAAAAAGGAGAGTGCCTGTTAAGTATTTAACACTTTTTTCCTTCTATTTTTCTTCATTAAGAAGAGATTTTCCACTTAGGAAAAATTATCTCTTTGAATGTATATGCTCTTTGGAAACTTTTGCTTATAATTTTTAAGTCTAGTTCTGAGTAGCAAAGACAATCAAGTATAAAACTTGTGTGCAATAAGAATTGGGCTCGAATATTGTATTTCTTGAGTTCAGATGCTGTCAGTGCATGTACCTGTACATTTTTATGTAGCTGGGTGGCCCCACTGCTTTTTTCAAGGAGGATAAAGTTGCTCACATCTCTAACAAACATCAGGGTTTTTTACCCAGGGTAATTTGATACTTTAACCTCTTAATTTTTATGATTTGGATTAGTTACATGTGTCTCTTGGCAAGACATGTCTTTCCTGAAGTGATAGTATCAAGCATTTTTCAATAAAAGTCTAACTCCAGTTGTTAATATCATCTGGTATCAGTGCATACCTCAAATGCATGTGATTGATGGGAAAAAAAAGGAAGTACATTGAGAAACATAATTACTATTAATAATTTTACAATGTATTTACTGTACATAAATACAAAAGTTATTTCTTACTGTAGTTGTGAAATACACTAAGACTTTAGAGAGGCTGGAGTAAGTCTACAGCAGGCTGGCTGCTGATTTTTTTTTCTTTAACAAAAAAAACCTCTGATACTATGTATTGCCATAAATAAACATGGTGAGAAAGTGTAAAAATGAGGTTTCTACTTTTCACTAAACAAGTTATAAGTATTTTAAGGAAGTAATGCCTAATGCAGGAAACTATCTGTAGAACTGCAGGCTGGGGCACCAGCTCCAGAACTTAATGGCAAGAATCCCATTAACTTAATGAGAGTAACATCATATGTTGATGTTTTCCTACTGAGGAAAGTGCTAAAGTTTTAAGTAAGTGTAAGCATATACATAAACTTGAAACTTCTATGTTGATGAAATGTATTTAAATGTATGCTTTATTAGAATTTTTAGAATTTTAATATTGTGTTGCTATAAATGCATACAGAGAAATGAATATAAACAGGACCCTAAAATTCCACTGATAGTGCAGCTCCCACTGGTGAGATGTATAATACAGAGATATAGAGATTATACATCTCTAGCATAATTTTGCTATAATTTATTATTCTTTCCTTGCATGTAGTGGATATATCATGCAGTGTAGATGACTGGTATTCATTTTACAGTGGATTAAACTCGTATGGGGAGGGTCAAGTGATATTTGGAGGTCTTCTGGCAGGTGACTAATGTGGTGGCCTCATGTAGCCATATGCATGTATGGTGTACATTCCATTTCTTTGTCTTACTGGATGTGTCCTCATGATGTGACTGAACTACAAGTGTCCCCTGACAGTTGCTAGAGCTAATTTTTCTCAAATGACCATTCATATGTTTTATTTGCAGTCTTATAGTGTACGTGTGCATATTTTCCTATGGAAGTCTAAATCCATGTGTAAGAGAGGGTAGGACGTCCTTCATCCATTTGTGATGGACCATCAAAACAAAACTCAGGAGTTGTATGGAGCTTGTATTAATTACTTCATCCATTTGACCTGAAATGTATGTAGTAAACAGTAATTTTTTAACTTCCTGAGTGTACCATTGTTTTTTTACACTAAACTATTATATGGGTAGATTTTGAGAAGAAATGATACATTTAATGAAAGTGTGTGTGGTGCCTATTTGAATCAATCAATTTGTGTCCACAGAGGGATATAGTTGCTGTTGAGGAACTCATTAAATCTCTACTATAAAATATTGGAACCCTTGCTTTGCTACCATGAAAATTCTTAAAGAATGTTGGCAATTGAGGCTTTATTAGTAAAGTTTATTGTATTCCTAAAAGTTGGGCAGTTTGTGTGCCAAACAGCTCAGCTATGTTAATGCTGGAACAAATTGCATGTTCAAAAATTTGTCTTTGGGACATGGTCTGAGTGGGCAACATGTGGGGCTGTGATCACTGGCCATATTTACATGATCTCATTCAACTCATGTTATCCAGGCTTAGGTCAATTATTTTTCTTGCTGAGGAGAATTTGAACTTGGATCTCTTGCTTCAAATAGGGCATGTCTCTTAACCAACATGCAGTCACTGTTAGAAGGTTTTATTAGCTGCTGCTGAAACTTGTTCTTCCCATAGTGTAGCAGTTAGAGCCATTCATGCAGAGTGACAGATTCCAATCCCTTATGAGGTTATGAGCTTTCTTTTTTATATAAATATATTTATTTATATGAATGTATATAATATATAAAACACACAGACATGCATATAAAATAGAAACCATTTAATCTTGACTATATGAGTTCTAGTGTTTCCAAATGTTGACATAATGTTGTTTTGATTAATTATTTGCATTGTGTATATATGGATGTACTTATTAGGTGAATGGTAGAACTGGAGAAACAGTTCTACTGATTTTTTATTTTTGCGTATAAGTGTGATGTGTTTATATGTCAAAGCAAATGGAGATGTATTGATCTTTTCCATTGTTTCTGTTAGAATGCATGGTTTTGTTTGAAGTCTTAAAACATCAAGTAAGAAAATGTAACTAGAAAGAAAAGAAATTGTATTGAACAGATTTTTTTTAAAGATAATACTTGTTATTTTGTTTTTAATTGCTACATAAAGATAGTTTTCAGATGTGACTGGAATACTTTCAAAGACAAGATATTCTTACTTGATTTTATTGTCTTGAATCAAGCCCATGATACAGCCTCTTAGCTGAAATCAGACATTGAATCTTGGATATTTGATCTCTCATGTTTCAAAATGTCAACATCTCGACCGATTTATTTGCACAGTAAAGAAATTAATTTTTGTTTAATTTATTGAAAAGGTGTGTTTCATATCAGTAACTCTTCAGGAAAAAGTAACATTCATTATATTATTTACTGAGTATATTATAATTGTGACATTGTTCTGTGCTGATTGACGCATTTGTCTGTTATACAGATAAATGGGCAGCTTTCAAAGTGTGATCAGTTTTATTGGTACTAAATAGAAAAAAAAGAGTAGTGATAAAATCCTTTCAAATGATAACTAAAGGAAATAGACATTGTTTTAACTGATAGCAAATCCTAGGGCTCCACACTGTCACCTAATTATCTCACCTATGGACATCTCAGCTGGATTTTATCTGCAGTCTGATGCTGGGAAGTGTGAAAGTATCATGTGCTTAAAATCATAAGCGGGGCTGAAAATCATGTCCCCCTGTGCAGATGGAATAGAATTTTCTATCTGTGATCTCTGACTGTCTCTTCTCTTTACTACTTATAATTAGTTGCATGTCACCTAATTTTCTGATTAAAAGGCACAATTTTTTGTCTTTATGATGTATATGCTTGTCTGTCTGCTTTTGTTTGCCAGTTAAAATAAGTCCCTACTTGTCCTATTATTGAAAAAATCTTGTCAGTGAAATTGCTAGTGAATAATACTGGTAAACAAGGGAGAGAAAGAACATCTTTTTAAAGCAGTTTTTCTTTTCCCTGGGCAAATATGCCATAGGAGGAGACAATGACATACCTACTTTTGATCTTTTATCTTAAAGATTTTCTGTCATATTTAGAGCTACAGTCATTGTATTGTGTATTATTGTTGTAAAAAATCATGTATCCAAGAAGATAAGATTCAAAATTCCATGACAAGTAAAGATGAATGGTTTTTAGAAAATAAAGTACAGGCTGATAGCACAAATGATGTGCAGTATCTGAGTAGGGGATTTTATTTCTCTCCTTAATACAAGAACTAAATGAAAATGCATTAACTGTTCTCACAAAACAAACCCCACTTTTATAATTCCACCATTTAAAGATGTTTTGTGTGTTTAAGCAGTGACAAGGGTATTCATTATTAATTAACATTCAGGAGATAACTGACTGTCAGTTGCCAGTCAGAGTGGAGCTTGGAAGAATGTTGACATTGATTGATGGACATGTTCTGGGACATTGCACAAACAACCTGCTCAGGTCATCTGAATACGTAGAAACATTACAGATCAGCTCCCTGTACACAAGAAGCTCGGGCTGTCCTTTCTGAAGGGAGGATATCCTTCAGGTATCCTGGGCTCCCTTGATTTGTAAGTTAAGCTTTCGCTTTCCTGCACTGTGGTCACCAGTTAAAAAAAGTTCAGTTTATTGCGGTAAGTATAAATAACATGTCACTGTTCTGTTTCTAGCTTTTTGTGATTTAGGTGCTTAATCATTCAGCAATATTTTTATGTTGCTTTTTGGAGTGCTATATGTACTTACCTAATGGATATATACTAATACAATTTTTTATTTAGGCGGAAGAAAATCCCCAACCCCTAATTTATATTACTTTGAAATACAGAGATGGAAGAGGTATTTCAATCGTACCATCTCTGTGGTCTCTTCAGAATAGTGAGTTTTACATACTTGCAGTGATAGCAGTTGCATGCATCTCCTGCAATCAGCAGTGTATTTAGATTCAGTGGAATGAAGACACCCTTATGGCACCCTCACACCTCCTTTTAAAGGAGGATATAAGCAAGCTCTTAGTGTGTCACATACCAGTTCTACTTACCCTTGGCTGAGTAGCCTGTGTGCCGTGGGAAGAGTGTCTGAACTCCTCCTGCTTCTTGTGATGGGCACCTGCTCGTACAACGGCAGTAGTACTTGGCTAAAGAAACAGAGTATGGGGGTTTATGGTCTGTAGAGACTTTCAGGGAGATAATGCTTCCCTGTGTAAGTGAACAGCCTGGTCATCAGCATATGATAAGCACCTACTTCACAGATACTTACTTCTACTAATTTTTCTCAATTTTGATTTTTTTAATATGTTTCCAAATATATCATGGTTGACTTGGATTTATTAACTAAGACAGAGGGCTGGTCATTAAGGTGATTGAAAAGGAGCCCTTTTCCTGTGATTATCCATGGGGGCAAAACTCTATTACATGACTCTGTAGGTTAAAAATTGGATCTGTCTTGTCTTCTTTAAAATCCCCATAACTTTCAGCTTTGGGAGACATTGCAGTTCCACCCACTCCAGATGGAAGAAGTGTGCTGCTGGGAATCCCTTGCCAATCTCTGTCCCTGATAACAGTTTCTGAAACATATTGGGGAAATCTGTTGAGAGCTGTTATAATTTCGTACTTGTCTGCCAGTTTTCTCTTTCCCTGTTTCTTCCAAGTACCTGCTACTGGGGTTCTTTAATGCTTCTTTGGGGCTGGCAGGGTATTCCTGCAATGAGGCAGAGCTCCCTGCTTTTACCCATTAGAAGAGGGCACCACAAACGTTTCTGTTGCAAAACTGCTTATTTTCCCTTGGGTAAAATCTTGCTTGCTTTATTCATTAAAAAAAAAAAAGAAAATAATGAGTCCCTTGGGACTGCTTGTGAAAGTAAGAAAAACAGGAATTGGCCCCATGTCATAACCATCTGTTATTAACACAAAGAGCAAGGGCCCAGTCTTGCAGTCCTTGCTAAAAGCAGTTTGTTTAATAGGAATTACTACAAATATGAAAAATGTGTGTTTTCCTCATTACTGTGACAATATTCCCTTCCAGTAGTGGAAAAAAAAAAGTCATCATGAATCTTGGTGTACAATCACACAATTGCATTATGTTGTATTGCAGTAGGCTATATGCAATAAACATCTCATTCCAAGAAATATATGTATTGCAGTATTTTCAAAAATCACTTCAGCTACTTTCACGCATATTTTTTTCATAGTACATTTCTTTATTTTATGGCTGAATTATGGCTGGGTTTTCTTTTCTACTGTTTTTATGACTGAGGTAAACCTTTTTTTATTATTATTATTTTATTTTTTATAGCAACTAGTTTGAAAATGGTGCCATTCTACCCTCTCCTCCGGCAGAAAATGTTTGACTTTTTACTTGATGACTCCCCTGCCCCAGACACACACACACACACACTCCAATCCCATCCCTCAATTACAACTACAAGTGTTACTGGAGAACTGAAATTATTTGATCCATCTTGCCATGCCACATCATGACAGAGAAGTAGTTTTGGTGGCTGTAACTTCCATTCATCTGTAAGATGAACTGCTAGGTTAGATTGTAATTTTTTTCCCCCAAACTTTGTGACCTTCCCTGTATTGTTTATTTTTACCTTCATATTTGAGAGAATTATTCCATACTATTTAATGCAAACCCCATATCTCTGTAAAAAGAATCAGTTTGATATCTTCCTCCCCATTTGTTTTTCCATCAGTTCATCCTTAGTTCTGAGAGTTGCGCCAGTCCCTGCAAGGTAACTTGAGCCATGAGTGTTAATAGGAGCATTTAATCCATGCTCCTTCACTTCTGGCTATAAATCTGTTAGGCAGAACATGGGTTGCTCTAATCCTGTTGATTGCACCTCTGTGGCAGGCCAGTCCCCTGGCAGGCTGCAGTGCCTTTAAGGGTGGCTTTGAACAACCGGTCTGGCACAGAGCACATGCAACACAGCCCAGAATCTGGGAAAATATATAAATTATGATAGGAGGCTGTGTGTTTCCATGGTGTATGCAGAAAGAAAGGAATTGCTGTATTGGATCAAACAAGTGCCTTGTCAAATCCATTACTTTTTTGCCAGCAAATGTCCAGTAGCAGATGTTTGGAAAAAAAAATATGAAGGAACATCAGTTTTGCTTTTCTTCAGCCTGAAAGCATTCTCTACAGCTCAGTTATATCCTTTATATCCTATATACAGCTCTTTATATCCTTTCTCCAGTCATTTTATCATTCAAATGTTAGAATAATTGTTTTCATTTCATGTAATAGATATGTTCCATATAAGCTCCTAGTGTATTTTTGTGATTTTTTTTTAAGTTTGTTTAAATAGACTGAAAATTCTACAGATGTTTGCATTATTAACTATTCGAGTCTTAAATTTATACTTTGAACTTGACTGAAAAGGCCCTTGAGGATCTGATGTAGAAGCATACACAGTAACAACACTAAATTGATTTCTGTGCATTTAGGGATGTAGATTTTTAACAGTTTGATTGGGAAAACTAAATTCATAATTTGTAAGTGATGTGTAGGACAAAAATAGTATAATTTTATTACAGGAACATTATGGCAACTTCTTCTTCTGTATTTATAGACATTTTGAGACATTGAAGGGTTAACCCCCTCCCTCCCCCAGGCAAGCAGGGTATCACTTTCCTTAAAATGCCATTGGGAAACCGAGATAAATGGTGAAGCATTTTCTGTGTTGACATGATGTTCGCCTGTCTGATTGCATCCTTCCCAACAGACAGCAGAGAAGCAATTACAAAAAAAGACATCTGTGCCAAGGTTTGGCTAGCCAGGGAGGGCAAGCTCTTGTGTTTAAGAGGTAGAGAATCCAATCGATGAAAATGTCTGGGCCTGTTAGCGCCAATAAAGCTGAAGGCCACTGGGAAGCTCAGAGAGGGTCTTTTGTTGCAGAGATAGAAAAGAGGCCGAAGCTGTGACACTTAGGGAGGAATAGGGTCAGCCAGTACGATCATCCATCTTCCTCAATGGCAGCTTTCTGTCAGTTTTTAACCCTGCTCAGCAGAGGATCTAAACCCCTATTGTTGGCACCAGCCAATTCTCAGCCAAGTGTAAATGAAGTTAATATTCACTGACCTTATGCATAGCCAATGAAGGCCCTTGATGTCATCCTGGAAATAATGTTATCTGACACTTCAAAAAGCAGATGTTGGCAGGTTGTTTGTGGTTTTTTGCTGAGCCAGTACGCAAAGACGCATTGTTTAGGCACCTCTCATTTGAACTGATTTCCATAATAACCACAAATAGGCCTTTTTGACCTTAAATTGACATAGTTATGGTTTTAGTTTGCATATCATTATATGCTGCTCACAAAGCCTGGCTAACCTGCGCTAAGTGGTCAGGGAGAAGTAGCTTGGTTCACTTGGACAAGAAATATATGAGCCAGTGAGCAAAATTTATTTATGCTGATAAAACAGTAAGTAATTAAAATATTTTAAATAGTTCAAAGCAGACATTTTTAGAGCAAAATGAAGAATAGTATTTTATTTTGCAACATACCTCCATGAAAGGAAATATGTGACAGAAGTAAAAAAAAAAAAAAAAAAAGAAACTGCTTTCAGAGGTACAGACCGCTTTTATTTTGAAAGGCCTATTGCAAGCAGCTGTTAATGTCTTCCTTTGTCTTCAGTAATATTCTGTCACAGTGAAACATGATTATTCTGATGTTTTAATTACAGAAAGTTAAATAATTCCTACGAGTTCCACTTTGCCAAAAATTTATCTAAGACAGCAGCATACTAGTGATATCTGTGTATTTGTACAGTGCATTTCATCCAGACAGATCCCCAAGCCTTCTGCAGATTTCTAGAAACAGAACACATCCATGCTCCTCTTGTCTAAAAGCCAGTGTCAAACATATGTGGCAACTCTAGGTTGAAACACTATGATTCTTTTTAAAGCACAGAGCTATTTCTCAGCAGCCTGTGGTTCTGATTTGAGGAAAGTTGTAAACATGTACCACACATGGGAGGTGAAAAGTATTTGATTTGGTTTATTTTTCTTGTAAATTAGGTATAATTCTGGCTGTGTGCTTATCTTACGTAAGATGAGCGTAATAACATGTGGTAATAAAGTGCAGATGCAGGATGAATAGTCATTTATAAAAAAATTTCAGCTGTATCAACCAGTGAACTTCGCACAACCATATTTTTCCCCCTCTGTGTACAAAATGCAGCACCAGGTAACAGAAATCTAGAAAATTCTCTATTATGCCATGGTATTGGTGTTAAAAATATGTTTGAATGATGATTGTAGTATAGTTAGCACCTTTCAGGCTGTGATGCATTCCTGTCCTTTTGAAAAAGAACTCAAAATAGCACGACTTTTTTTTTTTTTTTTTTGTCAAAGAATGAGTTAATAGTTGAACTGAGAAAGCCTGATAATCACAGTTGCTCAGGAGGCAATTATCTGACAAGCTGGCAAAGATGAGAAATACCAGAAAAGATCTGCATCTAATTGAAATCACTCAAATCTGATCTTAAGATAAACAGTCCTAGTATTTTTGGAAACTGTTATTGATTGTGTTCTTCTCATCAGTTATGTTTGTTTGTACCTGTTAGAGAAGTGAACATGTTTCCTGTAGTAACAGATTTCCTTAGAAACTCATCAGCTAGAGATTTCTCGCTGTCTTTGCTCAGTATTAACTCATATCAGATGGGTTTTAACAAAAAAAAAAAAAAAATCCTGGATGAAATTTTAAGGAATTGGTGATTGATTTTGTTTGAAGTACAGCATTGTATTTCATTAGCTTCTGGTTATTTGTGTGCTGTCTGTGACATATGATGGCTCAGTCACATAGCTCAGATGATTAAAAGGCTAATTTTAGTTTAGAACTGATTTTAATGGGGTATCTGATAGGGCTAATTTGTCCAAATAGATTAACTCTGATCCCCTCTCTCTGCCTGCCCCAATCCTATATTCAGTTTATTCTACAGTCATTCTGAAAATACATGAAGTTAGATGAAAATTTCTGAAATACAGAATTACAGCCAGCTACTGAACAGTGTGGAAAGAGCAATGAGCCAGAGAGCACTGAAAGCAATGAGGCACCTTAGTGAGCCTTTAACAAGCCCTAAGTCTGCTAAGAAAGCAAATTAATTTGTTTAAGACTTTACAAAGACCCATTTCTTCTGTAAGTTATATTGAGTAATAACCAGATTGAATCACATTTTCGTTTTACTACTCTGCTGTAAATCGGTTCATTTCTGGCTCAGTTTTGTTAGTCTGTCCCTTTCTCAGGCTTTATCCTAAGAAAAGTGTAGAATGCCAAAAGAAACATCAAACTGACCCAATTCTGCCCTCTCCTCCAGCAGAAATGGATACTGAACTACAGAAGTTTATTTCCTATTTCTGGAAGGAGACTGTGAAAGAGAAATTTGCCTTTGTGAATTAACCCACGGACAGATTGATTCATTTCATCCTGTTGGTATTGAATATTGTTCTTATTTTAGTTGAAAGTTTGCAAAATGCTAGCTTTCCATGGGCAGGCCGCTGAGGAAGTGATCCAAAAATAATATAAATTGAAAGTGTTTGGTTTAATGTACTTTTCTGTTTGTTTGTGGCTTTGGCTTTGTTTTGTTTTTTTTTTTTTTTCCTTAAACAAAACAGAACAAAACAAGATATGCTTTGGAGTAAATGTCAGCAGAAGATTCATTAGGGATAAGGACACTGAGAGATGTGGGGGTGTGGGGAGGTGGTTGGGGTCTCTCCTGCTGGTGCAAGGCAGTGGGTTTGCTGTTGACATTGGTGCTGTCTGGCAGTTCTGATGAAGAAAACCTGTCAGGGGCTGTGAACCCAATGTTCTTGCTTGGAACTAGGTTGTTTTTGCTCCTGATTAATCGCATCTGTAAGAGATTTTTTTGGCTGTTTCTGTTGTTTAGGATAATATATAATTGTCACCTCTGGACCTCTGCAGAAGCAGTCTGTATGGGTCTGAGTTCATTTGTATTGTGTTGTTTGCATGGCTGTGATTTTCTTTGACAGTTACATCATCTGGGAAGAGAAAAATGGAATTAGATACGAAAAATTGCTTTGTTCTCCAGAGTTTCTAGAAAACCTCTTTGAAGCTGTAGTGTGAAATCTCTAGCTCGACTGCAGATGATTTGTACTAATAAAAAATAGCCAGCAAAACTCTGCTGGAGAAAATAATATTGGAAGAAAAAAGCACAGAAAAAATCAATTGTATGAGGAGGTAGAATATTTAGTACTGACTCATCTTCCCTAATCAGTAGAAAAATGGATTATATGACTAATAAAGAATCACCTCAAAGAGAACAGTTAAACCATGTACCATTTTGTTGAACAGATCGAGAATACTGTGAATAACCTACCAATAATGAAATACATGATTTTACAACAAACAAGATTTGCCATATGGAGGAAAAAAAAATCAAATGCATGGCATAAAGCACCTGCTGTCAGATTGAAGCCTGGGAATATATCACTGGGGAGAGGGTAGGTCAGTTATGAGGAGCTGTTATGAGGACAGGTGAGGAGAGGCAATCTAAAGATAAGATTTTGGGCAGGGGCTTAGCTTGAGGAGAACGGTGGTGTTTCTCAGCTTCTGCCCTATACTTCAGTGTGCCAGGCAGTGGATGGGAAAAGAGGTGGATGAGCACAAATGGAAAGCAGGAGCTGTCATTGCTGGGGTAGGCATTCCATCAAGTGGTATCTGAATGCTGTGCAAATAACTCACATGGGGCGTGCCAGGGAGCTGCCATGGCCAGTGACACAGCCCCACACAGCCACCCTTGCCCTGCTCCACCACTTCTTTACTTAGGGCTCTGCCTTTGTTTCATAACGTCAATAATGCAAATGTGCAAGAATAAAAGTGAGGCCTGGCCTTGCCCCTGTGAGATGTCTAGGAGATTGTCTTTACCTTTCAAGCCCTGAGGTCTATTTGCTGCCTCTCTTTTGTTTTTAGGTTTTTTGGGTTTTTTTGGTTTTTTTTTGTTTTTTTGGTTTTTTTTTTTTTTTTTTTTTTTTTTGTTTGGTTGGTTTTTCTGTTTTTTTCTGGGTTTTTTTGGTTTTTTTTGTTGTTTTTTGTTGGTTTTTGGGGGGGTTGTTTGTTTTTTTATTTTTATTTTTGGGGTGGTTTTTTTTGGTTTTTTGTTTTTGTTTTTTGTGGGTTTTTTCGTTTGTTTGGGTTTTTTTTGTTGTTGTTGTTGTTTGTTTGTTTTTTTGTTTAGGATTTTTTTTTGGGGGGTTGCTTTGGGTTTTTTTATGTTAGCAGTTTCCAAAGTGCCTTTCCCACACACAGAAAAGAAAAGATAATTTTTTAATAGATGAAATATCTGTTTTAGTAGATGAAATATCAATGGTAAATGTTGTGGAAATACCTTTCATAAGTAATAAAAAGAAGAAGGGCTCATTTGTAAGCGCAGCCATATTCTTAGTGGAGGAGAATAAGGTGCAGTCTTCCTCTTCCCTGCTGCTCCTCTTTCTCCTCAAATGGCAGAGGGTGTGAAAAAAAGTTAGATTTTTGCACTACCCATGCAAAAGGTATGCAGAAACCTCACTGCATTTTATCTACATGGAAAGAGAGGCAGGAAAAATATCACTTAAAAAAGATGAAATTTGAATTTGTGATCTCAACTTAAGATGATTGGGTTCTGTGCTTTTCATTTAGCAAGTTGGAATGTCTCTTTTCTCTATGCACCATACTGAAATGCCTGGAAAATTAACGAAGTAACTAGAAATTAAAGATGAGTTGAGTAAAAGAAGAATGGTTCTGAAACTGAGAATTTATTGTTTGTTGTTATGTTGGTTTTTTTTAAACTTCTTTACCTTTAGACAGACACACATAGATCATGTAGCTGAAATTAATTGGGTCCCCACAATATCAGGAATGTCTGAAATGAAAATTATTCTTTAATCCCTCTGTATGCATCTGTTCAGTCTCTGAATATAACTGGGTAATCTTTTCAAAATATTTCCTGCAACTGGAAGGACGAGGAACCATTTTTTCCTCAAGCTAGAGTTTAGATGGTCATTCAGAAACAATAACAACAGCAAAACCATGTGATTCTTGTCATTGGAATATAAAATAGATCACCAATTGCTTTAGAATGATGAATTTTAAAAAGTAAGAAATTAGCAACTTCATATGCTCAAGCATACTTAGATTTTGAAGCCCATTGTACAAACCTAATTGAAAATAACTGAAAAGTTGGGGTTTTTTTATATTTGGTCAGTTTGGGATTCTTTTTCTGTTCCTGTTTTTTTTTTTATATATATTATTTTATTTATGATGAACCAATATATCTTGAAGGACTAAACCAGTGATCTTAATTCATGTCATACACCAGTGTCAGGACTGCTTAGGAAGTGACAGCCTAATCATAATAAATTCGAGCAGCTTTTACCTCTATAAAATTATCATGGGCAAAGTGTCTCCAAGCATGGGAGAATATTTATTTGTTGCATAGGTGTAAAGGAGGACGTAATTTAACTAGTGGAAACACTGGTACCACTGATGAGGAATGGGGAGGGGAGAAACTCCTTGGAGGCTTTGAAAGATCCAAAATAAAAACTAGGTTTGTATTGCTGATGAATAGCAAAACCATCCTTTTTCTCGCAAACTAAGCATATTTCCTGCAGAATTCACCAAGCAGACCATAAGCATGAATGGTTATCTCTCTCCCATATGACTGTAGAGGTGCTTGTGGAGTGAAATCTTTGCTACAGCCTGCATGTATAAAATACTCTCTGCAGCCAGACTGCAGAGGACTTTGAGTACACAAGATCTGGCTCTTTCCCAGCCTCTCTCCTGCAGCACATCAGGGAGCACAGGGCTTACATTCCAGTGTCTGTGTAATTAGAGTCTCCCTATGGGTAAAATTTAGTTTAAAAGTGAGGAAATATCCTTCTGCACTGAGCAGCAGAAGGTTTCTAGTCAGGACACACCTGTTCCTGTGTGCTGAAGAGTGCAGGATAAAACAGGAATTGTTGGTGCAGAACAAGCATGTCAAGGGGAATCCAGGTTTTAAAGTGGTTTAAACAGGAACAAGTCTTACTCTGTTTGCATGGTTATAATCAGGAACAACTGGCTGTGAAGACTGCAGTGATCCTCAACTTGCAAATCAGATGTTTAGCTATAAGTTCCAGTGTCTACTTTCTTTAACGCTGAATACTAAATGGGGATAAACTACCGGATATGCAATACCAGTCTGATTATTTCAGAACTGTGTTCCTCTGCATTTTTCTATTTTGCATGTGTTTTTTACTTCCACTGAAGTAATGCACCCCTAGAAGTTTACAGCCTTGCTGCTGCCCACTTATGTTATAACATCTACATTCCTGGAATGATCAGCTCCTGCTCTGCTGAATTAACTGCAATACACCATCATTCACTGAGTTTCTTTGCACCTCTGAGAGGTAACTCTTAATACTATGCTAAAAATAAAGTGCAGGAACTTGTTAAAGTTATGCTGGACAATAAAATAAGTTTGAATTTGCCTCATTGCATGATGTGCCTCTTGCCAGCTCTTGTAGGGTTGTCACAAGCTTTATGGCTATTTGCTGCTGTACAGTTTCAGCTCCTGCAGAAATATATTTCAGTTTCTGTTCTTGAATTTTTTAAGGGTCAGCTGTCAAGCACTTCTGATGTTTGACAAATGTTATGTAGTTAAGGATATCAAAAGGATATCATAAGTGATAAGGGGTAATCAAAAAAGAAAAATGGAAGTGCTCATATTTTAAAGTCTCCAATGCAAATAAGTAGAGGTGACCCTTCTGTATGCATATCATTCATTAGCCAGGGAGTATAAAGTTTTTTGTTGAGATGTGTTTTCCAGTTATGGGCTATTTAGGACTGTATGAAAGTCTAAAATAATCTATTTGCTTCAAAGGAAGAAAATAATGCCTTCTAGGCAGTATTATTTTAGGACTTAGAGAATGCCTTTCTATTTTGTCATAAAGCTGTCACCTATGGTGCACCTGAGGCCTGAAGGGGATCATCTCAACAAAGTTAAAAATGGCTGTTCTTTTATTAATAAAACACAGTGTATTACGTTTGTGCTTGCCTTTGCTGCTTTCACAGAGGCATCTCATTTAAAGTCATTAAGAGCTCATTGATACGTTTATTCTCACCACAGTGCACTAATAACTTTCAAAGGTTTTACTATGTGGCTACTGTGCATTTGCAAAAAGTTGCAGTGCCAGGTCAGCACGCATCCTACTTTTCTATGATAAATGAGAAATATTAACATACTAGGCCAGAAACAGATTTAAAATATTTCTAGAGTCAGCTTTCTGTCTTACATTTCACTTTTTTTTTCATGTTCCTACCGTTCTGAGGTAGGTCCTAATTAGTGTATCATATAGATAATTTTACATTATTGTTTTCAGTTTTAAACAAGGATTAAACATCGTTTGACAAACTTTAAAAATGATGTAGTAAAAGATAATTCTCTAATATGACCAGGAGTCTCATACTCTCCCTTGCTGCCTCAGTAAGCACAAAGAATTAATAGAATCTCACAGTACACCAGTAGAAATTCAGAACAAAATAAACCAATATGTAAGTAATGGATAGGCAAAATAATTTTCTGCCTATTTGTAAAATGATCTCTTTTAATTTGGCCACTGGTACAACTAATCAGCTCTTAAAAATCATAAGCTTTGTGTGGAAAATACCACTTTCTACGACATATTCCAATTTATGCATGTTTTTCTGCCACCACAGCTTATTTGCATGAGATAGGTTCATCCATGTTTCCATGAAAACAAATGGTAAACCTGCTGAATTTATTTATCAAGCATTGCATAAAAACTGGATGCCATTTTCTGTTCAGCTATTCCCACTAGATTTTCACTGGTGGAAGTTAGAAGATGTAATTTTGGTCTTGGTGATGTGAATGGTGAAATTTTAGTTTAATTGGACCAGGAATTGACCCAAGGTATTCTGCTTATTATCCTGTATTCATTTTAATGACAGCTATTTGTGATCTCACAAAGCAGAAACATCATGAGTAAAACAGGCATCTAGAGGAGGTACAGTTCTAAGCCTCATAGACAGTGATTTATTTTAAATTACCTGTAGTAAGAAAATAAGTGGTGGAAAATGAATGATGTTTAAAAATATTTCACACCTTGCTGTTAGAAATAGTTCATACTTTTATTGTGTACTGGTGAAAATGAAAAGGAATGTTAACCGTCTTCCTGATTTTTAGGATAGTTTTAATGACTATTTACATGCATTGCTTCCTATACTAAATTTTGCTCTGAACAATGTACAGGACACTGAACGATACAGGATCAAGGTTTCTCTTTCTATTTTGATTCCCAAAGTGTTGTCCACTGTCACAGGAGAAGTGAACTTCATCAGACGTGACTTGACTTTACATCTGCACAGGAGGTTATCCCTTGTAAAAGAGTAGAGTTGTGAATGAAACCTTTGTCTTCAGCTTCCTTGTAATCCTGCAGTACAGTTGAGCATGTTAGCTTAGTTGGAATAATGTGCTGATTTTCTAAAGATGAAAAAAAAAAAAAAATCAGCCCTTTCCTCATTTTAGGTTGCCAGTTCTGTACTTTCTTAGGTTTCACACTACCTGCTTTGGCTTTAGCAACTCTGATTTCAGTCTGTCACCTCCCCTGGCTAAATATAAAAAATGATATGCTCTTCTCCTTGAAGGAGAATATTTAAGAAATGCAGTCCTGGTGAGAATGCTGTTTTGTAGCAGCAGGGATTCTTTTTTCCTGTCATTTTCTTAATTTGGTCTCTGTTTCAAATCTTTATCAGCACCTGTCCTTTTAATGAAACAGATTAAAATGTCTGGGAGTAAACAGAGGATTGATTTGCTGTGAATGTACAGCTTCTGTGCTTTTGCAATACATGCAGTTATGAACAGGGATACCACATGCTTTAATGTCCTTACAGACTCTTAACTGCTTTGCTTGCTTGCCTTTGTGCATGCTGATCTTAGTTCTCGTTTCACTATATTAGGCATTATTAATGTATATTCTAATTTATTTTTCTCTGGGACAAGGAGTATGTTGTGTGAAATGCTGTATGAAATGCTGGAGAGGGGTTATCTGTTACAGAACTGTGGAGATATAGAAGAAAATACTAAAGATACTGGTTAAAGATTTGGGTTAATAAAATGATAACAATATTCTGAAATATTACAGAATATATTGCAGCAGCTCAAATATATTGATGACTGTCTGACTGGGTTAGAGATAAAAGCAGTAGACATGCATTTGCTCTGCTTGCTCTCATTTAATTTCATCATAGTGAGTCACATAGGCATCAAGATTTATATGTGTCTGATAAGTAGTCAGGATAGAGAGTGCTAATGATGGTTGTAAGGCTTTCTAGAATTCTATTTCTTCTGACTTTGGTTGACATTGTGACTCTAAATACTGCAGATTCTGTAAATTAGTAAGTGGGAGACAGAGGAGGGGACAACCCGCCTCAGAACTCATGCCATATTCATCAGTATTTAGTCATCCATAGGTTGATTTTTTTAAATTCCTCCCTTCCCCCATGTCTGGACAGCAGAATGCATGGTGCTTTTCAGGGAATATTTATCAGATTGGAGTGTGCATTTATTGGAAGAAATTGAGGGAAAGTAAGTCCATGCTTACTGAGGGCTGAGGGTTTGGTGAGGGCTTTTTGGTTTGGTACTCTTTTTTTTTAATGATGTATGGGGGGGTTGTTTGGTTTTGTTTTGGTTACTTTTTTGGGGTGGGGGCTTGGGGGATTTTGGTTTTGGTTTTTTTTGTTTTTTTTTTCTTTCCCAGGGAACTTATTTATCCTTC
Source organism: Sturnus vulgaris (assembly GCF_052056855.1). NCBI lineage: Eukaryota > Metazoa > Chordata > Aves > Passeriformes > Sturnidae > Sturnus > Sturnus vulgaris. The sequence goes on from NC_142245.1 coordinate 77,529,026, forward strand.
AATTCCTAGAAAATCTTTTTCATCAGTGATCGGTGCAGAATGGAGAGACTTGGCTGAGTCTTACTGGTTCACATGGGACAAGTGTCTGTAGCACAATCTGTTTCTGCTGATGGCCCTAGCACTGACATGACAGATGCTTGGAAAGCTGCTGTCCCTACTGCCACTATTGTTGACACCATTGCAAGTTCTTAAAGGAAAGTTGCAAAGAGTCTTACTCTAGCTGAAAAAGAAGACCCACAGTTAAAAACAAGGTAGCCTTTTACAGCCTCATCCTGTGGGGTATCTCTTGTCATCAAGTGCTTTTGGATGGTCTTAACTGTAGCTAGTGGGTTGAAGGTCTTCACTTCTTTAAATGACTGTGGTGTTAATGGGAGGATTTGGAATATTATGAGGTGTTTGCACTTCTCTTACTGTCTTCATTTATATGACTTAGGTGTTTGCTGCCGTTGTAGCAGTGGTCCTTAGAGGAGCTACTTTTCCAGAACATGAACAAAGAGAGGAGTGACAGTATTGCAGCTAGAAAAAAAAAAACATGGGAAAAGATAGCTATGGGCAATTTCCACAGCTCTTAATAAGCAGCAAGAGCAAGTATAGCAGAGAAAATCAATAAAAGCCCCTTGTCTACCTTCTTACCTCCACAGCCCTTTCCTGAAACCCACAAGAAAAAAAGATGCAGGAATAAAGCATTTATCTTCAATGTGCCTTTCTGTTAGGTATATCCTGTGGTTGACAGCAAGGCTCTTTTCCACTTTATCATTTCATGCTTGTTTTGGTGGAGAAGAGAGTCAGTTATTCTATTTAATTCTATCAGCTGTTAGAAAGTACCCTCTATTCTAGTGATATTTTCCTTTGAGCAGTTTAAATTCTTCTGAAATGGCACAGATTTTACTGAAGGGTGTTGTTGCTGTTTATTGTATTAATGGCTACAAGTTTCAGCCAGACTCAAGAAGAGGATTCAGTTGATTCTGGGGTGCTCCTTTCCATGTACTTAATGGGAATATATCCCTTCTTTGCTCCTTTTTTTCATTATTTAACCAGAGAAGATAGAGAGGCGAAGTTGAGTTGGATCTGGTAACAAAATTGTTAAGTGCCAATGTGGGGAATGGATCCCAAACACGAAGTTTTACTTAGGAGTCTTGTTACTGAGCATCCTTCTACATAGTTTTCTCCTATAAAGAAGACTGCTTAGCCTGAAGAACTGGAAAAATGCCTCATGTAGGTAACACAGAAGTAGGATGAAATCTCAAAATGAAATAAAACAAAGTGTGGATTTGTTCCCCTTCTACTTTATACTTCTTCTTAGTACAGAATAGAGGCCATAAACCCTAAATTTTCAGGCTGTGCTATGCCTTATCATGACTAGTGAAATTTGAAACAGAGCAGGGTAACCATCTTTCTGCAGCTCTTTATATGAAATCTAGTTTAATGACTATTACCACAAAGAGACGGGTACAAAAATATACATTAGGCTTATTGGTATTTGAATAAAATAATTTTGAAGACAAAAACAGTATTTTGCACTTTTCTGTATTGCAGTCAGCTTGAACAATGGCTAAAAAAATTACTAAACTTCTCATTTTAAACACTTTTCATGATGTGACATAAGGACATTGTGCCTATATTGTTGTTGACTTGGTCACTTCAGAGTGAGGACCTATGAAGACTGAGCCAGTGAAAACATATGTTATGTTCCCTAATGAGGGAATAGGAGTTCAAAATTAACAGGCAGGTTTGGTGTACTCAGCGTCAGGAATTCAAGGCAATAAGAAGTCAGCATGTCTGGAAGAATAGTATACACGTTCTCTGATATAAAAATGACAAGCTAGGAGAGCTGAGTTACCATGATGATGAGTTACTGTGCTCATCTTGTCCTTGGCAATGTGTCTGCTGCCCAGAGAAGGTGTGGATTCGCTATCCCTGGAAGTGTTCAAGACCAGGCTGGATGAGGCCCTGAGCAACCTAGTCTAGTGGAAGGTGTCCCTGCCCAGGGTGGGGTTGGGGGTGGGAGTTTGGAGCTAGATGATCTTTAAGGTCCCTTCCAACTGAAACCATTCTATAATACCATTATTCTTTCAAGAAACAGGTACTTCAAGGGAATGTTTGCCCAAGTTCATTGAAATGTCAAATAATTTTTTTCAAAGACATTGAGAATAAAGAAAATGACTGCATCTTTAAAATGTTTTTGATGCAAAAAGAAAATTAATGCAGATGTATGGATTGCCAAATGTTATGTTATTCTTTTATACAGAAAAATTGCCTTTTCCCACTCCACTGACATATTTAAGCATGGCTACAGCCTTAATAAAGTGAACCTAAGCCCTACACCATTAAGGTAACTCTACAGAAAATTAGGAACTAAAAGCAGCAGAAGTTTGCATCGCCTGTTTGACCTTCATGAGAACAGCAGTGCAATCAATCTTTTAAGTTTAACAGAAGTGGTATAAAATTTGAGGAGGAGACATAAATTTTGCTTCATATGCAAAGAGCTGCATGTAAATGGGTTATCTACCTGTCAAATCTTTAGCTGAACAATATAGACTGAGATAATACCACAAGTCAATCCCTTCCTCAAGTTTTGTGTTATTGGATTTGATTTACTAGTAAAACCACATAAACCCCAACTAATCTTCTTGAATTCTCTGTGAGGTTTTGCATTGTCCCCTGCTTTCTTCTGACTTTCTCATCTGAAAGAGCTGCTTTATGTGGAAACTACTCATCTATCAGTATGACTTGGCATTTTTGTCTTCATTTGTAAGATTGTGATTTGGGGTTTTTTTTGGTTTTTTTTTAAGCAGGTCATTACACACAAAGTCTTTTATTTCTACCTTAATCTGAAATCTGCCAACTTGCTACAAATACTACAAAGAAAAAAGGAGTATTTTATTTCTATATGCCAGTGGATGTAAATAAAAGTGCTATGTCAGGGATAATTTATATTAATTTTTAGGACAATTACTATACGATTGATTAGACTGTGGGCCTTGCTGCCAAAGGATGTTGTAGAAACATAATCACGGAAAAGGTCAAGTATCTGCATTTCTAAACTGAACAGCAGAAACCCTTAGTTCTACAGAGCAGTTACAACTGACAGAAAATTTTAGAGCAGCTTCACTGCAAACACAAAGCAGATGCTGTAAGTGAATTCGGATAAAAAAAAAAAAGGAAAGAAAGGAAAAAAAGCAATCAGTACAGCAACCCTAGCAATACCTATTCTCACATTAAATTCCATTTCTTTTTCACAAGCTCCTATTATCAGACTTTGATGAAACAGGTTTTTTTGACTGCTAATCCACAATACGTGGTATGTTCAGGACTGAAGGATGATGAGTGAAAATCCAGCACAAAGTGCTGTTTGAAATCTCTGGTACTACTGGAAAAATATAAGTGCAGAGCACAGATTGGAGGATATACTGGCTTAAGTCCATCCAAAGGTTCCTGTTGGGAATGTTGCTGGTTGAAAACCAGTATTCCTGCAGTGCTGGTGTACATTTGGGCTCATTCTTGCAAATATGTCCAGTAAAGTCACTCTTACATCAAATGTGTTTGCACACATAGTCAGAACCTCTCACTGCATTTGAAACAGATTCCAGCGAGCTTTGCATTCCTTTTACATCTTATAACTCCTTATTCTGAGTTCTGAGAAAACAAGCATTTTGTTTTCACGAAATTCCCAGTAATTATCACATGTCTTGAAAGCTGTGACTTAAGGCAGATTAGAGTTTCAAACACTTGCAGGCTGTATAGGAAACAGAAACCAAAAGGGCACAAAAGTGCACAAAGGTGCTTTATTAATTCAATGAGAATTAGTGGCTGGGCCAAGGGGTTGGTACATTTTGTAGTGCAGGAAGTAGCATGTTTATCAGGGATTCCCAAATCCCTCAGAAAAGTCCATAATTAATAGTTGTGGTAGCTTCATACATATATTGGCAAAAAGCCTAATAAATGGCTTCTGCATCTGCTATTTCAGTGATGTCATAGGTTAGTTTCTTCCAAGGAAAGAAGAAAAATGAGACATGGAAAGAAAAATAGAGGGTTTTTAAATTTCTCTTCATGACAAATGTGTAGTTGATAAAGTCTTTAACAGTGCAACTTTCTGCAATCACTAATAACTGAGTATGTTCACTTGTTCTTTGATTTGCCCAAACTATTAGGTACCCATACCATTCATCTTTGACTGCATGATAGGCCAATAGAGAGGGTTGTATCACTGAAATATGAATGATTGTGAAGCGTGCACATGTGCACACACATGCCCACAAATTAAGATTCTTCAAACGTGTGTCCTGTCTGTACTGCTGCTGTAATGCAGGAAATTACCAGCTAGCATTTGTATTCATATCAAATTAGTTTTCATCACCATCCACATAAATGTCATAATAGTCTAATACAGTCATAAACAACTTGACTGCACCAGTATTTTATTTTGAATTTAGGGAGCTAGTTACAGTACACCAGTTCTTTGCTCAAAAGCTCAAACATGCCAACCTCAGCTTGATATCTCATTCCCTGTAGGCATACATTACTCATTTCGGCTCAGTCACCAAGATTTTGTGTGACAAGCTATAAAAAGCTCTACAACACTATATGTATGGATCTAGGTGGATCCAGCTATTATTAAAGAATTTTGGACAATCCACTGTTCTAATTTCTCAACACTACCCAGCCTCATAGGAGGCTAGATGAACTTTGTGCATATGAAAACAGGAGATATTTTATGAGGCTATGAAGCTGGGTGCCATTTGAGGATTAGTGGTAATTCTTATGACTGGATACTTTATGTTGGCATGCCAGGACAAGTAAGTGAGAGAAGGATTTATTTCAAGCTGTCACCTGGAGAGCAGTTCCACTGACCGTTTGGGTTGGGTTTGTAAACATTGTTTGTCTGGTCTTGTTTGAGGTGAGGTATAGTGTGCAGCATGTAGGTTGACAGATGTGATACAGGAGTCACAGAAGCCCCATATTCTTTTGGACCATTAGCTTGAGGACCTGGCAGAATAGCAACTGGGAGTTGAGTCCTGGGTCTCCATAGACTATAGTGAGAACTATATGTGTAAGCACTAACTGAAGTTCGTTGTAGAATCTTGGGAGAAATCACATCCTAAATGTTTTCAGCTGGGCAGTAGAGATCAAGGGATTAATGTAGACAACTTCTCTAGAAATATTCACTATCACATTGCTGCAGTTTCTGTTGATGTTTCCCTCCCAACAGCTCTTTTTTTCCCTGTAGAAGCCCTCCAGGCAGATTCAGGATACCCAGGTCCCAGTCTGACTTTGTATTTAAACCCAGTGTCAGAGCTGATCAACCTTTTTCCTTTGTGTAGCTTTCCTGTGGCTGTCTCAGAGGAGACCCATTTGAGATCAGTGGGTCTGCTGGACTGGTGTGCTTGCTGGTGATAAGAAGGTGGGTTGTGTAATGGAAATGTGTCTGGCTGAGTGATTAGAAAAAGTTGGGAAGGGGAGGAACTGAGCACACTGTGTGAGGACTGCATGCCTGGTTTTTTTCCCATTGCTCAGCCCTATTCCTTTCTTGCTAGTGAACCTCTACAGCCACTCTGCTCTCTGAATTTGTTCCATCTTTGTTGTTTTGGTTTTTTTTAAATTAAATTAACTTCAATTAAAGTTTACTTGTATCTTTTATCATTCAGAAAAAAACACTATTTAAATATTTAATGCAGAAAATTGCAAGACTGGGGAAGAAGGAGAGCAATACTAGGGAGCCAGTATGCTTTTGGGTAGCGTAGCAGTAATAAAGATGGAAATGCATTAGAGGCAGGGAGACACCAGGGAATGGTTTTTATCAGTGACAGTATCTGGTGTCCCCTGGGCCATTGCCCTGACTTTCACGCCTTTGTGGGATATGTTTTATTTCTTACTTGGCAGTGAATCCTTTCGAGAATGAATGAATGATTTTTGAATAGAACTGCCTAATTAAAATACCTAAATTCCACCTTAAGTGGAAAACTGAGTTTTGCCATGGGCTGCGAGGACACTTCTGTAACATGGACGATTTCTATTGGGAGCTGCAAATGTGTTAGGCAGGGATGAACTGGGCATCCTTGCCTGTTATTGAACTGTATAAAATTTTGCTTTGTCTCCCTACTCACTTACATAAACCAGCTTTTTCTGTTTTCTTTTTTCTTCCTTCATTGTTTTTTTTTCTTTCAGTATCTTGCTCTTTTTTCAAAGAATTATGCAGTTTCTTGAGCACTGAGGAAACAACATCTATACATTTGTCTTTCTAACAAACTACACTGAGATATTTGAAGAGTTATTTGCACAAAAAATCATTTCAGATACAAATTGTTCACAATTAGGATGCTGAGTCACCTCTACGTCTATTAGATATTTTAAGTAGTGATTTGTCAATCAAAGCCAACAATTAAAGCTTTTCTAAATAAAGAATTCATGTTTTCCCCTCATGATGGTGTCACTATCAAGGAGAATACAGCAATAGGAGTGAACTTCAGAGCAAAACAGTTTGTCCTGAGGACTTGATGTTCACACTAAATAAATTTCAGGAAGGTGTTATTTGTGGTAGGTCTAGTCTGATCCAATTGTAGTTGGAACACATAAGTTTCACTCTTGGAGCATGTCTTCTGGTTATTTTCCTCTGAAAACAAACCTGTTCACTTGCTCTGAGATTATGTGATGGGAACCAAAACACAGTAAGAGTGGATGACTGGGAAATCCCTTTAGAAGTGCACTCTGCATCCAAACAAAAATGTGAAAGTAGATGCATTTTGGCATTCTTTCTATTCCTTTTCAGTTTTCACAACTTGAAATCCAAATGAATAATTAATAACACAAATAGAAAAATATAGTAACAAAACTCCAAAAATAGAATTTCTAAGTTTACAAACTCTTAAGAGTTTTGCAAATGGTATCCTTGAAAATATACCTGACAAGTGGGCAGATGGAATGGAGATTGTTCATGTGTCTATACTGCAGTCTTTGCTATCAAATACCAGTGATCTCAGTGGACATTTGATCTTCCATGTTTGCCTTGTCTTTATTGCATGATTCAGGTCATCCATTGTCCAAGACACCTATTACTTCAGTGGGTTTGGTTCAAGCCCTCGGGGCTCTAATTACTTAGCTGACTAATGCCAGTAAGTTTTTGGGAATTTGCAGAGAACTATGATTGCACATTTCCAGAGAACCTGGGCCTTGCATGTACACAGAGCTGTTCTCTTAGGGGTTTTAAAGGATTAAATGTAATAGCAGTGTACACTGAAACAGAAAGTGTGATAATCTTAGTTAGCCTGCTTGTGTGGCAGAAGCAGCTTGGAAGTGCACAGCATTTGCAGTGAAAAAATCTTTTGTCTGGTTAGATGAATATCCTCTTGTCTTCTTTAACAAAAATAAAGTTCATGTTTTGAGATTGCATCGTGCTGTTTCCATAAAGCTTCTTTGGTTATCTAACTCCTTTGTTTTGCACTGGTGTTTAATCACTTGCAGTATCATACACTCTTCAGCCATGCACATTATCCCTTAATTATATACGACTAAGCCCCTCTTGACTGTAAGACATGTTGTTTGTTCAAACGCACTTACAAATCCATTTTCTTATCAGTTCTTTGCTGAACATTTACACAACGGGGTACTGTTTAAATATGAAAATAAACCTTTTATAAAAAAATTGCTTGACCCACCCACCTGGCCTCCATCTGTGATTGTTCTGTCTCTGCAATCTGTTGTCTGCTTTTCCTCAGCGTGTTCTTTATCTTTTTGGATGGCTGCTATCTTTGAGCGACTTTATTGCCCCTCCCTATTTTCTCTGTGCTTAGTAGAAAGTGACATTTTCAAATCATAAGGATCAGCCAGGCAGATTTGATACGCTCTCTGCTATAAGACACACTTCTGTTCAGAGTATGCAATTAGTAAAGACAACTTCATTTCACAGTATCACAACTCATGCTGTACTATTTGGAATTTAAGCATTGTGTGAATCCAAGGAGTTTTATCATAAAAACTGATACAGATCAATCTGTCAGAATTAGCAATGTTTTTTCTTACCACATGCTTACTGAAACCGAGAAGTTTCTTTATATTTTATTCCAGTTCATTTTCATGTCAGTGAATTACTATAGTTATGCATTTCATTTATTATTCATTTATTATTTCATTTATTTTTTTTAATTAAAGGGTTGTTATGTGTTCGTAATCTCTTAATAAACTGACACTCTAATCTTTAGATAAAGAGGCTAAATCCATTTTTATTTTTAAGGATTATAGTTAAATTCTTACAAAGACAGTTAAATTTCCAGTCTATGCACTGATAAATTTTTTATTGTCTTTTTATTGTGAACCTGGAAGGGAATCCTTTCTTAAAGAAATTAGAGTGTATTTTTTGTTTCCTTTCTGGCAGCATTTCTGTTTCTTCTTATTCAAAGCCAAATGTAACTGTGGAGAACAGTTGCTTTTTTGCATTAAAGTTCCTTCAGAAGCACCACAATGAACTCAAAGGCATGAACATATTTTTTTCTGAGTAAGTAGGACAATCAGCATTAAATGTAGAAATATCTGAGACCAGGATATGCAAGTAAAGTTATTTTTAGATTCTATAGCACTGTTGTGCTGAAGTGGAGTAATTTCTCTCTTGTGGGTTCTTAGAAGTTGGTCTTTTGTTTGGATGGATTTGCCTGCTGTATAATGATGGCCTTGAGGAATGTGTTACAGAAACCTGTGAAAGTTTTTTTTTTTTTCTGGATTGAGGCCTGGAATGGTAATAGTAGGTCATTGTCCAAAGGAAACAAAAATGTGTTATTAAGTTACTTTAACTTCATTTCAAGTGGAAAGCTTATAGAGATGCCTGCTTCTATTCTATTTCACAAGAAAGCCCTCCAGATTTATTTATTGCCAGCCAATTATTAAACACCATTATAGTTAAATTAAATTAAACATCCACAACAAGTTGACTGCCTCAAAGCTTCAAGAAACAGAACAGATCCATTTGCAGCACTTGCTTTACAGAGAACTTTATCCTTGAACCATGAGATGTGAGAGATACCTGAGACTCCCCCGAAAGACCTTCATTATTTCATGGGGCCCAAATTGGTCTCATGAAAAGATTTTAGATAATCTGAGGATTTCATAGGAAACTGTTCCATTTTATTTGTACCTGGAGAGCTGTAGGACAGGATTTTTGGGTTTTTTGGAGGGAATCATCTGTGTGAAGAGGAAGTCTGGCATAAAGATAGAATGATTAAGCTTAGTGCTTTTCTCTCCAGAGAAGCAGAAGAAGCTACTCAGGTTATATTTTTACTGAATTTACATTTTATTAATATATTGATTAAACATTGTTGCTGAAAGGAGTGTTTCTACTCCTTTTTCACCTTCTACTCCATTTTGCAGCCCTCTGCCCCTATGTTAGTGCCTTCACAGACGCTTAATGGCTGTTGAGTAAGCTGGATTGAGGAACCAATAAAATAGCACAAAAGTTAGTTTTGCAATAGTATGTCACAAGGTTTTGTACATAAGGCTTTAGTGATATATGAATTATCTTACCCATATAATAAATTTTTATATTTTGCAGAAGTAGGTTGCTGTTGGGGAACTCCTTTTTCAGCATAGGTGTGTCTACATTGCATTTTGGACATGAGCGTTGAGCGTTTGAACAAAACAGACTGTCCCAAGTGTTTAGGCTTTTAAAGGCAAGTGTTAGGTGAACTTCATGGCATCCTGGGAAGAAAAACTTGGCCTAGTATCCTCCAGCTGATTTGAGCCAACAGTCTCACCCATACCTGTCCATGGATGGGGTCAGGCAGGCAGGGTCAAGGTATGGATTCTCCTGGAAGGTGCGGAGGGGCAGATCCAGTCTGTAGACAGCCTGAGACATACCTACCTGCAGGTATCTGCAGTTCCTGGGGCAGCATAAGCCATCTGTCCCCTCCAGCCACCAGACTTGTCCACTGAGGAACAACTCCGAAGGATGAAAGACAAATTGCAAACCTTGATACTGCACACTTAGATCTCCTTGATTGGTAGACCTAGCTGACATATTTCAATGATAGACCAAAACTTACCCCTCTTTCTGTTTTCCCTCTGATGGTAATTTACAAACAACTCTGTCAGAAAAGCTATCATTGCATCTTCCCTTCACCAGTTCATATTTCTTCTCCTAGAAGTTTCTCACTGCTGCTTCAAGGAAGAGAGAAAGGGTAGCTAGGGAGTGAGAGGGTTTTTTAGATATTTGTTTTTGTAAGGTTTGGTGAAAAAACACAGTGACTCTCTGATTAGAAGATTCTGACAGCTGTACTGGCAAGACTATGGATGCTCATTTGGAAAGGGAAATGAGAGCCTTTGGGAGGCTTACTAGGCATTAGAGATGCTCATGTCAGGGGACGTGTTCACTGCTGTGTATAAAAGGTTGTCATATTGTGGTTGTGTTGGAGTGGTGCTGTGTAATAAGGTTGCTATTTAGAGTGTGACCGTCGCTCTTTGTTTGTTTGATTTGAGGTAATGAGGCTAAAAGATGCTAAAATAATGGAGTTTCTTAACAAAAATCAATAAGAGAGTGAAAAAAACCGAGTCCTATCTAGTACTTATTACTTTTGGGTTCCACTGTACATTTTAGCCTTTAATATCCTAGAATCATGTAATTATTTAGGTGGGAAAAGACCCTTGAGATCATCACCAGTACCCCAGCATAGCTGAATCTACCACTTAACCATGTCCCTAAGTTCCACATCTACACATCTTTTAAATACCTCTGGGGATAATGACTCAACCCCTTCCCTGGGCAGTCTATTCCAAACCTTGCAGCCCTTTCAGTGAAGAAATTTTTTCTTCTAGCCAAATTAAACCTCCTTTAGCACACCTTGATGCCATTTCCTCTTGTCCTGTTGGTTGTTATTTAGGAGAAGAGGCTGACTACCACCTGCTTATAATCTCCTTTTAGGCACTTGTAGAGAGTGATAAGGTCTTCCCTGAACCTACTTTTCTCTGGAGTAAACAACTCAAAAAAAGTTCCCTTAGCTGCTTCTTATAAGACCTGTGCTCCAGACCCTTCACCAACTCTGTTATTTTTCTCTGGACCTGCTTCAGCACCTCAATGTTCTTCTTGCAGTGAGGGATCCAGGATTGAACACAGTTCTAGAGGTTAAAGATGTTTTGTTGAATCCAAAGGCCTTTGCTACATTAGAAAGTCAGGTTAAGAAGACCCAGAAGACCATGAAAATCTTGTTGGCCTGAAATTCAAGAATTGGTTTTCAAATTATTTTAAAATTATTTTCCAAATGATTTGTCAGTGATCAGATTTACTGTATTTTTTATGTGGAAAACAAGCAAACCCAAAATACGTGCCCTTCCCCTTCCCAAATTCCGTTGTTTTCATTATTGTTTTGATGTTTTTCATTCTCTTTCCAAAACAACAGGAAACTATACCTAAGGCACACTGGCAACACCAAAGCCCAAGTGTGCATTAGACACCTTGAAATGTTGTGTGTGGCCAGACAAGGTATGGCTGTACAGAATCTGTGTGAAATCAGAGTTTAGTCACAGAATCGCCACTGTCAAAAGTCCCTGATGAACTCAGTGAGTTGTTTATTATTTAAGTGGCAGTCTGTGTAAGCTGCATTGTTTGAGCTATTCCCCTAGAATAGGGAAGCAAAATAGCTAAAGAATAATCTAATGAAAGCAATCTATTGTAATAATTTCATCACCACTGGGTTGCGGTGTTTTTTTGTTTGGTTGGTTTTGTTTTTTTAAAAAAGATCTTACAGTAATTAGAGTTTAATTTTATATGAGTAAAAAGAAAAAGAAGAAAAACCAACAAAAACCCAACAAAAATCATTACAGGAATGTGACAAATTTAGCATGAATTTTTTGTGTATTTGTATAGAAAAAAACCACCACGTGCATCCAAGTTTACACAGCCAATTTCTTTTTGTTGCAGCAGTTCTCTGTTGTCTGCTGATGCACCCAGGGATGTATTATTCTGCTCAGTTAGATAATCATACAAATTTCCTATCAGACCATCATAACTTTCACAACTTAAGTTGATTTGTAGCTTTAGATTGCTGAATTCTTAGTCACTGTAGTTTTAACAAATTTTTTTTAGTAAAAATTTCAAAAAGTTTATCACTGAATATTACCATTTTAATAAAAAAGGAAGGAACAATAACCAAAATCTAAGGTGCAGAAGCTATGAGCAAATCAAGTGCATTTCTTCATTAGTTTCTGACTGTTTGAGAACCTTCTGAGGAAGACAGTTAAAATTTCTACTGGTGACAATACTTCAGGCACGTATTCTTTTTTTTTTTTTTGGTGATGAACCTATACCACATCCTGCAAAGTGTGGAGCATTTGCTCCTAAACTGGCTAATGAGTTGAGCTGTCACTCAACTTTGAGCAGAAGCTACTCAAGCACCTTGCAAACCTTATCTTGAGGGAAGGGCATGGTTGAACATAAGGGGAGAAAGAGGAAGAGAATGAACAGGAAAGTCAGAATATCTCTTCTTTAATTTTCTAACTCACATTTCAGCTTTGAACTCTGTAACAGAGTAACGGAGTTACATACCTTTGCATTTTTAGTGTGTTTGTATCTCTCACATGCTAATTTCCACCAATTTTCATGGTGGTTTTATATTTGTCATTTTCAGGAAAGTTAATGAGAGTGACATGCCTTGTCCTGGTAAACTGAAAATTTAGTGAAACATTATGTCATAGCCTCAATGCACAACTTTTAACTCACCCAGTTAATTAATTCTCCTCAGAATATGCTAGCGTGTCTTTAATTGCCATTTAGATGTACTGATTCGGAATGATTAGATTCAAAGTAATTTTGCTGTTACAGTATAGTGACATTGGGTATTCTGTGATTTGTATAGGATATGTTCTTCAATCTGATTACCTTGTCCTTGTCTAGAAATAAGCCAGGAAAACAGCATAGGACTACTTGGTGCCTATGTTTCTTTGCAGCTAGATAAGTTAAAAAGGCACATATACTGACATGCTTACTTTTGGGGCTTTTTTTTTTTTTTTTTTTAAAGCAGATTTGGAGAGAGGTGAAGCTTTCACTTCATTCAGTGGAAAAATCAGAGCAAGTTACTGTTACCTAGCTAGCATTCTTTTTCTGGATCTCTGTTCGTGTGACCAGCAGTATGTGAACATCTCTCAAAAGACATTAGCAGGATTTTGGAAAACAAGGGCATAATAGGCTTGGAAAATTAATACGAGGCCTGAGAGATTCCTGACAGGCAACAACAAACATTCAGTGAATGATGGTATGCAGCCATGGGACAACTCTATTTAGATATGTCATTCACACTATAGTTTAGGCACCATTAAAAGTCCTGAGTTTACTCTGACTGAAATATACAACATAGTTCCTTAGTTGAAACATGAATAATCTTTAGATGTTATTGCAGTTTAAAAATCAAGCTAAAATAAACTTCTTTTTCAGTTAGACATTTAGCATTGCATAGTAGTTAGACAAAATACTACAGTCTAAGCTCCTTATAAAACAATATATATTAGGTGCCAGAGAAGGCATAACAGATGCCATCTCTCACTATAAAAGTAATTTACAGTTTCAAACGTAGCCATGACTGGAGCATACACAAATTATTGAAAAAGTAGATCAGAGGTTATAAAGTCTCTTTTTGTTACTAGATTTCTTATGTCTAATATTTCACATTGAAATCTACAGTTGGGAATTGTTTTATAATGGTCTGCTTTCAGTTTTTCTAAACTTTTTCAGAGACTTCAGCTAAAAAGTGCCTTTGGCCAATGTGATCTACCGGCCAAGTAACTCATAAGAGAACAATGCCCCCCAAATGTTTTAAACATTTTATTTTTTTGACACTGCGAAAGATTAAACCTTTTGCATTTCTAATGTCTCCCATGCCAGATTGTCATGTGTTTGTAGCAGGTTAATGCAGAAGAGGGTTGACAAATCTTGCTATAATCACTACCCCATGTTGCTTTTATCCTTGTCTGCTGCTCATTTTGGTTGTGAAAAACCCTAATATATCAGTGACAGGAGGTCTGGATTTGTGGCTGACTGTTATAATTACTCCCACTGAGGCACTGTCAATAGGATTAAAATAAAGATTCTAGACCTGTCCATCCTAGATGAGGTCAGCAACACTAGCAGTGGGAGTACTGCTTCTGCAAGCTGTGCCTTTAGCCCTGAGTTATGGAACCATAGACATTAATATGAAGCAAATATTTGAAAGCTCCAGTGGAGAAGAACCAGCTCATTTTTTTTTCTTTTTTTTTTCTTTTTTTTTTTTTTCATTAGCTAAAATTACCATCTGTAATAAATAATCTAACAGCATCCATCTATGTTCTGGCCCTATATATATGTATGTTAATTTTCAAATGTATCTGGGTCCCAGAGAGTTTCAATTACAGAACAATCCATTTTGCATTTTATAATTAATAAAGTCTTTGCAGCTGCATAACTTCATCCAGGAAACATCTGCACACACTCTTTGTGTATACATCATTTCTGTGAAAAGAGGGTTAGCAGAATTCTCTTTAATTTTCTCAGGCTTGGAGAAGGTAGAAAGGTAGGGAGTTGATTAAGATAATGGGAAACAAATCACAAGAATGGCAAGTTATGCCCACACAGATGTAAAACAAATTCTATTCACTGCTGGTAGGAAAAAATACAACGTATAGGATCACTTATAATATAGTCAACTTATTCAAGTGAAGAGAGAAATGAACCCAAGGAAAAACCTGAGCCCTTCCAAGATGCGCAGTCAATTTGCCATGGTTCTCAGTGGGACCAGCTTGGTACCCCAAGTTCGTAGGTAATACTGATGTTGTTGAAAATCTGTGGTTACTTCTTTGTCATCCTTTGACACTGGCTCTGGAAAAGTGTTGTTTTTTAAACATTAGTGTCATCTTAGCGTGCATAAAATTGTCACACCACTGAGGCTTGCTAGCGATGGCAAAGTCAGGGAATGGTGTGCAAAACAGAGTAAATAGACAAGGTCTCTTGCTCTGCTAGCACAGTATGTCATCTTTATTCTTATCCTCTTACACCAGTCTACTTTTTATAATGGGATCAAGCAGTAATTAGTGTATTCACCTCTAATTATTTTCATATCAACTCAAAAGCTATTATCAAAAACCGTGTTCAATCAAGTGTCTAACATGCTGAAACAATTGTGTGGCCTTTAAGTCTTAAGCTGATATGCCACCTGGAAGCCTTGCACTTTGAAAAATGGAGATTTTCTTTTTTTTTTAGTTGTTTACTGCAGTAGCAAATAATTTTCTTGATTAATGTGTCAGTGCCCTATAACTGTTTATTCTTTTTCTTTTGCTTATGTAAACATCAGTTTTTACATACGTCACTCATAGCCCTCACCATATTTCCATCATTGCTCCCAATTTAAGTTCCCTTGTTATCTTAGACACAAAATGAATCTCATAGTGTTTATAGTGAAAAGGCTACATAAAGATGAATAGTGTTTAACACATCCTTGTTTTCCTTTCTCCTGTCACACAAGTGGGACTATGAACGCTGCTTGTTGCCCTCTGCATCTGCTTTTGTTCTCTTCTCCGGAGGTCCTTGGACTTTTTTTTAATAAAAATGAGAAGAAACATATACCTTGTTTGATCTTTAGCAGGCCACTAAAGCTGCGATGAGCTCACAGCAGAGAAGCTGCTATTTTTCTCCATTAGGTGCAGTCAGCAGCTTATGCCACAGATGTGGCATCATAGTTCTCGTTAGTCTGTGCTAATTCCTCAGTATTTACTTTTGGCTTTGCAAAATTCCATTCTTTACAGTATTTGTGTAGTCCCCTAAGGATACCAAACACACTGGTGAAAAATGTTTGCAAATGCCCTGGCTGCAGCGTGTGCTTCACACGTTTCCAGGTGGGCACTGCGCACCGATGCTGCAGCCGTGTGCCCCACCCTACCGTCACCATGCATCCTTGTCACAGCTACTGGGTGTTCCAGAAGAAAGCAACTTAATCCAAGCCCAGAAAGATTGCTGCTAGGGTCTTTCATGGTATACAGCCAGAATAGTGTACTGCTTTATCTAGGGCTTCCTCAAACCCCAACTACAGGAAAGCTCTCTCATCTGAGAGATTTTGTTCACATTGTCTTTGTAGTTCACACTGGAACTCTGCCAGCTTCCCAAGAAAAAAACTCACTGATGGAGGAGGTGAGAAAATTTGCTCTGAGAAGCAGCCATGGCTATTGAAGACAAGTGAACAAGTCCAAGGAGCTGGTCAGCTCTGGGAGGGCCAGTGATGGACAGTCCCTAGTGGTTTTGAGGCTAAGATACTAAGCAAAGAATTGTGCCTTGGCTGAAGCAAGACTTTCTTCTGTATTTATTGTTGATTTTGTAGTATCTGGGGAAAGAATTAAAACCTAATTGTGTTGTTTTAAGCTGGTTGAGGTCAGGTAGGTAGGTGCTGTTCTGTGTCTTTTTGCTGTCAGGAACATGTAAGACTTTGGAGCAGCTGTTTGAACAAAATGCAGCTTCATCTGGGAAGAGCTGTTCTCTTAAATTAGTAGCTGTAAATGACACAACAGAGTGAATGGAAGAGAATTGTATTTTGTGCTGCCTTTCTTGCCTTTCTCCACACCCCTGTGCTGCCTTTTGTCATACCCCAGAAGTCCTTCAGTTGCAAAACTACTGCTGGATCATAACTTATTTGAGGAACATCAAATGAATTCACATTTTAATCAGATCAGCAATGAATGATGAGGATTAGAGCTACAACATCAGAGTGCCGTCTCACCAATTATATCCCCCTGTCTATCTTCTGTCATTGCTTGAGTTCTGTGCCTTGACTTATAATCTAGGCTTCCTTTATAGGGAAGAAGGGCAGTTAATGAGTGCTTTCCTGTTCTAATGAAATGAAATATTAAAATAGATGTGATCAAATGTCATTTGAGTTGCCTTAAGCTTTGCCATGAGATACTTTTGGGAAAGAGTAGCTGTATTTATCACCTTAGATTTGCATGTACAGAGCTCTGACTGTTATTTGGCTAATGTGTTAGTTTTTTGTTTTTTACAATTAACATTTTTTAATGTTCCTTATGGAGCTAGCAGCGGTGGGGATTTTATACCACCTGTGCCTGTAATCTTAAAAATATTGCATGAAAAACTAAATTGAATCAAAATATGTGGAATTAAAATAGTGTAGAAGAAAACCATCTATCTAAATTACTCATAAAATAAAAAAAACCTCAACATTTCCACCATGGCAATTTGGCAAGGGAAGACAAAAGGGAGGGAAAAAATAATCAAGCCAGTATTTTTGAATGATTCTTTCCCATCTGTTATCTGTGTAGCTGACTGGCAAGTTCTCACACCTTCATAAGTAGTCTGTGCAACACCGTGTTGGTAGAGTTTTCAGTTGTAATTTTTTTGCAAGAACAATGGTATGTGTTAAGAACAGATAAGGACCCATAGGTTCCCAGTTTTTAACCAATAGAAGTATTCTACTGCAAGCCTGAAAAAACCAATTTTTGTGAGAAATTTAATTTTATGAAGAAAGATGGGAGAATAATTTAGTTGTATTCCTCCAATTAGTACCTTTAATTATAGTGTACAGCCCTGTATACCCTCCTTTCAGAAGAACTATGGAGTTTTTAGAAACCTATTTAAAAGTACTGTTTTCATACTGTTAAAAAATTCAGTCCTGGAATATTCTGCCTCTTACATCTCTGGGATTTATAAGTTAAAGGGATGGTTATTAAATGTCATCACAAGCCTCTTAGTGGACAAAAAGCTAATGGAATGGTCGCATGATTTGAATGCCTGAACCTGCCGCTTGTGTTATGCTGTGCAGGAGAATAATTGGCTTTCAGTCATGTAAACTAGTCACAGACACTCAGATCCTTTGAACTCTAATAAGAAATGCACACTTACTTTAAATAGTGAGTGACTAAGCATATAAATATCTTGATGAAGTCATCAGGAAAAAAAAACCAAAAAAAAACTGAAAAGGAGTTTTCTGTTTACATTTTGTTATTTCTGTCTGAAATCTTTATTTTACTCTCTGCATCTTTGCTGTGTGATGTTCCCTGCTGAGAAGGACAGACTGGAAACACAGTAGGGATCTTTGCCTTTTAAGTTGCTCTTTGCTTTGCAGAGGACTACGTGTTGGAAGTTCCGGTGTATTTGTCCAGTGTTTTGTTTGGTATAAGAGGAACATGACAATTTAAGAAAGGCAGGAAACTATTATTTGGTAATTTTAGCTACATTTCTATTGCAAGTACTAAAATAGTGGACATAAGTTTAAATGTGTGCCTTAAGGTACCTGTATACAAATCCGTTCAGCTTTTATGTGCTTTAGTCAGAAAATTCTGAAATAATGGATGAAGGTATAAAAGGATAATTTTGAGTTGAATTTGCCACAACTGTGAATTCACAGGTCAGGTTTGTCTAAAAGTCAAGTTTGTCTCCAAAATTCTTTTTGTTATCTTTCTAGATAGACATATATAACAGCTACTGTGGCACAATCATGCTATAGCACATTTTATAAGCAGGACTAGATTTTCTTCTAATGCAAACTTGCACCCCTTTGTCTATCCTGCTAATTGGCTCTGCCAAATAATTTAGGTTCCATTCACTGGGATTTTTTCAGCACAACAAACTCTAAATGTTATGGCAATTTCAAACATATTTTTCTTAAAAACTTTTTATATTGATAGAGTAATAGCCCGAATTTCCTACTGGTGTAATCCACTGTTGATTTACATAATTCATCAGCTTTAATCCACTGGTCTCTTAAGTATTGCTGCATTTATTTTTTTCTCTGTTGTATGAAATTAATCAGACTAATATGACTCACATTGCTTCAGCAACACTTTGAGTCCAGTCCAAAGGCTATTAAAGTCAAAGGTACTCCTCATTGACTTAGTGAGCTTTGGATAAAGTTCATTGTTTTCATGCTCTTTCCATCACTGTACTACCAGACAACTGAAATAACTGTTCCAAATATCAGTGTCTTTTGATACTTTGCATTTCTGTTCTGAGAAAATATCCAAGCAAATATGAATGTAACCAAAGTAAATTCTCTCCCTCTGAATACAGAATGACTATTTAACTAGCTTTAATATTTTGATACTCAGTACAAAGTTTCACCCGCCGTCCCTTTCCTTTGCATAGAGGTGATGGCTTAAGAAGGCTAGACTGGCTGTTAGGGTTGGAAGGGAAAAAAAAAAAAAAGAGTTAAATAGTCTGGTTGAAAATGCATCTTCTTTGTTAGAAGGTTCTGGAGAGCTTTTGTGTTTTGTTTTGCACGTTGAGAGTGTTTGTAGGTTTGCCTGTAGCATCAGTGCTGAAACTGAGTTTTAATATGTTTTCAGTTTTAGTGTTGTCTGATCCCCACTTCCCTCTTCCTCATTCCCTACAGTTCTCATAGTTTATACATTCCTAAGCTGGCTGTATAGGTTGCAGTGCTCTGCTTGAAAGTCTAATGGTAGATGTGTTTTATGTGTGCTTTTTCCTTGGGAATTGTGTCAGTAGTTGCAAGAAATATTTCTAAACATCACTGTTGTAACACAACACATTTTTTTAATTTCATGGGTTCACAGTGGGCAAACCAAAGTAAGAAATTCTCTTGTATACATATTTCCTATTGTCTACCTTTTGTCTTTCTTTTTGAAAATTTTAGTAAGTTAATTTCAACCTACTTGTCTCTTTCTGTGACACGGGAAAACCAATTGAGCAGTTTATGCTGTCTGCTCTCCTCCTCTTTCTTCATGTTCTTACCAGTGTCATCTTTTAAAAAAATATTCATGCCTCATTCTTACCTCAGGATCAGGGTTTGCTGGTGGGTTACAGCTTTTTTGGGTTTCTGAGATCAGGGAAGAATAAATTTTGCTCCAAAACGACTAGTTCAGACACCATAAACACTTCAGTGTCCTTAGAGCAGATCTCAAGAGTGTTTTCCTTTTGTTTAGGCCTATTGCAGGCATGCAGATATGTCACATCATTATTGTACTCTTCTTTGGTGAAAAACAGATGCTTCTTTCATTTATGTGGCCCTCTGTTTTAAAATATTGGACTGCCAGCTGTTGAGGTACATATAGTATATACTTGAACTCATAAAAATGCCACAAAATTATTAACAGCGTCATCTGAAGAAAAAAAAAAAAAAAGGTGAGCCTATCTTGCTTGAGCCAATATAACAGAATGGCCAGCTTAGATGTTTACAGAAATCTGTAGCTCGTGTGACAGAAACAAAAAAAAGATCAGGATAGAAGTCCATGCAAATCTAAATCTTTATTTGTTTTGTTCTGCTTTAGCTTGTGGCCGTGGGTTCTACAAATCCTCCTCGCAAGATCTGCAGTGCTCCCGCTGCCCTACTCACAGCTTCTCTGACAAGGAAGGATCTTCCAGATGCGACTGTGAAGATAGCTATTATAGAGCACCTTCTGATCCACCATATGTCGCATGCACAAGTGAGTGAGTCATGAATTTAATAGTAAAGGACGTTGCTTAACCAACCAGGTGCAGCCACTTGCAGAGAGTAGTTTTGTCTGGCTTTTCCTGCGTTTGAAAAGTACATTTGCAACGGTAAAAGAAATTGAAAGGCAGAGGGAAAAAGGGTTGACAGTGAATACAGAATCAGCATAAATATAATTTTCAAGTTTGCTTGATACAGCATTGGGAAACACTGCATGTTGCATAAGTGCATAATTCACTGTAATAGATATATGCAGGCCCGTTTCTCCCTAAATTGTTGTAGACAATGTGTATTATGTTTCATAATACCAAAATTAGTAATGTGAAAAATGGAAAGCAACCTCTGTGGGGCTGCACTTTGATTGAACTGCAATTGGATCTGACTTAACCTTCTAACTGCAAATAGATTGGCCTACACAGATTGGTGGTTCAAATAGTGGAAGTCTCCTAAATCCAAAACATCACTAAATATCTCTGTAAATCATATCAGTCCTGAGAACAAAAGACTAGATGCAGCTTGTGTGGCATGTTTAGAAGAGATGAACAAATCCCATATTTGGAAAATCTGTAAAAGAAAACCTTTAAGGTATATCAAGCATTCCTTTTAATTACACAGAAGAGAAACAGCTAAAAAAATGTTTTCTATCTCAGTAATTGAAACGCTACCTGTGTGTCCCACTGTGTTTTTGTGTAATTACCCTGAACTTCTTTGTGTGTTATGTAGGACCTCCATCTGCACCACAGAACCTAATTTTCAATATCAACCAGACTACTGTGAGTTTGGAGTGGAGTCCTCCTGCTGACAATGGGGGAAGAAGTGATGTGACCTACCGCATTTTGTGCAAGAGGTGCAGCTGGGAGCAGGGCGAGTGTGTTCCCTGTGGGAGTAACATTGGATATATGCCCCAGCAAACTGGATTAGTAGATAACTATGTCACTGTCATGGACCTGCTAGCTCATGCTAACTACACGTTTGAAGTTGAAGCTGTGAATGGGGTTTCTGACTTGAGTCGTTCCCAGAGGCTTTTTGCAGCTGTCAGTATTACCACCGGCCAAGCAGGTAAGTTTTCATCACTTATGAATCTCAACACTGTGAGACTGAGAGAAATTTGGAACATGCAAACTATAGATGCAGTAAATCAGGAGCATGTTCGGTGTGTTCTGGCTCATTAATCTTTTCACCTTGCCAGCTATTTAATTTGAGCTTATACTATTTCAGGATAACCTGTCCTGTTTCTTGGCCACAGCATAGCTTTCAGAAAGCATTCACAAAAGACTTAAAGAAGACACACAGCTTTGTTATTAAATAGAATTTCTTAACTTAAGAACTGTTGTTGTTGTTGTTACTTCATTATAGTTAATTCCTAGTATTTGAAGATAAAAAAATAGGTATGACAGTTCTTTGGTGACTTCCTTTTTGAATTTTTTAAACATGTATGGGAGTCCCAGGTCACTGGAAGATGGTTTGGATTTCTGATGGTGTTTTCAGTGTTAATGTTTTCCCTCAGGACAATATTTCTGATTTATCTTATATTTCCAGATATTTGATTATGAGATGCAATGAGAATGTGATGATTATTCTTTGTTTCTTCTATTTATCATAATCTGACAGGTGAAATGTCAGGGGAAGTAAAATCAAACCAGCATATCACCCCAGGGAAAAAAAAGGCTTTAGTAGTTGTCTGCATCTGAATGAAAGGGAAAAAAAAATAAAAGAATTTTCAGATTTAGGTTTCTGAACTGGCGAGTTGCTTGTTGATAAAATTACATGTGGCAGTAGTGTGCTGTGGTCTTAAAGAGAGGATAGTAAAACTAACCTTTTGTAATTTGAGCAATCTTAAACCGAATATTATTTGCAAGATCTTGCTTTCATATAAATTCTGTAAAAGAAAATATAAACTGACTAACTGATGTGATGCTTCCTGTAAGAACAGCTTCGTAATATTTTAAAGGATACTTCATACTTATATCTTGGAGGAAATTTCAATGGCTGTGAATCATACTATTTTTTTTTTTTTTAGTGCAGTAGAAATGAACCCCTAAAGTAATGTTTCGAACTAAGAATAAACTCACCAAACAGGGTAAACAAACGAACAAACAGGGAAAACTGTAGTTAATTTTACTTTAAAGATAGTAATCTCAGAAAAAAAAAAAAAAAAAGACAAGAAATGTAGTTCAAAACCTTCCTTCCCTCCCCGCAAATTTAGGACAGTTGATAATGGCTGTTAAAGTTAGGCTAGAGTATTTATGGTATATTTAATCTCCTTACAGTGCTTTCATGGATTTCAAATGATATTTTGTATTATTTTGGAACCATCTCTGTGGCTGAAAGGATTGGTCTCTGTGTTCATTCAGTTCTTGAAGTTTATGATGAGATTTTCAGCACAGAAAACTTACCCTGAAACTATTTTTGCACCACAGATGATATTACTTTGGCACCATGATTTTTCATCTTCAAAATAATTCTCCAAACATGCACAGGTGGACAGTGTTGTGCTCTCTGTAGATGACGGTACAGAGCTATCACATGAAGAAGAGGATTTGGACTTTTTCCTATTTAGCTGAATCAAATTGGCTTTACTTTATGTGCTTTGATGGTTCAGTGGCACGCAGGGTAAAGGAAGAAACAGTGCAATTTAGGAAGATGAAAAACCCTTAATCAGAAGTTCACTGTGTTTTCTCCAAGATAACTCATTATAGTTCATTGTTTTGTGTTGTCATAGCCATGGATTTGCAGGGCTTTTATTTGACCAGAAGTTGTAACAGTTATCCTGTGCTATCTTGTAAGTAACACAAGCTATTTGATTTTATGAAAAGATCCTCACATCAAGCCCAGAGATGTCAGTGAAACTAGAGCTTTCATATATGTTAGAGACAGCATCTACACTTTACTAAACATTTAAAGTAATCAAAAATCTTCAATCTCCTAAACAAGCTTTATAAGACCTTGAAGAAGGAGATCTGACTCTGTTCCTTCCCTACTCTTCAGTTTACTGTAGGATTATATACAGGCCAGCATTTCCCAGGATTTGACACTTTTTAGCAAAAGGGTAAAACTGAAGCTTTGCCTGTTTAGCACTTCTGATTATAAAGATTTAAAGGCTTCCAATTTGGCATCTAAAAGGAATATACATGGGGGGACAGATTTTGGAAAAAAAATGTCTTTAAGCTGTTTTCATTGCAGTTTTCTCTGTAAAATGAAGGTAACCTTCACTTTTCCATACCAAGCTCTTCAAGATTTTCTGATTAGAAGTGCCACATAAATGCAGCTTTTTGGTTTTTTTTCCAGAATTACAAAATTTGTGTTAAAGAAAATACAGACGTTCAGAACAAATGCATTTAGCAAAAGGAAAGACCTCTGCTACATTTTTTTTTTGCAACAGCATGTTTTGGATCCTAATACTGATTTCTTTGGTTTCTCAAGGAGGAAAATATTTTAGGTGGAACAGATTGATGACTATAATTGAACAGAAAGAGACTGGTTGCTCAAAGGAGACTGTTATGCTTCTGTGTTTCTCTTTTATTTTACCATGGAGAGAAAGAAAATGTTGGATTTATTTATAGCCAAGTAAACTAGGATTCATGCAGCTCTCATTTGTTCCTGTGTGACTGTTCTATACTTCTGGCAAAACTGACTTTTTCTATGCCCATACTGCTTTTTATGTGTGTAAATGTGTCTAACTAAACCTTCTTCACATGTTATTATGCTAACACAATAGGTGGCTATATATAATTACTGGGTTCACCAGTTGCACAGAGGATTGCAATGAGATTTTCTCTTTGTAGTTTTGGTTTAATTGAATTGCTCCTTTGTGGCCATAGTCACAAAATTCAAATCATTGTGTAATGATAACAGGAAATTATTGATAAAAGAATGGGGTTATAGAATATATTCAATGTTTCTTCACCCACATGTAACAAGCTTCTGATGAGACAAAAGAGAGCATGACACATAAAAGAACCAGGTGGTGGATAAAAATCTATTTATATTTGTGGAAATAACACAATAAAATGACTTCAAGTGGGTAGGTATCATTTCACATCGCTTATACATACACATGTATGACACATTGCTATTCATTCCTTGTTTTAAAAAGACTTTGTGACTAGGCTATCAGTTGTCATGGCATATTTTTGTGCTTCAGCCATGAACCACGAGGCTTTTGGTTTTGCTTTTTTTTGCTTTTTTTTGGACAAGATTAAGTACACTAAGTCCCCCAGGAGTAAAGCATCTTGTTTCATATCTTGCCTATCCAGCATCACATAAAGAATACAGGATGTCATCCCAGTACTGCAAGCTGATCTATGAGAACCCCTGCATCCGTGTAGAATTCAGACTTGAATGTGACTAAGCTCTAGTTACAATAAACAAATGCACTAAAGAGCTGCACCTGGTGAACAGCTGAAAAGCACTACCTTTGTGAGCTTGTTGAATGGGTTTTTACCAAAGATAAAATTGACCACTTCCCTCATAAGATATTCCCCTTTCATTTGTACTGGTAGTGCCTTTTGATCCATCAAATTCCTTCCCAAATTTTACATTTTTTCCGTACAACACCCAGAAGGTGAATGGAAATTGGGTAGGTTTCACTGCAGATGAATATTTGTTATATTTTGACATTTGTGCATTTTCATTTTACAAAATATTCTTCAATATCAGTTTTATAATTTTTACGTTGAAATTTTTGCAAAGATAGTGTGTTTTTAAAACGGTCTTTTGCATCCTTTTCTCTAGAAATTATCCGAATGAACAATGGATTCATCTCTGGTAAAGGGTTATGTACACCCAACCAAGCCAAGGCCTTGATAAAGCTTAGGATATTTTGAATGACTAGCAAAATTTATCAGGGTTTGAGAAAATTTAAGTGTGTGTCCTTAGCCTGCTTAAATTGCCTTTATAGTCATTGAAAAGAAAAAAAAAATCCAAGAGGTCACTCATCATGCCTTATTACTGTAACTAAGACAAACAGCAGCTAAAATGCAATGCCAATAACTGTCCCTAAATGTACTCATTGCTCTTGTGCAGGGAGCACTTGCTAAAGTTTGCTGCTGCTTCACAGCAGGAGAAAGGTGCCCCATAGCACT
The DNA here is from genome assembly GCF_052056855.1 of Sturnus vulgaris. Taxonomy (NCBI): domain Eukaryota; kingdom Metazoa; phylum Chordata; class Aves; order Passeriformes; family Sturnidae; genus Sturnus; species Sturnus vulgaris. Next base: position 77,554,500 of record NC_142245.1, read on the forward strand.
CTTAGGTCATGCAGTGCCTTCAGATGCACTTAATGCTGACAAACTTCAAGTGGTTAAAACACCCTGATACAGTTCCATAATCAAGACTTACTCTTGAAAAACATTCTTTTTTAGTAACAATTTCCTTTGTATATGTTGATTTGCTGCTATTCCTTTTTTACGTCTTAGAGTTCAGTTTAAGACCTTTTCCTACAAAAAAAGCGCAGATCCCTGATTTCACAGTTTTAACAAAAAAAAAAAAAGGAGAGAAATTTTCAAATTGGCATTATCCCAGCAATTTGAACTGAAAAAAAAATTACATGCTATAAAATCATGACTGTTAGCAGCAGCACGGTTGATTTACATGACAAGAAATGGCTGAATGCATAAATGCAAATCTGTGGGATGGATTCTGCCTTTCTTAGGTAATTCCTAAGTCTTTCTAAATGAGAGAGACACTTCGCATTCTCTCATGTTACATTTTCCTTTCATTCTTGCTGCTCATAATTTTTCTTTTCTTTATTTATGCTTTTTCCCCAGCTCTCATTATCCCTACTCATTTTTTAAACTCTCTTCTTTCATAGCCTCTGCACTACTGACCATCTATTTGTTTCCTGTTCACTGTCAGTCTCATTTAAGCCTGACTTTCCTTCAGCAATGAGCTGTCCCCCAGCAGAGGCAGCAATCAGGAAGATTGATGCCTGCGGCTTTCCCAGTCACTATGACCTCAGTGTTCTGGTCCTGTTCTCACTTCTCTCCTTTCCCCAGGCCGTTTTGGTTTCTTCCCATACTGCCACCAAGTTGTTTTAATCTACCTTTGTCCACATCTTCCATCCAATGTTCACTTCTGGTGCTACATGACAGCTTATTACAAATAGCTTCAGTGTTCAACTCAGCATTTCTTCAATGTTTTCCCATTTCAGTGGACTTGCCTTAGCTATGGATTTCCTTGGTTATTTCCTGCTAAGGACTTTACTTTTTGAGCTATGCTTCATCTCCTAACATCCAGCCCTAGGTCAGTTTTTGCACACTGATACGGCTACATCATCAATATTTATTTTCTTTAAAAGCAATGCCTCATGTAAAAATAATTCAGATTATAAAAATAATGTTTTCTTTTTACTGAATGTGTTCCACCTGTTGAGCTGGGGGAATTATTTTACAAAAAGTCACTTTTCAAATGTAATATTAACTAAATGCTTTCATTAAACAGAGGTTTTTAGAAACATATGTGATGGTGACTGCATTTTGGGTTACCATTTTGCTTATTTTTTTAATGGGAGCTATATGGATGTCTGTGCTTATTCTTAATATTAAGATATATTTTAATAATTTTAATTTTTTTCCTAGACCAGTAGGCAGGGAGCATAGCTGTGTAAGTGTTCTGCGCTCCATGGTAATCAACTAAAAAGGGAAAAATTAGAGTAGAAATTAGTTGCATATGATAGTTATTATTCTTCTACTTTTTTTGATGTCTTTTCAGTACATTAAAAGAATGGATTGGGTTATTTCTGTGGAGCTAAGACTGCGTATTGATCTGCAATCACATTACCCTGAACTAATATCACAGATTTTTTTACAGGAGGCGATAACTGAGTTTATACCTGAATTAAACTGATGGATAAAAACTTGATAAGAGTTCCAGTGTCTGTATAGCAAATACCATCAGATCAAGAAAAGCAGTTTGTTCATTCACTGATTGTATCAGGTCATATTTAATATTGTGACATCCACAAGGTTATAGAGATACTACAGAATTGCAAGGTTGGGGCATTATTATTAAATTATTAAATGTTAGATTTTTCTTCAGGAGTTTCACAGAAGGAAATATCTGTATAGGATATTACATGGTATGGCACATATATTTGAGAGTTTTGATGATATTTTATATACATGCACAGAACATGTATATTTACAAAAAAATTTGGAATGGCAAGCAGTATGTTTTATACAAAAATGTACCACAGAGTAGCTAATTGATATTAATTCCTTTTTCCCCCTATTATTTAGTTCTGATTTGTTCCAGTATTTTTCACTGAAAGATAAGAGAGATAAAAAGCAAGCAGGTGCTATCTGTGTTGCTTAGGGTCTGATCCTGCACCGCTGAAGTCAATGGAAGCTTTGTCATTGACTTCAATAGGAGCAGGATTTGAACCTTATGCTCTGTCAGAACACACAGGAACAAAAGCAATGGGCGTTCTGTCATCCTGAAAGGAAACTTTAACTTCATATCACATTTTGAGTCTATGTTAGGTTTTTGCACATCAGTTTGGAACTGAATATAATTTGGATTTTTTTAATAGTATACTAAACTATGTAAGTTTTGTACAGTGTACTAAAGTAGTATACAACTATGTAGTTTTTTTGTTTGTTTTGGGGTTTTTTTTTGTTGGTTTTTTTTGTTTTGTTTTGGTTTTTTGGGTTTTTTTTGGGGTTTTTTGGGGTTTTTTTGGTTTTTTTTTTGTTTTTTTTTGGGGGGGGGGGTTGGGTTTTTTGGGTTTTTTTTTGTTTTCTCAAATGGATATCAGAACTCTTGCCTGTCCAGCTCTATCAGAAAATCTTTTTTTGGAAGACATGTAATAATTTTTGCTAAGAGACTTTTTTTTTTCCTATAAAGACTATGCAAATTTTACAGTAGTTAGAAGTGAAAAGAATGGGAAACTTTAGTGTGAGTACACAAAGATAAAGTAAAGCTTCAGCTTCACAGAAACAGAACTCCAAATTAGAAATGGTCTGATTAAGCTATGTATGTTGAATGTTTGGTGACAACCTGCTCAGAGAAGCATGACAGCCACAGGGCTATTGACTTTCCTGTGCACTGAGCTATTGAAAAAGCAGGTTATGTCACCATGGTCTAATGTACACTACTCAAGAATAATTTCACCAACTGCACAATAAAAAACTATGTACTTGAGGGAGAAAATGAGCAACATGAAGTACAATTTAGCCATGGAAAGGAGGGATTACTTTACTGATGTCGCACCAAGGACTAGGAGCCCCTTTTTTCTTTTAAAAACATAGGTCAGCTGTTTCCTCAATATTTATGAGTTAAACCAATTGTGTTCATAAAAACAGTGACGAAAAATTAATCCTCATCTAAAAAAGCAAGTGTATGTATTAACATCACACTGTCTATGACCAGTCCCTGAAAGTTGTCTAAAATTAAAGAGCTCTACTTGTGACACCTGCTGGGTGAATTTTTAAAACCTCATAAATATGCCTGACTTCTTCTTTCACTTCATCCATAGTTAGATTTTTTCCTCAGGCCCACAAGTTCTTTTCAACAGAATAGAAACTCCTTGCACTTTATTATACTTTTAGGAACCTTTAATACATGGTTCTGTGATGACCCAGCTAGCATCAAAGATTTTCAAGATCGGTACACTACAAAGACACGAAATTGCTTGATATATTTATACTTGATGATACACATTCTAGAGCAGCTAATTAACTTAAGTGCAAAGAATATAAAACTCCATAGACCATTGATTTTCACAGCAGAACAACATCTCCAGTTCTTCCTTTTACTGCCTTCTGTGAACTGTAGTATGGTAACTGGATGCAGGATATCATCAGTAGGACCTCTGAACTCAGTGTTCTTTATTTGTTTCAGACCTTTTGAAGAATTCAAGTGCCATTGTCATTAGAACAAACAAAACCTTTCAAGTGCTCAGATGCTTTTTCAATGAGAATTAACATCACTGTTGAAAGGCACTATTGCAAGTGTGTAAATGCTATCAAATGTGAGATCCTAATTAAGGTTGAATGTAGTGAATTAAAAAATTCTTAGACTGTAACATCTCTATGTAGTGAAGCATTTGATGACAGCATGGCAGGAAGCCAACCTACTGTAATGACTCTTGTGGAAATATTTAGGAGAAAGAAGGTAGCTTGTATAGGGAGAGCTAAAGAAGTTTCTTCATTACACTTAAATGATGCCATGTAGAATTGTCCAGCAATTTAAGACAATGTATTTCCACTTTCCTTTTTTTAGATGTGTTTTCTTTAGAATAGAGTCAGAGATTGTGCTGCTTCTCTTCTGGATCATATCATTACTTATTTTATATTTGTTGTGTGTGACAATAAGCCACCTTTTTTAGAAGAAGAAACAGATTTGGCTAAATGGGCCTTGAAAGGAAAAATACAAGTCTTCCTCTTCTGGCTCATGACCTTCTGGCAGTTTAGGGAGTATTAATGGTCGAATAATAAATGATTCGTCTCTGGCAGGAAAGGGTGAAGATAGACTAAGTCTTTGAATAGCTGGGTATGATCTTTCTGATGCTAGTGGGGTACAGAGAAAGGGAGACATCTCCCTTACTAGAACATTGCTGACTTACCCACTATGACAACCCATGGGCGTCAGCAGATTTTTTAGGTGCTGGAATAATCTCAATAATTAATAGCCTGGAGAATTATTGCCAACTTTGACACATCACTGCCCTATGTAGTTTCTTGTGCTTTGTATGTGATAGAACTAGCCATAGGGCATATTTGTAACTGAATAGTTTTATCTACTACTCTTTAGTGTGTGTATTGTTTTATACATTTAAGCATTTCTGTAATCTTTCCCTGTAACAGTCAAAATATTTAATTGGTTCTATTTCTAGAGAGAACTCTCTTGGCAATTTACTGAGGAAGCCATGGTTGAAGACTGCAAATTGACAACAATAAAAGTGTTATCCCAAGTTCAATAGTTAATGTTAAGATAGGAGATGCTGATTATCTTTTTTTTTGCTTCGTTAGTGATGAATGGAAGCAAATTTGATGCAGACAGCAGTCTGGTGGAATGATGCAGAGCTATCTATGAAAACATCTGTACTAATCCACCAATGCAGTAAATTATAGCTACAAGCAAACGACATTGATCCAAGAGGATCATTAACAGCTTTAACCAACTGATCCAAGTAATAGGGTAAATGAGAGTACATTATCAAGATCTGATTTTTACAGCTGTCAACTACAATTGCTAAAACATTGTTACCACTTCCTCTCAACTTCAACCATTTTATGACTCAAATTTAGTGTATCCTATTGTGGTCAGCCAACAAGGATCAATTAAGTGGTAAAAGACGCAGGAAAAAATTGCCCAGTGATCATGCACTCCATTTACCAGGAGGTCAGTCACAAAGGGAGAGATAATTGCTGCAAGCCAGCAAAATTAATCGGGGATGAGCCAGAAAGGATGATGTATGTTGTGTGACAAAGTACGTGACAGAGATGTACGTATAAACCTGTAGCTACTTGCCTTGTTGAGGACACAAGGACAAGAGAAGGAGACATGTGAAAAACAATTAGCATGGCTTCAGAGTTAGCAATTCTTAATTATCCATAACATGTCGACATCAGATAATTAGTGTCCCAATTTTTAACAATATTTGGTCATTAACTACAGTAGAATAAGAAAGATCAAGAACAGAGCCATTTGTCTGAGCTAAGTGTTACATAATGGTGTCTACATGTGAACATAATACAACTAAATCATGCTCATGGTAATGACACAGAAATCTTCTTACTGTGGGACCAATATAAATGTCCTAAATTCGAGCTTATAACAAGCTGCTTTTTATGTTTCCATAAGGTAGTTTGTTTGTGTTGGCAGCCTGCAAAATAAATAAGATTTTAGTGATAGCTGTAGTTTTAAACTCCCTGAATTGCTGCTTTAATTTGTACATTTAAATTTTCAAGTGTCATAAGTTTCATGACTCAGACCATTTTAATATTAATGCTAATTAAGAAAAGGTCATTTCTAGCTCAGTTTTCTGGACATCCAAGACTCTGTGAGCATGCTAAATACACATCTCTTTGGAAAACTTTCCTTCAGCTCCTTTATCCTCTGTCAACGGTTTTTGACCACTTTTAACTGTGTTTGACAGAGAGGTAGAAATCTTAACATCTTACCTGTAGTCAATGGGCCAAAAGAGACCTCATTCCTTGCTGAATGAGGTAAATAGTGTGTCAGACACAAGAGAATCCACATGTGCAGAAATACAGAAAACCTTAAGAAAAAATATTCACATCTGCTTGGATTTTTCCAATGTTAGTGCAAGAAATCCTAGAAGTGCAGAATGGGATGTTTCATATCTTCCATCTTGCTTTATCTCTATAAGAAAAAAGTGAGGGAGAGGCAGATACCCATGTACTTGAATGTACATGTAGCTCAATCGCCTTTTAATTACTCTCTCTTCTATCCTGTTAGTGTATTTTCCAGAATTTTTCAGACAGATCTCACTTCCTTTTAAGTAGGTTTAAGATTAGGGATGAGGACCTGTCACTGTGATTCTTAGCTTTGTTTGTATGACCCCTCCTAAACTCTCACCTGCGTTTCAACAGCTTGTACAAAATTATCCATTGAATCTGGTGTTTTCTCTCATGTGTGTGCATTTGCAGCAGCAGACCCTTCAGTTTCTGCATCTGCTATCTCACGTCTGCTGATGGATCTATTTGCCATCTCTCGTTTTGACCTTTTCTGTCTGTCACTTAAACATTTCCTTTTTTTTTTTTTGAGAATCCCATTTCCTAATTCATCATGGAGAGCTCACATTTTTCCATAATACCCAAGCTCCTATCAGGCAGTAGCTGAGTCAGCAGAGCAGATTCAAAGCTAGTAAACCCTGATGCTTATGTGGAGAAATGCCATTTATTTCGCTAAAGAGTCTATTTAAGTTCATACAGCCTCTAATCATGGCTGTGAAATAAGGAATTGGATGCTAATATTTCAGAGCCAATACTGTAATGATGTGTCTCTGTGGACCTCCTGTGGAATTATTCCAGATATTCCCTTGTGTAGCTGAGATCAAAATTTCACCCTTCGTTCTAATTTTTTGTATTGCAGCTTAACTGATAATGAAGAGGGAACAGTGTCATTGCACTTCATATTGTGTAGAGTTAATCACATGAAATATTTTAGGGCTAGACATTCTGCTCTTTGATGTTGGCATTAAACATTAGCATTTAAATCTTTGGTGGATATTTACATTGTTGTAGTCAGTGGAGATTGATAGGTTTCTTTAGGGAGTGATTTGGAACAGGAGCCAAGTTTAGGAATTGTGCATTGACTCGTCCTTAATTACAGAGGAAGCGTTAGATTACCTTCCCTATTTAGCCACCTAAATTAACTGGCAAAAGTTGATGACTTGAATGCCCTCTTCCTCCCACCCCCCACATACACAAATGTTAATTTCTGCCACAATGTTAACATTAAATATTTACACATTTTTTTTATTTTCAAGAAAATACTAAGCAAGCAAGCAAATTTTAAAATAGTTTATTGTCTGTGGGAAAATAATTTGCTTGTATTATTAGTAATTCATGTTATTAAAGCTTTTTGAAGCTGTTTACCAAGGACTGAATTAACCAAAGTGCTTAGTGAGGATATTCATATACAGGTGTGTCCTAAAAGTAGGGATATTTCACTTGATTGCAGTTTATAGCTTTAATGTTAAAAATGTTTTAAAAATATGAAATACTTGCTTTATGATTTATATTTATTGTAATGCTAGTTGAGTCCCCTTTAGGACGGCAGCAGATGTCTTTATAGCTTATTTTGTCTACAATAATGTGGTGATGGTCACCCATCAGTGTTACAACATTCCGTGTAAAAAATTAATTTGATGAGCCATGCAGTGGCACAGAACAATTACAGTCAAATAACCTTCAATGAGCAATAAGTAGAGAAAGTGAACTCCTTCACCAAACTCTTGGAAACTGTTCCTCAACGTTTTCCATAGAAGATACCCCAGGCTCTCAGAATATTGTCACATTCACAGTGCTTTGGAGGGTAAATTCTGTACACCAAAGAGACCACCTTTCAGACCTATGCTGAGATGTTGGTGGTGATCTCTCAGGAAGATATGTCCCATCCCATTTAGCAATCTGTAGATCTAAATTGATATCTCAAGCTCCACTGGAATACCAACAGACAGGCAGTGGGACTCCTAAAGAAACTAATGGGTGTGCCCTGTTTACCAAAGCTAAGCCTGCTCAAAAGAGATCAGAATTCATCCTCTGTTCCTGGCATGTCAGGGCTCATGCTTGCAAAATTAACTTCTTTGTCTTTTAAAACAGTGTTCCCATGTTGAGATTGCCAGAATTATGCCCAACTAGCTAAGCATGCTAACAAAGTAATGATATGGACAAGCATGCATTCATACTCCATTCGAACTCTAGCACCATTTACTTTACTAGATTAAGTTTACCAAATCTCCTGAGGTAAATTTATAGATCAGGAGGTCTATAAAATTTGACTTCTTGCAAAATATTGTAATGAGCTAATCTCAAAGTGATAAACCTATTCATAAAATCAGCACAGCTCCTTTCTGGGGGAAATACCACAGCTGCCAGCTGCAGTGAAGTTGGTAAACTAGTACCATGCCTCTCGTGGTCACATGGTTGTATAAATTTCTATGAATGCAGAACACTCCTGGGAACAATCATAGCTTGTTTCATAAATTCTATTTTGGAAAAGTGTTATGCTTTCCACTGGACCCACAGAAAGTGCTTCAGTTTGTAGTTCCTATTTTTAAAGTTTGCATTATGTTTCAATACTGACTTAAATTTTCCTTTTGTCTACTTACTATGAAGCCTAGCAAAGGTAAAAAATATTCAGAGCATGTATAACATGGTTTTGAAGCTATTGATAAAACACAGAACTGTTGTTTCAAAAAGTGGGAAGAGCTCAAGTATATTTTTGGTAGAAGAAATTAATTAAAGAATTTCTAAAAAAATATTCTCTTACCTATTTATGCTCTGATTCAAAGTCAATGGTAAGTTTCTCTTTAACTCTCATAGGTAGCTAAGCCATTTAAAATGACTATAAGGACAAATAAGCTGGCACAAAATTGCTTTGCATTGAACTAGCTCTGAACAGTCACACATTCAATATCACAACCTAGCACACATTTTAAAAAAAGCGTAAAGAGAAGGTAGTAATTATTGAACTTTTTCATACATTGATCCTTTTTCATACGTTTTAATAATCTCAGATGTTGCATCTAATACAAGGTTGTTTAGACATTTTCTCTAAAAATCTGGGATCTGGGAAACGCTTACCGATGTAAATGCTCCGTTTTCTTCAAATATGGAATAAATACTTAGGAATTTGCATAAACTAGCTGTAAAAAATTACTTGATCCTGTGTTTTTTGGGTGGGTTTTTTTGTGTTCAGAAGTGCATGTAGTGTAATGTTTTGAACTTAACCGGTGCATCTCAGGGGGAGCTTTGGTGTAAAAAGAGTGGATTTTGACCCATGTAGCTGTAGAAAGTAAAAGTCAGTGATCTCCATTAGACTGTATATCCCGCTGGGTAGTATCAGTTGCCCTTTTGTTATTGTAAGCTCTTTCTCTTACTTTTACAGTTTAAATAAATATATTGAAGCCAACGAGTTAATGACAAATTCAGGAAGTCTTGACTTAACGGTGATGAAGCGAGATGCGTTTTGTGCCATTCAATGTACACAATTTATAGCCCCGTTTGATTGCCGCGGCATGTCCTCCGCCTGTAAGGATTGCACCCGGGGGACCAGTCAACTTATTAATTCATCACTTGCTGCCTTTCATGGTGCAATAGCCCTTTATGGTGTACAAGCAGAGAGATCCTGGAGTCTGAAGGCTGCCGGCCGACTGGTTCCACTCTAGCTGCCCCTTTGTGTGCAGGCACAATGCCGGCAACTTTTCCCTGGGCTCCTGTTTCCCAGAGGCCGAGCTACCCTCCTTTTGTCTTACAATAGGAGCATGGTTACAGGGACTTCCAGGGAGGAACGGCCTTCCACAAGTTAACCTGTAGCTTTTTTAAGTGCCTTTTGATTTATCTGTCACCTGATCCATCAGCAATGAATAATTTTCATGGAAGGTGCACTTTAATTACCTTCCCATTTGACTAGCATTATCATGCCCTATCTAGGTAATTAATCTCACAAAGTATCCAATTTCAGTCTTTATTGCTGGCAGGCAGGCCTTCTGAATTATATGTGCTTGAATGGGTATTGGGTCTGTTGTTAAACCAAATAGGCCATGAAACAAATTTTGGGTCCTTTCTTTTTTTCTGTCTTTTTTTTTTTTCTCCCTTAGCTTAATGGGTTCGTACAGATGTTGTGGTCTAGTTGCTTTTGTTGACATAGTTGGAATTTGTATAATGTAAAGCAGGAAAGGGCAATGGTAGAAAATGGTGGCTGATAAAAAAATAATTGAAAGCACAGATCATAGAAGTCAATCAGTCTCTGAAGAAATAGTTACCAGGTTGTGAAACTAGGTACCAAAAATAATCTTTTTTTTTTTGTTGCCGTTGAATAATGTATAACTCTCACAGTATAAGCTCTGTATGCCAAAGAGTTACTTTGTAGAACTGGTGCGTTCGCAGGATAAATTAGAAGTCCCCTTCCCAATATCAGATTAAGGCTTTCAAATTGTGTTCAGATTTGTGTTTCATTGCTCTGTGGGTAAAAGATAGACCTTTAAAAAATGTACTATTGAAAAAGAAGATTAAATAGCATGGCCATAAATTTTTAGGTAAGGTTATTCTTTTTTCTTATGTCTGTCTCATTAAAAAATGGTGAAGAGTTAAGGTATTTCAAAAACTGAAGAAAAATTGCCTCACTGGTTAAAAATAAATAGTTGCATCATGCAAGTCTTTCATTTGGTTGCCTACAGTTTAGACACACTGAGTATTTTGAAATTCCTTTCTGATTTTTCTGAAAGTGTTTTTCTTTTTTTCCTTCTCTGTTTCCTCTGTTTCCTTCCCATTCCCTAATTTAAAAAAAAAAAAAAAAAAAAAAAAAAAAGAAGGTTTCTTTTTTTCAAAGGTTTTGACAGAAAAGAAACTTCAGATGCAGCCAGCTGAGAATTCCTTGAGAATTTTGAGAAGTCCATTTCCTGGAAATAAATTTACTCAATTTATCATTGAAGCTGATAAAGTAGTGTGTTAGTTAGGTTTCATGTTTTAAGTACAGAACAGAATTGATGGATTACGAAAAAAAAAAGGAATTTTAAAAATATGAGGGAATTTTAAAAATATTTGTGAGGAAAATTACGAAATCTTAAAATCATAAGATTTTTTCTTTGTTATAATTTTTAAGGTAACCAAAGCAATCTGTATGATGCTTGTAACTAAAAGCCCTTGAAAGAAGCAGACAGTTTTACAAAGGCACAATTGAACTTGTAACAGAGTTTTTTCGTAACAGGACTTCTTAAATATCATAATTTTATTACATACACGAGAAAAATTTTTGGTGCTTAAAAAAATTCTGCTTAGAATTATTTTAAGGGAAAAAGTCTGAAAATATTTAATTGGATGTAAAGTGGAGACAACTGTGTTTAACCATGTAACTCTCACTTCTACCACTTTGAACTTCAGAAAATTGGAACAATAAACAGCATGAAGATTGATACTGGAATGCAGAATCTTTCACCTTTAGGTCACAAATTCAAATTCAGTAAACCAGTGACCAAAAATTGTTACCATATGAAAGTTGTTTGTGAACTGTGTGGAATTTAAATAATGATCTCAGTTCATTTTCTTCTTCATAAACTTCATCATAAGCAAGGCTTTTGGCAGTCACTCAGAAGAGACGGTAAGATTAAAGGAGCGTGACCCAGTAAACTTTTCACTCCTGGTCATGATCCCTTCAGGTAAACATAGTGGCTGGAGAGTTTTAGGTTGCTGATGTGAATTGTACTTATTCTTTGGATAAAGACAAAACTTCAGTAGTTTTTTTCTTTAAATAGCATATTTTAATTAATTTGTGTTTTCAGAGACAGATACTGACCCAGTATTTTAGACTACCAGTCTCATGGGTGCTCCTGTAGCTTGAATTACATTCAAACCGAAACCATCCATTGAATATAAAGAGAAAACAATTAACTGCCTTTTCTCTTTAAGCAGCTTTACCAAATGGTAAACAGAACTCTTCTGTGTGCCAGGAAAGAACATATTTTGGTAGTTACCAAATGGTTTCTGCCATATATTCAGACATATACTGTGAGTAAAGTAGCTCTTTTCAGTCACAGGAGTATAAAAAGCCATGGAAAAAACCTTTAAAGAACTTGAATAAAGTATGGCCATTTGCAGAGCATGAAGGATCTTTTCCAGCTGCCAAGCTGCTGAGCTTTAGCTTTGCTGCTGACTTCCAAGAGATACGTAATATTTGGTCTGAAAGTATATGTGTTCCCAAGTTTCACAGCTGGTGTTGAGACAAGATAGAAGGTGCTTAATTAAGCTCTCTCGAAGTATGTTGCTTTAACAGCTTTCTTCAGAATGGTGATAGAGCAAAAACCATGCACAAAATAGCCATTTTGAAAGGTCATTTAAGGTACTGTACTGTCATTTAAGCTCTTGTCTGTTAAGAGGAGAATGGTCTACTGGTTCAGGCAGTGGACTGCGGCTCTTGAGATCCGTGATAAATTACATAGTCATTCCCATAGGCATCTTGTGTTACTTTGGATAAATGACTTAATCTCTTCATGACACTGTTCTTCACAAGAAGAATAAGGATAATAGAACTTCTTTGCATCAAAGAAGCATTGTGAGGAAAAATCCATTAATGACTGTGAGGCGTTCAGATACTACTTTGCTAGTGGCTTTATAAATATGAAGATAGGTTGAAGTTATCTGTCTTCCATGATTTGATTTTTTAGAGGTTTTATCCTTTTCTTGTTAAAATGTAAAATAGAATTAAGCCCTTGTTTTCATGTTAATCTAGATGTATTAGTGTTTTTTGTTCAGTAATGGCCAAATTCTTTTTGGCTGAAATTCTTCTAAACCTCCCTAAACAGACTTCTTCATCTCTCTGTATCTAAATTCTTCTACATTTTAAAGAGAGATTTTAAACAGGACTAGTTTCACCACCTTTTTGAGAAAACTTGCGTCTCCTGCAGCTCTGCTGGATGGACTGGGTAGCTGCCAGTGTTCCATATGAAAGAAACAAATCTCACCAGGAATCTTGAAGCTTTCAGACAGACAGACCAGGTAGCAGAGTAAACTCTTAAGCATATTTTAATAATGTGTTTGCTTATTAAAAAAAATACTGAGATTGTGAGCTTTCTGAAACAGTTTGCTCTTTCTGGAACTTTGCTTTTAATAACTAATAATCGTGACTTTTCTTGGCAACCTGACCGTTTCTGCAGTTTTCTAGAAAAGTCTTGCATTGGATAAAACCAGGTCTTTAATACAGCAGTTTTTAATCTGTAACACCTGGGAAGATCTGGACCTTGTTGCAATAATAAGCTGTTCCCCCAGTACTCTAAAATAACAAGATTGGTCGCATTAAACTGCATTTTCATGGCTAATGTTTTTTTCTCACCCCACTGCTCCAAATGAGAGGAATAATTTTATGGAATCAGCACCATTGCTTTTGTATCTTTCATGTGGAAAGATCTGAGATTTGTTTTATATGGAAGTGTTATAAAGCTTAGGTGTCACCTTTCTGCCACATTGGAACTTTGTTAAAGCTCTTGAGTTTGTTCAGACATATGGGCATAAGCTTCTGTTCCAATGACCGCAGGGCAGGCAATTTTAAACCTGATTGTCTGCAAGATCACGCAAAAGTAGGTGTAAAGAACAGCAGAGGATACTAAACTTTGGGGATCAATTTTGTTATTTTTGGGGGTTTTTCTTGAGATATAGATAACGTCATGTACAGTCAGCAAATCCAAACCACTAATACTAGGATGTAATCACACAGTAAATTTTAGGTACAAGCACAGAGGACAATTTCCCACATCTTCAGCTGAGGGTGAGCAAAGGCAGAACCGTTAAGTCTTGGTTCCTTCTTCAACACATTCTCAAAGCCACCATTCTTCCTCACATATTTGCTGTGTGAAGCTATGATTGTTTTGCCACCTTCTTGCTCCACATTGCATTCTGTTGACTCAGCCATAAGGGAAGAAAGAAACTCAAATACTCAGCTGAAGTTTTGGGACTTCTACCTTTTTGGGTCCTGTGATGAAAGGACTCCCACCCAGTGGTATGGTCCCCTCTTCTGGCTATGCACATATATTTTGCTTTTCTTAACAATCAACTAAAATAAGATTCTCACTAGGGGGAACAGGGATCTTCTGAAAGCTGTTTCTTTATTAATCTTGATTTTGAAAACTTTTGGTAAAAGACTGGAAGGGAGGTAAAGTGCATACTGCTGAAGGAGAAAAATCAATTTTTAAAGTATCCTCTAGATTCTTGTTGAAGTAATGTTTTGCATTTGAACAATGGGATAATAACATTTATGATATAGCCGACTTTGTAGTGGTACAACCCCAAATGTATTAACATTGTCTACATTTCAGGGTGTTGTAGACAACTTAGCAGTGTCCTGTCACCATGGGAATAAGGTGTCCTTGCACATATCTGTTTTTCTAATCCTTTTCTCTTTCCCTTCTTTCTTATGTCCGTGACAGCATTGTTTAGTGAAATAACAGTGCATCACCAGTGTTTCTGGAGTTTTACAATTATGGAAGTCATGAATATCACTCAGAAGATGAAACATCACAGTCCACTTATAGGCTGAATTCCAAAGGTTTTCAGAATTACTGTTAGAGCAGTTGTAATTGATGGTTTTAGCCAACATCTCTATCAATTGATATGGTTCATGTTCCCGTAAAAAAATTAGGAATTATATGAAATAAAGAGTTATCCTCATGGTTTTTGAGACACAGAGAGTAGAACTTAGCAGTCCACTAAATACCACATTTTCTAAAATTTTCGCTACAGCAGTGAGAAAAGTCATTATTCTTTAAAAAGAAGACAGGAATTGTGGCCTCTTTATCTTTTCCTGAGCAGCACAAAAATGTATTCAGTTTAATGGAATGCCATAATGCACTCCTAAACTGTCAGATTCCTAAATATGAGCCATACATCATGACAGTGCAGAACAATGTATTTTGTACCAAAGCAGTTCTATTAGAGAAGGTGAAAATATGTTAATCCTACCTTGATCATCAGGGACCCATATGAATTTGCATTATTCTGTTAACCTTGAAATGAGTAGGTGATACAATTTTTTAATTTTTTAAAGAATAATCTGTTCAACTACAAACAATATTTTTCTTTGACAGTATTATTAATGACTTCATAGACATCAGTAATTATTATTTGCACATACACGAAATACTAAAAATCTCAGAGAAGCTCGTGTTACACATTATTATTTCTCTTTTGCCCAAGGGAATTCGCTAAGGTTTTTTTGTTTGTTTGTTTCTTTTTTTTTTTTGGTTGCTTGCAACTTGCATGCATTTTGAGTTAGAATACTAATTTTTTAATTGCATTCTATAGCTGTCAGTTTCTGTTGCCTACAGATTTCACGGAAATGCAAGACAGTGTTGGAAAATATGGCCACAGAACTGTTACACACATTTATAGATTATTGCATTGAATTGTCTCAAGTGTAATTTCATACTAGGAACAGCTGAAATTGCAGTTCTAAAATACATTTTAACCTTTCGGGAAATTAACCTTTTAGGTGATTAACACTAGTTGTATTATTAAATCCATTTTGGGGGAATGGTATGAAGGGAAAAAAGAAAGTAGTAATGTAAGATGATTATAAGTGTTACAGTGGGTAAAATGATTAATTTTTTATTGGAGTTTATGCATTAAAATATAGCCAGGCAGATCTAATACTGCAAAATGTAAGAGTAGTTAGATTTTTGTAGCTAGTTATGAATTAAAAGAAATCTATTCACATATCCTCATCACATGAGACATCTTGGGGAATTTGATTTGGGGATTTTCTTTTGTTTGTTTTTGTCATGAACATACATATAACAGAAGAACTGAAGATATATATGGCTGTGGCATAGATTTAATATAGTGTAATATCTGCAGAGATTAACTGTGATGAAAAATGAAACAGATGAGGCTTAGACTCCTATAAGAGTTGAAAGCAAATTCTTCACTTTTGTGACATTAGGTGCTGTATTGTTGTTATTGCTTTCTTGTCTTCAACTGATCTTAAAAAAACAACAAAAAACCCTCCAGTTTGAAAGCAGAAGCTTGGCAATGACTGTATGATTAACAACAATGAACTGCAGATCAGGTTTTAAAAGTAGTCGTGAACCCATCTATACTTTAGATTTAATTTAAAAAATAGATTGTTTTTCTTTTTAACAAGTGTGAAGTAATTTTTATTTTGGATTTTGGCAAATTTATTTCCTTCTGAAAAGTCCAAGAGTGACCGCTTGTAAAACATAAGTTATTCTTCAGTGTGAGTTCAACATGGTCTTCCTCAAACCTGACTCACTTTTTATTGCATCTGCACTGTGATCATCTCTGTGAGCATGGAGAAACAGGTAGTTTAGCACCATTTTAAGAAGTGATAGTTCGCTCAGTTTCACAGTTGAAGAAGAAACAAAGTGCTTGAAGCATCCTGTGTGCTGAGTGCTGGGTCCTGCATTAGTACTCATGGCTACAGTGGGACGGAGGCAAGAGAACAGTTTCCTCTTACTCTTGGGACTTGTTCCAAAAATCTCATGTAAAGGAAGTGATGGAGTAGCATGGTTTTGAGCAGAGGAGAACCAGAATATTTTATCAGTAGCCCCTTATTAGGAGGGGATCAAGAAGAGTATGAAATTTCACCCTCTGCTTCTAGAAAGTCAGGTGACTCAGAAGGTTTCAGGAGAACCATGCTGGAAGAAAAGCTGTTGGACCTGCTTAGCTGAAAACATAGCTCCTTTCATCTGCCTTTAAATTGGCACTGGAGTGTATATGGGTTTGAAAGCCAGAAAACCTGTCCTGAGGTGAGTGTGCCAGTGTTCATTTTTTTTTTTTTTGAGAAAAGAACAGGCTAAGTCTCCTGTTAAAATATGGTTCTGTGACTCAGAAATGCTGCACTATACCATAACCGGTGAAATAGGAGAGTCAGATCTCTTTTTTTAACTCTTGAGTTTACTGTGCTACTTCCATGTCTTTAGGAATATCCTTATTTTTAGTCCACAGAACCATGCTTTTGTATAGTGCCTAATTTTCTTCTTCTGTTGCCTTTATTTCAGCTGGTAGAGATTCAACAGGAATCACAGAGAGACTCCACACTGCCTCAGATTTTACTAGTATTCAGAAATACACTGGGATTGAATGTTGGAGAACAATCAGGAATGACATTTCAACTTAATAAAATGACTATTAGCAATGTGAAAACAAATGGTTGGCTTTGTACCATGAGATATTTAGGCTGAAATTTTAACTTCCCTAGCCATCAGACCAGTGAGATTCTGAAACTACCTTTTGATGGAAGTAGTGGGAGACATAATCTCATTTTCAGATGGAGTGTGGGCATTCTTTTGGAAGGAATGACATCACATGGTTGCCTTAGATGGCAGGTGACTAGACACCAAAGTACCCTTCCACTCCTACCTTCTTAATTAGGAAAATATGGGGTTTTTTATGTTCTCTGGTTTCTCAGAAATGTTTCACCTGTAATTTGATGGTGGTATTTTTTTATTGCTTAAGAGAGGCTGGACATAGAAAATAAACGAATTTATTTAGATTGCACAAGTCTGGTAATTGATATGTGAACTGGAGATGATGAAATCACTGCTTGTAGGGTAGAGAAACAAGGAGGACACTGTTCACATTGAAATGGCTGGAAGGGATGTATAAACAATTATGGCACTTTATAATATCTGTTTTAATACTGATGTCAAGATTGATAAAGCAAAGAGAAAGTGTTGTTTCATTGGATACATAAATTTGGAAGGCGAGCAAAGACTTATCCCCACTTTGTTACTTTTAAATGAATGTTGCATTTGTTAACATTTCAGAAACTGTAAGTTCTGCATCATTGGTGCTAGAAATCCATTTGACTGTATTCTGACTTCACCATTTTTTCATCAAAACACTTTGCAATTTGTGGGAGGACAAATCATGTCATAGTCAGTAAAATGAATACTTGGAAATACTGCTTTACATTGGTACAACAGTTAAATGAATTCAAATTAGATTTTTTTAATGATATTCCATCAGTGGTTGAAACCCAGAAGGCAAATTTATGGTCCTTAATGGTAAGTGGTCTTATAATTAATTTTATACAAATTTTACCTTTGTGTTGCACAAAAACTAGTTGCTCAAAGGTTTTTCTGCCACAGATAATTGTAGTATAGTCTTATGTAGTGTCTAAGTTCAAGAGACTCTTTGGAAGATTGTTGTTTATACTGGCTTTGTTTATGTTAAAACTTCTGCTCTCATATCCTGTACTGCTAATGACTCAGCACCTTCTTGGAGATGAAACAAGAAGGTGCCAGTCATAATCAAGGTGTGAAAATGAAATTTGGAATCATATTATAAGGTGGTGCTTTGCAGTGGATCATTAATTTGCTCTATGGAATGAAACCCCTGGAGGAGGGTCCTTAAGTTTACAGATTATAAGCAATGACATAATTGCCTGATTATGTAGAAATATGATCAAGGTTTTAAAATATGCTTTCTCTGAATGCTTGAGGTGCTGGATGCCCACTGATTGATGCCCACAGTGTGATTTTTAGCAGTGATTATTGTGAGGAGCTGTTTCTTTCAAAGGGTCAGGAAAGAAGTTGTAGTGATAGGACACGAGTTCATGTTGCACCAAGTTGCTCAGTCAGGTTTCAGGGACACAACAAAGTAGACACCTACCAGACTTCTTGTCAAAATTATTTTACTGCACAACTGAAATGTCACTGGACTTGTAGGCATTTGACATCTCTGAAAATCGTGATGTGAGTTACAAAAACCAAGTAATTGAAAATTAGAGGCTACTTCTAGAAATTTGGGCATTGGCATGAATTGTTTATATGCATTCTTTTTTATTTTATTACTATTATTATTATTATTATTATTATTGTATCATTACTTGAAGCTTAGATGGAAAGGAAAATGGATTTCTTCATTGGTGATCATAGTTAATTTATCAAAAAAGTAGAGCTCTGAAAGGAATTGCTTTTAAAACATTGTGGGTTTTGAATCCATTTTTCTTCCTTTAACAAAATTGATCTGTCATTCTTGAAAGATCAGCAAAATCCCACAAAGACGTAGTAGTTTTTGTCCAGCTTTGAACATCATGAAATTGATTGTTTTATGTGTGTGTGCACATATATATATGTGGTTTCGTAACTTTCATTCACCTTCTTACTACTCTTATTTAAATTTCAAGTAACAACCTATAAATTTTTCAGTATACATTCTCTAGTGTTTAGTTTGCTGTGTGTTGTTACTTTGTTTGTTAGGTAGTTGGCAGTGTTATATTACACAAGTATTTGACTCATGGTCACTGTAGCTACACTTCTTTAAACTGTTTCTTTTCACCTATCATACTGAGTTATAATGGGGAGTATTATTACTGGAAATGGATACCTGCAGTGTGAGTCCAAATGTTGAAAGAAGTGCTAAGGATGATTCAGAAGATAGTTCTTTCTCACTTTATTATGCCGAACCCATTGTCCCTTGGGGGAGAAGAGAATTTTGCAATTGGATTTGTTGCTTTTCAAATGAACTAAAACCCCTGAAGTCTTGTCAGCTGCAGCCTTGACACAATTTTCAAGAGGAGAGGCGTTAACCTCAGTGTCCTAAGCAAATTCCAGTTTGAATAATTATGTCTCATATCCATGTCACTCCCCCTGTAGCTTCAGTTGGATTAGCTATTCATTTCCTGTCCCAAATCTTTGTGTAGCATTTCCATGTGCTCTATAAGAGGTTCCACATTTCACCCTAGAGCAAACTGTAATCGTCTTTCTTTGTCTGTCCCCACATACAGACACAGAATAATTGTGAAAGTCTTTGCAGGCTCATAGAGAAGCTAGCCAAAGGCCAACTGCATTAACTAAATTAAGATAAAATTCTAGATCCAGTACAATCTGAATTTAAAGCAGGACTTGAAATGGTTTTAGTGGCATATGTAATCTGCTCCTGTCAGTGGAGACAGTACAGACATCTATTCTCATCACTTTAGACGTATCTGAATCATTTAACACAGTTGATCATGAGAAAGTACTTTCTTGCTTGAGAGAGGTAGCAGGATCCAAAGTAATACACTAAAATGGTTGGCATAATTCCCAGACAAACACATCCAACCAGCAGTCAGGGCAGACTGCCTTTCTGTTCTTCATTCCGGTGTCTTTCAAGAATCAGTTTTATTGCTAACTCTTTTTGGCATCTATATTCAGCTACTGTGTGAACAGGTCAGATGGCATGCTTGAGAAAAATGCAGATCACATACATTTCCTTTTGTCCTTTGAGGCCGGTAACCATTCCAGTTTCACTGTAGTGGTAACTGATTGCAGAAACCAGCCTAAAAATAAAGAATAGTTGTTTGAAACTGAACCTAAATGAGTCAGACAGAATAAAGTGGCAAGTCAGTGAGTTTCCAGGCCCAGTGTAGGAGCTTCTGGTGAAAGTTATATCTTGTTTTTTCATCAATGTATTCCCTAATTTAGGAGTATTTCTGTGTTATGTGTTGACACTAAAGCTGCTACTAAGTGGCATTTGGTAAATAAAACTCCATCTTACCTCTTTGCATAAGAGACTTGACCTCATCCTGCTGGATGCTGCACCTGTATGTAGTTAATCTTGCATTTCGTCTTCTCTCTTGGATGATAAGAGCACAGTATACCTGGGCATAAAGCTCTTGCTGGCTAGGGAAAGTTATCTAGTACAAAAGGTTGCAGCAGCTCAGGCCACCAGGAACACATGAGACTGCCTTACATTGGCTTTTCAGAGAATTAGGCTTAACTGCAGTCTCCACTCTTATCTTCAAGACTCTCTGGCCTGGACCCAGATATCTAAAAGGCTATCTGAAGTCTTAGTGCTTGATAGTTTCACTGCTGGAAGTTCTTCAGTAGATTTCTTCACAGAAAATATAAGGCTTATCGGTAGGAGAGAGCATACAGCAGTACAGTTTGCATCAAAGTCTCTGAGTTAATTCCCAAGGAATCTGATGCCTATCAAAATATTGCTTTATTTCTCTGTGTGATGCAAATTTCTTGGACTTGCTTCTATCTTGATAGTTGCACAGAAACAGCCATAAGCAGAACAAAAAAGCACTTTGAAGCTTAGGTGTTCAGTTACTCATTCCCCTCCTCCTTGAGAAAGGATGTGGAAAGCATATTATATTTATATGCTTCTGTGTTTGTAAATATCCCTGGCATATAAACTAGTAGAGCTCAAAGAACTCCTGTAAGAGTGAATATAGGCCAAATTACAACAAATTACTGTATAGATGGGAAACCATTATTATGAGAATTTGATATATCATAGGCTTTACTTCTAAAGAAGCTGCTGGATTAGTTGTTTTTTTCCTCAATCACATAGATAATACTGCAATATCTACACCAAAGTAAATACTAAAATTATGAAATAAATGTTATAATTTTTTTCCTAAATATTATTTTGTACTATTAACCAGCAGGCAGAGATGCTGGCTACTAAACAAATTTATTTGTGTACAGTGCTGGATATTGATCTTGGTTTTAAAATTCTTCATTTTTTTTTTTGTTTGTTTTGTTTTACAAAAACATGTTTCTTCATTATTCTTTGACTGATGCTAGTAGTACTTCTTTTGGAGAAACTGGAACTACAGAAGGTAATAAAGTGTTTTATAATAATACTTGGTTTATTTCTGGTACTCATGTCTCTCACAATTAGTTTCATTACTGAGATTTTTTGTAATGTTTCTTCAGTCAAAAATGTGAAAGATATTTTTCACAGTTTAATTGTATTAACTTGTTAGATATAGCAACAGTAAGTGCTAGGTTACAATGTGTAATCTCTAGTAAGGACTGTTAGGTGATTAATTTAGTTCATAGATACATTTTCCACTGACATCTTTCTATTCCTGCCGGTAGACAAGTTATGGCTAAGGAAAAGTTATGGAACAGGAAAAAAAATATACAAACCTACATCTTTCTGCAGAATCTAGATACCTTTCCCATTACTGCTTTAATTTGTGTTTTTTAATTTCACCAGCTGAATAAACTTTCTGGCTTTCCTATGGACTAGAGTTTAATAGTAAGAATCAACTCAGACCAAAATCACGAGAAAGCTGTATCAAAAAACCTCAGAAGTCTCTGATGTGGTGTCTAAGCTGTTAATTGCTTGCCACATTTACTTAAAGCACATTCCTGGGTGACATTCTTTTTAATTAGTAGAAATTACTAGATGTAGCAGGATTTTTTTTTCTTTGATTTCTATAAGGAATATATGTAACAGAAAAGAAGAAGGTGTATTATCAAAAATAAAATTTAACTTTCTTGAACAGAAAGGTATTTAGTTGTCGAGTACTTCGGAAGTAAATGGGTCTGATGTCTCTTTAATATGAAAATCTTTGCATTACTCCATTCACTTCAATGAAGTTACTCTTGGGATTTCAACAAAAATTAAGAGAAGCATCATACCTTTTCATCCTTCTTGAGTTTCCACAAGGATTTCTTTGAATTTGAAACCATAATCTATTAATTGATTATTTTGCTGTTTTCTGACTTCTTATGTTACTCCAATTGTTTTAGAGCCTTAACTGGGGTGGTGAGTTGTTCTGATCTTGCCTTTGAGATGACACTGTACAAACTAGTTGATGGACTGAATCAGCTGGTCTTTCGAGTTACATAGACTTGTATCCACTATTTTCAAACTGTGTTTCCTGAAGGTGTAAGATTACCTCAGGGCTCTGGCATGTGCAGCTGAGGACTCACAGAAGGAGCAGTGTACAGGCCCTAGCAGGTACAGCAGGAAACACATACTTGAACTTCTTGTGTCTAGGGTTATTCTCCTCTGGCTCAGCCATGGTGCTATCCATGTTTCACAGTAGCCACTCAAGCTTTCACGGTGACAGAACTGGAATGCCCCACACCTTTTGTCAGGCTCCCAAAGGAGGAGGGGAAAGTGTTAAGCACTGGCTCTATGCAGTTTAAGCCTTGTTCCTATTTCAGACTTGGTACTTTATACTGCTTATTGCACAGTGGCAGCTGCTGTTCCTGGTGCCTTCTCATTACCGCATGAACTTTCTAACATGATTTTGACAGTTCAAGCAAGAGCCACGTTCACAATGTTTCTCTGCCATTTCTTGAGGACTTTTATTCCTTTGCTTAGGAAGATCTGGCTGTTGAAAGGCAAGAAGAGTTTAACAGATCGGGAGCTAGATCTCTCCTGATACAAAGGGATATCCACAGCTATGACTTGAGAGCTTGCTGTACGGGTGGAAGGCAGTGCAGACTGGGAGCACATCCTGGATTCCGGTTGCATGTTGTCTGCACTGATCCTATAAGTATTCCTCCTCACAAGAAAAAAAAATAGGGAGCGTCTTTTGTTTTCATTAATGACTCTGAAAAACTACGGCTATCATCCCAATGTACTGAAGTGACAATTGCCACTCTGGGTTTGCAAAGCAGTGCTTTGGGAGCAGACTGACAAAGACACCAGCCTTGCCTGCCTTCAGGCTGGGGCAGAGGGACCAGGAGCTATTTATAGCTGCTGCTGCACATTGGTCAGGTCACACAGTCACAGAGGCATTTGCAAGGGCTCTGCAAAAGGCAGTGTGAAGGTTTATCAGCTCTGGATTTACATTTTATTCCAAGTTTGTTCTGTTGGATTTTGTGGGTTTGAGGCAGACTATAAATAGATAGTTGTTTCTTCTAAAAATATTCATCAGAGGAAATAGAAAAGTGAAGGGCCACCTGGAGTTAAAATTTTAATATTTCAGTTGTTACAAACCAACTCCAAAAACAATATTTTTTTTCCCCGGCAAATTTGGTGTGAAAATGTTTAGTTGAGCAGATGGAGCCACAGCTGGTAGTGTACATGTTTATCGGGATAGTTGGCATTTAGCTGCATCCAAAACTGATGTCAGGCTTGAAGATGCTAAAAAGCGGGAATGACTGGAAGTGAAAGAGGGTGCTTCATCAGATCGTCTAGCAGAAAATTTCTTTCTTTTTTATTATTTTGGCCTTGTAAAAATAAATTTAATCCAGCAGGAAGTTAAAGGTTTAAATATAAATCTAAAAAAAAAAAGTCAAAACAGGTAAACATTTGCTTTTACTATGCTTTAATAAATAGCCTGAGGAGTGCAGAACATAACCCAGAATGTATTGATGTTTAAGGCCTAGTTAGCAAATAACACGCATCTGCCGATGTTTAATTACCATGTATGCTTTGCTAGCAGATTTCAGAATCTGTATAGTTCATATTTACCAATGTAGTCTCTTGTTTCACACATGAGAACATTCAGCTGGTGGTTTGAGAGAGGGGAGGGTGTATGAATGGTAGTGAGGAACCAAGATGGAACAGATATGAGCAGATAGTAATGATTTTACAGTTGTGTCTAATGCACACAATGAGATTTGATGTCCTGTTGTGCCAGGCACTGTGCAAACAGTGGGAGAGAGTCCCACTGCCAGGGAGTCTTAAAGGAAGAATATGGATTCAGAGACCAAAATCTTCATTTCAAACAAGCATTTCAGATTAAATCTCCCTAGAACAAGCTTAATATGAATGAGAGACAGAAGTAGATTCTTTCTATGGTCTTGGCCATGCAGAAGTCTTACGACTGTGTGGGATATTATTCTCTTTAGCTTAATACTTTGCCATATATTTATACCAGGGATTAATTGGAGTTTAGTGTTATTTCTATAACTAGATTTTTTTTTTAAAGCATAAAGAGTTCTGGGTTTTTTTTTTCCCTCCATATTACTCTTTTCCCAGAACAATTGTTCATCCTGTGTAAGTTTTTCCCAAATGTTGTAGATGCACCTTGGACTGTAAAGAAAAGTGGAACGCGTTTCTTTCTTTTCCATAATACACAACGTTTGATAACACTGGCATGGCAGAAATCTGTTCCAGTGGCATTCCTGTACAAATGGGGTAACATACAGGGTAGTGAGATTTATTCATCCATATTACTATCCTGTATTCAGCAAATAATTTTTCCCTCATTTTTGGCATGTGATATTCTGAAGCAGACTGTTTTGTTTGTTGTCATTGCACAGGTAGCAGAGAAAAGTATCTCTGCAGGCATATAAAATGGCTGCATTATAAATGACAGTCTAAGGGGAACCGAGCTGCTTTGCTAGATGACCAGTGATGCCTGTCACCTCTTTGCCGGTGGGTTGTGAATGTACAGTGTACTGAAATGTAATGGTGCCTTCAATAACAGAATAACAGCATGTGGCATTGTGCAAACTCTGAGCAATTCTGCTTACCTTAGGGCATCCTTGGAGTTTGCTATAATACAGAAAGCCCTCCCTCCTCTCAGCTGTCATCTCCTGGGGACCGTTCCAATTTCCATCATAATCCAGCCTGGGAAACATGAAAAAGTGCCAGAAAGGCATCCTAATCCTGCATTTCACTGAACTAGGCTTTCTGAAAATATAATCTTGTACAGAATTCAAGTGCCATGTTTCTTCCTTTTAGGAAAGTTGCATAAGAAAATTACTATGTAGCAACATTTAAAGATGTTTCAATCATAGACTGTACCTGTAAATAAAAATGATGCAAACATTCAAATTGTTGATGTCCCTTTTTATATCACGGCCATGTCCATTTTTTAAGGCATTTATGCACTCCAGTGCACTCCCCAACAGCGGGGCAGTGGCATAATTATGCAAACTTAATGATGGTGAAACAATGGCATGAGAGATAAAAAGCCATGATGTTTTATAAGGGAGTGGGTTTATTATACGTATTTACCTCATCCCAATTCCACAGGACAGAAGACACAGTTTCTGTAGTAGTTGTGAGGGACATAGGGAACCTCTAACAAATGGGATTATCTTGTAGCTGTGTCCAGATTCTTTTGGGGACCTATGAGGTAGTAATTTTATTCTCATTGCACCTTTTATATTCTAGTGCTGTATCAGGGCTTTACTAATTGTGCTGGACCATACTGCCTCCAGAGCACTAAGTTTTATTACCACTAATATAGAACTTTTGGACAAAAAATATTTTTACACTGGCATTTATGCAGTTTAGTATATTACAGATAAACCCGATAACCTGAAAGAATATGGCACATTTTTTCTTTTCATTATTTTTCAATTTGAGCTCTATATTGATTTTTCAAAAACATGTAGCCATTTTATCACCTAATTATGAAAATTATATTCCATGACATCTAATTAGAATGAAAATTTAGAAGATATGTTCTTACTTTGTGCAATGAACTTTGACAAAAATGCTTTGTACACTAATGGCTTCAGTCCTTTTAAAAAAGGTAATATAACTGTTCTTCCCCAGGGTAGAGCAAAGAAATATAAAGCTCATCTTTTGGAGCTCCTTTTTCAGTGGAGAAAATTATAACATATGTACATACATACATTTTCTCTAAAATTAATTCATAATTTTACTAAAATTTCACTATTAAAATCACATTTGGTCTTAATTTCTAGTGAAACCCAGCATTTAATAAATGAGTAGTTTTTAAGGGCAGGTGTGAAAAGAAGGGAATCATCTGATCTCAGCTGAATTTCTTTATTTTCATGGCTTACATAAAACTAAAATTTAGCAGGTGGACTTTGTGCTAAATCCAAGTGCAGTTTTTACCAACAAATGCTGGTGAATATTAAAGTATAAATAGATAAGAAACTATATATAGTGGCTTCACACCATATCTTTGTTCATACAAGATTTTTTATAAAGTGTGCCAGAGTGCCAGAAGGATTTAGGCTTTTTAGAAAGGTATTGAAATCAGAAGTGTATTCCAGAATAGTTCATAACAGAGACAATAGGGATTATCTAAATTAGGAAAATGGTCATATTTAAGCTGTGTTCTATAAAGAGTCAGAAATATTGGATGACGGTTCAGCTGCTATATACAGAGAAAGAACAAAAGTCCTTGCATAATGTTTGTTACAATTAAGAGCTGAAAATTAAAATTTAATATAGCAATCCATAAAGAATTAGTATGGATATGTTCTGAGCAAGAAAGTGCTTTACATAAAGAATATTATT
The DNA here is from genome assembly GCF_052056855.1 of Sturnus vulgaris. Taxonomy (NCBI): domain Eukaryota; kingdom Metazoa; phylum Chordata; class Aves; order Passeriformes; family Sturnidae; genus Sturnus; species Sturnus vulgaris. The sequence goes on from NC_142245.1 coordinate 77,581,359, forward strand.
GGAAGAGGTATTGCAGCCCTAGCAAAGACACTAATTTATTTTAATTTTCTAAGCATATCCTGATACATTTGACTTACCTTTGGTATGAGGACATTCATGCTACAACAATAGGCTATACCTGGAAAAAATACAATGGAAGTCAGCAGATAAAGTAAACCAGTCTGTCGCAAAAGAGTCTTAATGTATATTTGAACATGCTGCAACTGAAACAGAAATTTCACGCTTTTCTCCTGCCTCTTGACCCCTGAGACATGATTGTCTCCTTATTTGCTTTCTTCAAGGCAACAAGAGTTTGAATGTTCTTCTTTTGAAAGCAGGATAGAGTGCTGGTTTAGAGTTGCTGTGTACTGCTGCCTTCACATTTTGACTCGCTTATAAAATCAAGGTTGTGTGTTTCCTTGTGCTTCAGGAAGCCAAACTCATGGATAGTTTTAGTAAATTTGATCTTTCATATTACCACTTTGTGGATTAGATGGGATTTTTTCATTCCTCATCTTTCTCTGTTTGCCAAATCAAACCAACTAGTTTATCTCCTTTTATGTATTTTGAAGAAGAAATAGGCATAGATAACTTAAAAATTGCTGTGTTTATTTTTCTTGTATGTGTCAGCACCCTCAGTTGTGAAGTATAACTTTACATAAAATAAAAGCTTGTTAGTTTGAATAAGTTGGGACAAAATTGAAGGAAGCTTCATCTCCACCCTAATTAGCATAATTTGCTTTGTTTTGATAACCAAAGATTTTTTATAATACTAAACAGCCTTTTCACAACCTACCAATTGTGGCTTGATGTATTCATTCATTTACAGATTCTAGAAACAGCTGCTCTTACGTGCTGCTGCTGCAATTAGAAAATCAGTCTGTAACGATATAATGCACTTAATAAATCTCATGTTTTCAGATTTATGTTTTTATTCTCTACTAGTCATAGTAGAACCTATAGCTAACACTTTTTTTCCAAAGCATAATAATAAAAATAATAATAATAATAAAAATAATAATAATGATAATAGTAATAATAGTAATACTTTAGAAAGATGCCTCGTATAACAAAGCAAGTATTTTTCTTGGTTATCATCTTTGGGAGAAGAAAAATTGCTGGTGTGTGTAGAAAAGCAAGGATAATCTCACTGCCTCACACCCTGCTGCTAAATACAAAAGTAGCAATGATCTTATCTTTCAGAAATATTCATATTAAATATACACAGCAGGGTCAGTCAATGACCTTTTTGTTTAGTGCAGTAATTGCACTATGTTTTCACAGAGATATGCGTTGTAGGGTTCATGTCCTAAGTATACGAAAATCCCTAGGAAAGTGTGATGTACTGATTATTTTGCCATCTTCATATCCATCACAAATAAGGGTGAGAATTATTATCTAGTATTGCACTGGAAATTTCTGATGTAGAGATATCAGTTGGTGCTGAAGATATGAAAGGAAATTATTGGCAGAGTGTAGTAAAGAATCCAAACATCTCAACTCCAAGTTTTGTTCCTTCATCATTTAATCAGACTGATTACTTGATGTGAGCTCTTTCTTTTTCTTTTGGGGGGGGGGGTGATTTATAATTTAATAATTTTTAATAGAATGGTCTAGTTAAGCTAAACACACAGGCTGTTTTCACCTAAAGTATTAGAAATTTAAAACAGTTTGATTGCTATGTGGTTCATATTTTGGATAGGCACCTGGAAATGCCATACATCATCTTTCAGTGAAATTGCCTCCATCTCTAGTCCTATTTTCTCTTCTAATTATTTTCCTTTTATCACCTGTTCTAAATAGTCTATATATTTTATCCTTCTAAAAGTGCATCAAGAGGCACGTGGCTGCCCAGACCAGGTCAAAACCAGAGGGAAAAAATTACATGCAAAGCCAAAGAAGCATTATCCCCTGTATCACTGCACTGACGTTGGCAGATGTTAGTTCTTCTCATAGGGCAGATTCTCCAAGGGGAACTCTCAGGGCTTGAACAGACTTCAGGAGCATCCTGGCACTTCTGCTCTGCAGCTGGTAGCTGTGCAGAAAAAGGGAATCGTAATTTGCCTGGATGTATTCCACCTCTCTGCACCATTTGAAAAGCCTGGGCTGCAATAATCCAGAGCAGTTAGAAGACAAAAGGAGTGAGACCTAATTCACTTCTTTGCGATGCACTACTCTAAACTTATTTTCAGCAGAACTGTATCTATCAGTGTGCTGTCCAGAAAGCACCCTTTTAAGAACACTTGTATTTGGGTTTTATCACATACCACAGGGGTTTGCATCTAGTAAGGGAGAGATCAAAGTTTGCATTATACTGCTTCCATCACTTCCCTCCTATTGTCACTTCTACCTCCTACCCCATCACCACAGCACTTTTGGCATCAGGCTTCCTAGGCAACAGTTCTCACCCACTCAAATTTCTCTCCTACCTAAAAGGTTGTTTAGTGACTCCTCCCAAACACTTTTGCAGAGTTAGATGTATGCATTTTGTCTCCCCTAAGTGAGAAGAAATTAAAGTACCTAGCTTGTTTAGCAAGAGAAAGGCAGGTAGGAAGAAAATGCTCCTTAAGTTAAAAATGAATGTATCTCATTCTAGAACAATCTTGCAGCCAAAAAAGCAGCAACCCCACAATATTTTTAATCTTCATATCGTGACCACATAATGTTGTCTGCAATGTAGTTAACAGAGAATTAAATTTTGTGACACAGATATCTCTCCAGTCTTAGAATTGTGATGATTTGTCAGGGTTTATGTACTGGTTCCATGAATTTTCATAAATTAAACAACATATTACCAAATAGAGAAAGTATCTAGAAAGTGTGTCAGCCAAACACACATATCTCCAGATTATTTTAGCTTGTTCCATTAGAGATGGAGAACTTCCCAAGTCAAAATATATAAATCAAGCTGTCACTCAATGGAAGTGGCATTTCTTAAAATGTTTGTCCATTGTGTTCAGAAACGTTAATATTCCCTGGATTTTGGAGGACTAAAAACAAACAAACTAAAAAAGAAGAGTAAAATAAATCTATTTTAAATCAGATTTTCAGCATTTCAAAGGAAATAGCTTATTATTAAAAACTACACAAAGACTGATAATCATCTTATTGGTCAGGCTATGTGAAGTTGATATCAAGGAAGGCAAATTCATGCTTTCTATCAAAAAGAAAGTACTCACCCAATAGAAACCATATGGTTACAAGCAAAGGTTCTGAAGCTTCTTTTTGAATGCTTACCTAAAAGATTGTTTCTCAAGAAGTAAAAAAGAGGATGGAGAAACTCAAAGTCATAGAGTGTAAAAGTCTTGTAGCAGCAGCAATCAGGAGACAATACAGTTTTGGTTGTATAGAAGCAGTATGTGGTTTTCAACATCTTTTGAGCAGGCATCACAGAATCATTTAGGTTGGAAAAGACTTCCAGGTTCATCAAGTCCAACCTTTTTGACTGATCTCAGCGTGTCAACTAAACCATTGGACTAACTGACATGTCCAGTTATTTCTTGAACGCCTCCAAAGAGGGTGGCTCTACCTGGGCAACCCATTGCAATGCTTTATAACCCCTTCCATGATGAAATTCTTCCTGATGTCCAACCTGAATGTCCCTTGGGCACAGCTTGAGGCTGTGTCCTCTCATCCTGTCACTAGCTCTCCCCTGAGCCTGCTTTCCTCCAGGCCAAACAACCCCAGCTCCCTCAGCCTTTCCTCACATGACCAGCTTCAATGTTCTTCTGTGTCTCAAGGGTCCCTTTCACATAGATGTAAGCTCTGGATAACACCATCAGTTTACATTTGGTACAACATAATAGAAAATACAAGTTTAAGGAATACCTCTGTGAAAGAATTCTGTTTCATCTAATCCCAGACTAAAATAAACACAATGTATCTATGTTCTTACAAGGAGGATCTTAAATGTTCCTAGTTTTTTGTGGGTTTTTTTCCTCTTCTTGGCATCAGAGTAGTATATTTGATAGTTTTTTTTGTGCCTTCTAATATTTGTTGTCATTTAAAATTGATTTAATCCACAGATAATTTTTATTGGCCATCACAGCAAGATATCTTGATTCCAAATAACATCCTGAGAACATTATGCTCAAATATCAGAGGGATCCAGTCATAGCGACAACATAGTTTTTCTGATGCACAAACATCCATTCTTCCTATACAAATGCAGCAATTTAAAGGATGCAACAACATGATTGCCTCTTAAAATGTTTGCATTGTATGCAGCTTCTTGAACTAATAGTGTAGAAATTTTTAACAATTTTGGGTTTAATATAGTGTCTGGGCCTGCATAATGAGAAAGGAAGCTGAGTGTAGAAAAGCTTGATGGAGGAAGACAAGGAACATGCAGTTTCAGCTGCAAAAGAGTTGTACGTTTCATAGAGTGCCACAAGGAGCTGACATACGAGTGTCACTTTCCCTGTTCAATAATGTGAAGTTTTCAAATGTGTCTGTGTTCTTTGTCCCATTTACACTTCTTCTAATGCAGAAATTTTGTCTAGGATATTGCAGCCATGACCAATCTCTGTTTTCTAAAACTAAAGAGGGAATGATAATCAAGAGAACTTGAGCAAATTTTTATTTCATTCTTGATAATATTTTTGGGACATTGAGGAGGAGGGATAAAGAACAGTTAATTAGAAGTGAATAACAAAATATGTGTAAGTGTTTAGCTAGCTCAGCTTATGACTCATATCTTCTGTGTGCAAACAACCGAAGACTCATCTTGTGAGAGGCAACCTGGTATTTTAATAGTTGAGCTTTTTCCTTTGATAAGCACAGAAGAAAGGATTTTAACAATTGAATTCCTTCTTGAATATCTTTTATTCCTCTCAAGAAGAAGGACGAGAGAATTTAAAGATTGGTCTGAATCTTTCGATGAATTCAGTCAAGCAGTTCTCGGGGGTGTTAGCCCTGTTATCTCTAGACAGGGACTTCTTATATGGCACATTTAATGAATTAATGAAATGATAGCCTGCTGCTTCAGGAATGTTCCAGTGTCTGTACTTACTCCCCTCTGAGTCTGAATGTCAGTTATGACTTCTGATCAGGTTAGTCAGAATAAAAAAAATAAGATGATGGCTGCAGAAGGGCAGTTTCACATTTAAAAAAAAAATAATGTAATGTTGACTTAATAAAACTATCTGGGTACAGTATTTTAACTGTTGAATTAATCTTGAAATACTACTGGCAGTAACAATCATAGGGGCCTTGTTAGGGTCTCAGGACTTTGTGGCATATATTGCTGGGGGTTTCCTGTCACGCTGCTGGAATCTATTGGCTGTGTCACAGCAGAGAATTCTGCCCCTGCAGGTTTGATTAGAGCTTAAAATAAAAGCCAAAACTCTCAAGCATATCAGTCATATTGTTCCAAAATGTGGAATATGTAAAATTTTCCTAAGAAAGGATGTTCTTTAGTGTTTGATCTTTGTATACTTTCAAGCCTAATCAACAAGAAGGGAGATTTAATCTGTTAAATAGCAGCTAACAAGCTGTAAGTAATGTCCAGGTGTTAGAAAAACTAATTACTTGTTGGTAGAATTGCCTTGTTAAAGTTTAGGGCTTGATGTGTTCAATGATCTTAGACCTAGGGAGAGGTTAAAAAAGCATGGGAAGAAGGATGCCCACTGATAGTGGACACAAAGAATGCAGAATTTACAGGCCACAAGGACATTTGACAAAACTCCCAAGATAAGGAAGAAACTAACAAGGCCAACTCAGCAACTGTGCTGAAATGAGCTCCAACTGGGTAAAAGGTAATTCTGGCAGGGGGAGATCATGACCACTGAGTCATGGACCACTGACCCAAGAAGCCCACGGACTCAAAAGGAGAGAAAGACTATGTGGACTCATTAGCATGATAAACAAGAGAATCATTAACCAATAGAAGATAGAATACTTATTAATAAGAAAACTATGTAACTTGTAGCTAGTGAACACTAATTCCTTTGTTTGTTGAAGTTATGAGTAATAAAAAGTTTTGATAGTGAGTGTGCTTGATTTGAGGAATACCACTGAGCAGCCAGGCTTGTGCAACTCTGAAATTATCAGTGTCCCTCTTGAGTGTCTAATTTTTGGGTTGTTGCACACTGGGTAATGAATCCAATTTTTGTAGAAGCAATATCCTCCATGAGTTTGTTATGAGAACTTAGACAATACATTCCACATTTTGTTAAAGTATTGTGCTCGATGCAGTTTCACATCAGAAAAGTCTGCGTAGTAAAGGAAGAGATAAAGAAGAGCATTTGACCACACACTTCTGGAGTGTAAACTCAGGAATCCCAAAACTGTGCTTAAGTTACAGCACTAACCCATATGATTACCATGGTGTGGTTCCATTGCTATAACTAATATTTTGTTGATGAGCATTTGTGTACCTTTATATATCCCTTTGTGGCTATTACAAAAGAAGCTTTCTTGGTGTAAATTCAACTGAATGGAATCCAAACAGGTTTGATTTAAATTGAAACAACTCTTTATAAGTGTCATAAATATAGCACCAGTTTTAGGTTTGTTTGGGTTTTTTTTGGTTTGATTTTGGTTTTTTTTTGTTTTTTGTTTGTTTTTTTTATGGTGGTGGTGATTTTGTGTCTTTAAGTATATTGAGACACCTTGAGAGTGTGTAGAGATTAAGTTTTCTAAATAATTTAAAAGCCTACTGGAAAACAAGAACAGTCCACTAACAATATATATAAATTGAAGCATCTTGGACCTCAGACAGATACTAGGACCTGAAATGGATTAATGTGTGTCCTACTGTGAATCCTTTATAATATGTAGAAGTCTTGTGGAATTGACTGCTTTTGTCTACAGAATAGATGTTGCCAAAAGAAGGGTAGTATGCCCAGGCTATATAGAAAATCAGATAGTATCTCATTTTTTAGGTAGAATTTATAAATATGAAACTGTTTAATGAAAAGTTAAGGACCATGTTTGTAGGATTTCTGCTTTGGTGTAATCCTTTCTCCCTAAGTATTTGTATGTAATCATACAAAGCTCATGCCTTCAAGGCTTCACCCTTTTACTGTCCAAAGCCAGAGGCTTGGAAGGGAGAGCTAAGGAAGGACAAACTGTAATAAAATTCACCTTGGAAGTTAATGTGCAACAGGTGTATTCATTTCTAGATGGATTCCCTCTATACTGTTCCCTCTGTGGCATATATTAGATTGATGAGACAGAGGCAAACTGCAAGAAGTGGACTCTGAAAGAAAGAATGCAGCAAAATCTAGAAATGCTTGGCAGAGAACTTTCCACCAAGTGCACTGGCATCCATGTGTAAACCCAGAGTAATTTAGCTTAGTATTTCCCTGAGCAAAGTTTGCCTGATGTTTATTACATATAGTTACATAGAGTTTTGAATCCTTTGCCTGCAATGTTAATATAAATATAAATAAATATATTACTTTGTGTTCTTCTTAAATAGAGTATGGGAATGTAGTAGTTAAAGCAGGCAGTTGGCTACAGATGGGTTAATTAATTTGGACTTAATCCCACAAAACAGCCATTTTTAACAAAATAAGTAACCAAAAGTCAGACTATTCTTAAATATCATTGACTTCACTTGACTGAAAGTTTAAGCACAGGTTTTCAGAATTTACAGAGCTGAACTTATTTACTAGTAGATTAAAAATATGTTTACCTCTCTTACCATTTTCTTGCATCAGATTAAACGATCTGAGAATCAGAAAATGAAATTATTTGTTTAGAATGACATATCTTCTAAATATATGATTTATTTTCTATCAGTGCTATCTTTCAGGAAGAAAATGACAAGGAAAAAAATCAAAGGCAGAAAACCCTTTCTGTGGCTTTGTGACTCATTTCAGGTAAATGATTGATTCAGGGTAGCTGAGAATCTAATCTAGTATGACCCAATTGTATCAGGGTGAATTTGGCTTTAAGGTAACGCCCATTCCTGGAAGCATGAGTAAAAAAAGCATTGATTCAACAAATAATCTCTCTAGTTTGTATTAGAATCAGCCTTTCAGCAAAGTAACAAGGCTTATGTAGAAAAAGAGTAGTTTGGAATTTATTTGTTTGGTTTTGTTTGTTTTTTTTCCCACATTAATCTGTGAGAGACAGTGAGTGTAAATCATCTTTCTCTTTGTGTATTCAGTCTCAATTCATTTGTTGAAATTCAGAGCTAAAGCTGCTTTTTGGAGCAGCCCATACTTTAGCATATTGAAGACTTCCAGAAATTAAAGATTTTTAAAATGTAATCTCTTCCAGGAGGGAGTGAGGGAAAGCATTTTGCCAAAAGCTCATCTTATTAAAAAATGACTGAATGATTTATAAAGTAGCATTCAGACTGATTTAATTGTTGGGGCTGGAGCAATTCCTGAATTTATTGCAGATTGGGCTATGCTAATTTGCAGGCTAGGATTTCACAGCTATAAGTTTGTTGATTCCACCTCTCTTCTTTCATCTCTCTTTCACGTTTTCCAATGCCCCTTTTCACTTCCTCTTTCCCCCCATGTGTTTGGGGTTTTTTTCCTCTTCAGCTTCAAAACAAACTAGATTAATTCTGATTTATCTTGAAGGGGTAACAGAAGTCACATTTTTCTTTCTAAAGCGTCCTGCTAATGAAGGGCAGTGCTTGGATAGCTCTGTCTTTGCATTTATTCAAAACTTTCCCACTTGCCAGTTCAGAGTGTATGTGAATTCAGTTCAGTGAGCCATTGAGAAATAGGTTGTGGTTTCCCGGAGTAATAAAGGTTTGGTGTGGGTAGATCCTGAGATGGGGCTTTGAGTTATCATATGGCACATCACTCATTAGTGATTAAACCTCAAAGGCTTCAAAACAGTGACCATTTCATAGAAGATAAAGAATATATTGTATGCTTGCATCCCTTCAACTTTCTTTGTGCTTCAATCCTGGTTTTTTGTCTCTTTAAAAAAAATATCTTTAGAAAGCTTCTCTCGCACTTTGTCTATTTATGCTGTCTGAAATGAGAGCCTACTTCTCTCCCCAAATCCTCTTCAATTTTCATAAGGGAATATGCTGAAATTTAAGAGCTGCAAAAAGGTTTTCAACATTTTCATATGAATACAAAGAATTTTTATCCTCTTAAAAAAAAAAATTAAAAGAAGTTTTATCCTTCCCATCTGTCAAAGTGCATAAACCTGCTTTCCAGAAAGCATATCCCTGATGGTAGGCACCATAAAACTAAGAAACTATGAGTATCTCTTAATAGCAATAATTTTACAGTGTTTGGTAGGGCTGACTAGCGTGACATTTCATTTGCACTTACAATCCAGACGTGTCTAGAAAAAATTAATAAAGTTTAAACATCTAATGTTATTGCAGATGCTTTAATTTTGATACGTTGGAAAAAATTTGCTTCTCTTTGGGTCTTGCTTGCAATACTGAAAGCTCAGAGAAATCCTGATAATTCATCATACTTGAAGTGTTTGAGTGAAGTGAGAATGCAATAATGCATTTATATTGTGAAAAGCTCTTCAGGTTTATTTCCCCTCTATTGTGCTTTACCCTAGATGTCATCCTGAGATAAGGAGTAGAGCTAACATTTAATCCCCTCTGTGTTGCCATGCAAAAACTGTATTTTTCTTTAAGGGTACATATCTTCAATAAGAGCATTAGCAGAAGAACGTGTGGCCCCCTTGGCAGCCCGGGATCTGGGGTCCTGTTCCTGCCCCTCTGTTTACATGTGGATACAATCAGGTCATTGAACTGCAGCATGCTCCAAAAGGACCATTAAGCATTCTGCTTCTACATTGTGCTCCTCTTTTTTTCACCCATCTATGCTGCAGAATCAAAACAAAATATTTGCACACAAGTTTTGCAGGTGTAAAAATCAAAGTCTTTGGCCCCAGCCGGGAAGCAGAGAGTGAGCTGTTGATGCACAGAGAGAAATCTGAGCCACAGCACTCCTGAGGAGGGCTGCTGGGGAGCCTCCAGATTTCTCTTTGTTTAAAACTATGTCACCATTTGAAACCTAGCTAATATGGAGAGAATTCATAAGCTGATTGCATGCAGCGCTTCCCTTGTTAAGGGTTAATTATTATGCGTCTTTCCTTGCACCATATGGTGGACTTTTCTTTGCTCTGAAATGCCTCTCCTTTCAACAGCTCTGCAGATTAAAAAGTAAAGCTCATTAGCTAACAAACACTATCCCTTTTACTTCAGATTTACATGGTTTTATGTAATTTTACATACACTTGACTCATTGTCAAGTATAACTGGATAGGGTTTATGAAAATTGCCCTGTATTTTTAATAATTCTCTTTAAATAAGTTGTGATAATTTTTTTTTTTGTTCTTTGCTGTATTTTCTGTACTAAGAAGAAAACTTTTCTTTCTGTATCTCAATACTGTGTTTAAAATTAGGTATGACTATGGACATGTATACTCCTCAAATGGCAAAAGTTTAAACTATTCCTTGCTGCAGGATCAATGCCAAACATCTCCTGATAAAACTGATTGTACGAAGTCAAAGCTTCCTTAAATATATTTACTTTGTGATAATTCTAGCTTAAATGTGGCTACAGATAGAACCAAACGCTTAATTTTTGGCTAAAATTTTTCAGACTGATGGGTTTTGTGGTTTTTCTGCTTAGTAGTTTGCAGAAGAATACCGAACTTTTGAAATAAAATACTCATCTTTCATGTTAAGTGAAAAGAGAAAGGGTGGAATGTGGGTGATTTTATGACTTATAATATAGGCATATTTATTTGAGCCACACTTGCAGCAAAATAACTGAATTGAAATTCTGGCAAGGAAATAGTGATTATTGATTATTATTTCGCCTTTAAATTTTTTTTAAATGAGATTCCTTTTTGATCTGGTATAACTGCCCATCTTTGAACAGTGCACATTTTGAATGCACCTTTTGTGGACTTAGGCCTTATTGAGTGTTATGGAGATGCTCATAAACATTCGTCTTGGTGAATTCTGGCAAATATGGGATAATGGAAAGTTTTAAATTTTGCACATATGTTACCAGTCTCTTTATATTTTTATATAATATTAAACACACTTTAGGAGCCACTGGAAACAATCATTGCTGTCATATTAAAAGATTTATTCCTTCACTATTGCCATTACCATGCCCTATTGGTATTACTCCTGTCTGGATATACCACTAGCATTATTGATTATTAATGTTGGAATAAGAAAGGGAATTCTGCTTGTGCACTATTAATACTCAGAGGAATGGAATATGCATTCTCATTGCATATTTGTGGTACAAGTTTGGGAAAACAGGCCGTTACTGAAACTAGCTTAAAATAATTCTTTATCCCATTTGATGCTCTATTTTTATATTTTTCCAGATTTTTAAAAGATTTTTCTGCTGATGATCCATATTTTTTCTGATTTATTATTCAAAGACTACTTCAAAATCTGATAAGAACTGTTACACGGAACATTATTTGTGATGTCACAAATCAACTTTATGGTTTTTCTGCAGGACTCAGCCTTACTAAACAAGATAGAAATAGAGGTACCATATCTTGTTTCATGCAGGTATTTCTGATAAAGGAAGAGGATGGCAGTGAGTTATGTATAAGGCAGGGAAAAATAGACATAATTCAGTTACTTTTCTGCTATGAATATGTCTCATTAATTCCATGGAATCACTGTACTTTTTGCCTTATTTTTGAAGTATCCTTAAAATTATCTCTCATCTGCAGAGCTGTATAAACTCTGCAACCAAACTAAGTGAAAGACAGTGTCATTATCAGGGTTGGTGTGTTGTTTTGGTTTTGTTTGTTTTTTTCTTTTTTTATTTTGTTTTGGTTTTTGTTGGGTTTTTTTGTTTGATTGTCTGTTTTGTTGTTTGGTTTTTTTTTTGCCTACTGCTTTTCATTTCTTTTGGAATTGCATTAAAAGGCTCCCATCAGACTTCAGGCTGACTATACTAGTCATTAGATCCACATATAAAAATGCATTCTCTAAGCAAAAAAGCTTTTTACTCTAAGTAACAATGGCATGCTATGCCAAGGACAAGGTGAAATGCTAATGTCCTGTTTTCCTCCTACCAACCGTCTGCACGGTGGAATAGACAAAAGTCCTTACTCTGAAGGACAGCTTTATGATCCTAATTTCTGGAACTTCCTGAGTAATTAAGACATGCTCATTTATTATGCCAATTTACAATGATTCTGTCTAGATAACAATACAGATTCCTCAAATTTCTTTCCACCATTTAAAATTAAAATCTTTATCTGTTGGTTTGACACACATTTCCCATGTGTTCTTTCCTAACTCTCTGACATGGACTTTTTTTTTTTTTTTAAATTAGACATGACAGAAAAAACATTGCATAGATTTGTAACTTTAGATTAGGAAATTAAGTCAAAAGTTAGTGGGAGTTTGCATTAATTCAGAAGTTAGTGAGAGTCTGCAAATTTGTGTTCCAGAGTATTTAAAATATCACTTCTCTTGAAGATTGATGAAATACATATTTAACCAGACCTCAGGTTGAAAAACTCACAGTAAAGCCCAGAAAAATATATTTGTGCTTTTTAAAATGAATAACGATGCTAGTAATTTTTGATTGATGTAGGTTTTTTTAAAGAAAGTTCTAATATTAGAAATTGTTCTAATATTAAAAGAATATAAATAATTACCAGGGAAAATTCTTTTGACAATGAGAACTTTGCTGAATTCAGATAATACAAAATATTGAATCTTATTGGTGCTTTTGCTTATTTTTGTGTTTGGTGTTATTTGGGGGGGGGGGGGGGGGGGCTGAATCCAATTAAATGAGTCAATGAAACATTATTTATCTAATTAGATCTAATTATTATTTTTATTATTTTTTTCAAAATGTTCATAATTAGATTATTCTTTCCTGTATTCTAAAGATTTATTATTCATTACATGTATTATATATTACAAGTTATATTGAGACAATACTATATATTAGAATAGATAATCATTGTTGTATAATTATATTTTATTGTCCTCATTTTTTAATCTTAGTATTATGAACCATGTGACTTACATTAGTGCAGAATTTTCCTTTCAGTGAATACCCTCATATTTCGATGTGTACATGTGCAACAGATATGTGTCTTATGAACCAAGCACTAATTTACTTCTAGATAGGTATATACTATATTACTCTATTAGTAACAGAAATACACACAAGGAAAGAACCAAAACCCAAACTAACCAAACAAAAAAATCCTGTTGTAGTGAAGAAAAATCTTATGTGTGATATCAGAACACATGAACTTAAATTTGATTGGAATTGTTAGGCTGAATAACAGTTTAATATTGTTCATATTGTTAATTATTATTATTATTATATTATTATAATTATTATTATTATTGTTAATTATGATTATTATTATAATAATAATATTATTAATATTGTTAATATTGTTCAAAACCAAAACAATTTATACATGTAATACATAAATAGAAATTAAATTATAACATTCTCTGCACTCTGCCGATTTGTTTCAGCTAAAAACCTGACCTTATATCCCCATGGAAATATCTATATCTTAAAAAAAAAATTAAGAGGAGCACAAAAAGTACCCCTTAAGCCATCAGTCTTAAAATAAAATTATGGAGGCCACTTTTTCTTCTGTCTCTGAAAGCCTCTTCTCAGGTAGCCAGATCTTAAGAGCAAAATTCATTGTTGTTGAATAAAAAAGGTTGTAATGACCGTAGTTTAGGGAAGGTATTTCATACACATCCGTGATACAGAGGTATCAGGGCATCTCATGCACTCGCTCCTTCCTGAGATACTCCAGATCTTTACACTCAGTTCTTTTCCAGAGCAACTCTCACAGGCAGCACTAGTAGTTGCAAACATATGTCCTAAATTTTTTTTGCTATGCAGGACTTCTAGTGACTATTCTATAAATTGACTTTAACCTATAAAAAGAAAGAGCAAGAATACATGGCTGTAATTAATAAGTAAAAGCTGGGTGTTTAATGTTCAGCATTGTGTAATCAATCTAAAGACGTGCAAGCAGAAAATCTTTGAATAGCATTTCTAAGACAACTTCCTCTGAGTGGCAGGAGCATTTTCTCATTGAGCTGGGGCCAAGTTCTAGATATATACAGGGAAACCCTATTTGAAAGGGCGATACATTGAGCTGATGATTTTGTTTTCCTGCATTTTGTTAGCATAGATCACTGGACGGATTTTTACACTTGAATGGACGCAGCTTCTAAAGCAGGAATTTCACTGTGAACTGAGTGCCCTGAATTCTCCTCTCACCTTGCTTTAGAAAGAGAGTCCACCATTTCCAAATAAGAATAACATGGGAAGAAAATTTTAAAAAAACAATGAGGTAGTAAACACCGTTAATTTCAGTTGGAACATCTTTTTGTTAGGCTGTTGTTCAGTGTTTTGTCATGCTGTGTTTTATCCCTTGTGCTAGCTTTGCTGACCTTTTGGGCAAGCTTTGGCCAACTGAGATTGTATTTGCACAGTAGATCATTTTTTGATAAAAAAAGCCCCTGTTTTTCCAGACTCCCCTGGGACAATATATCTGTGTAAGTTCAGTCACATACATTTTCTAGATAAGGCCTAATTTTAATCCTTATCAAGTATAGCACCTACGCAGAAGACTGTATTTTAATGATAAAGTTGGGGGGGGTTTTTTTAAGACTCTCATGAATCCAACAGCAAGACTTAGGGATGTTAAATCAGAAGGTGACTTTGCTCTGAGTCTTGGAGATTTTATTTTTAACTTTGGTGTGCCACTTAGAGCCTAAAGCTGCATGATGGTGAACCTGGATTTTCTGGTCTGAAATCATAATTAGAGCATGAGGCATTCAGACACCTTCCAGTCACTATGCCAGATGCTGATGCTTAAGGTACTTTAGTTCCCCAACTTCATTTAAGATTAAAATTTCTAACACCGAAGTCAGCTGCATCTCTGTTGGTAAAGAAATTCCTCGTTTTCTGTACTTTAATCAACATGCTTGAAAAGTGGTGTTTCCCTGATATTTATTAAATACTAATAAAGAATACATGTTTTAAGTTAAATGAGAGAACCTATTAAAAATAAAGAAATACTTGCCACGGTAGCACCTGGTTGCTATAAAACCTGTCTTGCAAAACTCAGGGTTGCCTTTGCATGGGCATACTACCTTTTTTTGGTTTTTGTTGTTTAATTTATTTTTTTGGGGGGGGAGACATAATGTAGTGATTTATTTTATTATCAGCATCACTTTGGTGGATTTTGTTTGTTTGTTTTATGATATTTATTACTGGTTGGCTTGGGCATGATAATTATCCCAGAAAATCCAGTTTGCTGTTTCTCACAAATAAAATAACATTAAAATGAAAAATTGCAGTGTTTTCCCAAGAACATCTCTGTGTAATCAGAAATCTGTATCTAGCACAAGAAAGAATTCTTTCAGGATACAGAGATTCATTAATGGGCAAAAATCAATGTCCTGGTAATATAAAAGTCCAACAACATTTATAAATAAAAAGACAGTGCCTCAATAAAGATGTAATAATTAGCAGGTCATCATTTTAACCTTTTTTTTTGTTTATTTTATGTCTTTAATGACAAGTCATTGTTAGTATTGATTGTTGCTGGTGAGCAGACTTAACTTGTGAGCAGTGAGAACAAAGCAGGTGTATTAGCTTCTATTCACCGTTGATGCTCCAATGAGCCAGGTAGACCAGAAAATGCATAAACCAACCAAAGAAAAAAAGTGCCAGGTGATACATCTAGACTGAAAGACCATAGTGCAGCCTTCATTGTGCAGAGTTTAAGTTAAAGAGCAGTATCCTGGTGTACATAGGTGAGGTTGTTGTTTACCTTGAAGCTGTAAGAAATGCAAGTAGTAAAATAAACTTAGAAAGTTAAAAAGAAAGATGGAAGCACTAAATTAGTACATAAAAGTATATGTCTAAGAGAGAAGTAGTTTTATAAAGTGCATTAAATGAACCATTTTAAGACTGCAATTTCAAAATAACTACCTTGAAAAAGCAAATCTTTTGAGAATTTGAAAAAAGACACATTAATTTTATTTAGAAGAAAACCCTTTTTGAATACTATAACAAAAGAGTCAGGAAGAAAGAAGACAAAAATTAATTTCATTAAGACTGCTTGTTTATTCTGCTCACATAATGGTTTTTTTAATTATATCTGTGATCTAGCACAAGGCTACATGATTCCAGTGATGCAAAGACACAATTTGTTTTTCCAGCCCTTAGCAGCATTTTACTCTTGGGGCCTCCTTCTCAAGTGGTACACACTGCATCACATCCCTTCCAGTCCTTTGGGGGATGCAGGCTAGTAGTATGGACGCTTTCTGCTGACTAGATTTAGATCATTGTTCCAAAACAAAGAGGGATGGAAAGAGCTACTATGTCCTGTTTATTATTTTGAAGAGAATTTACCATTTTCAATTAAAAGGATGGAAGACATTTGTAGGATGTACAAAAGAGCTCAATTTTGACAATCTCTGTTCAAACATAATTGTCTCTTAAACCACTCAACACTGGTACATCCCTGATTTACATATATAACTTTTAATCCTCCTCTTCATCTGCCACGGGAAAACACCACAGCAGACATCACAGTCTCCTGTAGTGTGATTTTATGTTTTAAGTAAAAGTTTAATTTATGTAAGTTTCAGTTAAATTACGTTAAGGGAAGGTTTTCTGTATTAATATTAGACACCTGGAAGTATAACTTCCTGACGTTGCTCTAAACTTTATGCAAACTTAGGTCACCTCTCTTACCCATCCTTTTGATGACTGGATATAGCCTTCCTTACAGTATTTCTGTTTTGCTATATTTAAGAAGCTTGTCTTTTCCTTTCTTTATGGTTCTTCTACAGTACAGACACTTAAAGTCATCATTAGGCTCTACCATTTTGTTATTTAAACATCACAACTTCATTTGAAAACTTTGAGTGCATTTAAATATATGAAAGAACATAAATCATAGTTGAGTCAAGAACTAGAAGGACTTTGGTTTTACATTTCAATACAAACAAAATGAGAATGTGGAAGGAAGATAGGAATTCTATAGAGAAAAAAATGTTCAAATCAGTCTCATCATACATTTATAAGAAGGAAATAATAGGATAACAGATATATAGAAGGAAGGTTGACCTTTCTTCTCTAGTCTGCCTTATTCTGGGAGGAGGAAGAGTTTTGCCCATATCAGCTTGTATTCAGAGAAGCATGTGGCTCTATCCAGGAAAAACTGATACAGGCTAAGGGACTTTCCTGGATTGTCTTCCTACATCCTGATTCCTGGCAAAGGCACTTTGCTGTGGAAACAAGGGAAATAAGGCAGATTTACTTTCAGTCCCAGAATGGCTGGGGCAAAGGGTGCTTTTAAGCAAAACCAGCATTCCAGCAAAACTGCCACTATCCAGATAACTGGTGACAATCTGGAAATCTGTATCTTGAGGAAATGGCAACAGTGTCGATCCACCTTTCACTCTGCTGATCAATAGCCTAATTAAGAGTGTAGTGTGTTCCATTTTTTATAACCTGAGTGTTACAGTGCCATGTTATAAAGTGCTAGTGGTTAGATTCTTCTTTATTTCACTGTAAAAACAATACCACTGGATTTTTAAAAAAACATTAAATACTCCTGTCATCCTTTTATAATTTTTTTGCATTTTCTGCCTTTGAGCTTTATTCTTTTAGGTGTACCATTAAAAATTAGTCACCAGTTAATGTGCTGAAGGCTTTGGGTACCTAGATGATTCTTTGGAAAGAACTAAAGAACACCTGCAATGTCTTAAGGTAATAACTGTCAAACTGTCAGAGGCAAAAGTAACAAGCAAAAATATTTGCAACAAAAGAAAGGAGAAGACAGCTGTTGGAAAGGGAAGCAAACTATATTTATAATGCTGGTTGTAAAAGCAGTTAATGCTAAACATGTGATGTTTATGCCAATAGAATGAGTCAGATATGCTTCAAGTGAAATACTGTATTTTGAGCTGCCTAATGTCACCAGCGCCTGCAGGGACAGTTTGCTAACTCTCCATGAACACACAGCCAGCTCTTCAAAGTAATTTTCATTATGCAACAGTGGAGCTTAAAAGGCATCCTCCCTTATTGATCTTGTTTTTGCATGATTCAACTTGTTAAGAACAAGATAAAGCTCCTTTGATAAACATTGATATTCTATAGGTAAGGAGAATTTCTTTTGTCTAACATTTTTATTGTCATTGTTTGTATCTATTCAGACAGCTTAACCTTCTGTAAGCCTCTCATAAGTCATTAAAATGGCTTTCTCTCACAACAGTTAAGCTTCCTTTAAACTCTAGCCAGCTGCTTGCATTCCTGACCTTCTGGAACTTCTGAGCCAGTACCTGAGACCAGTCATGTCACCTCAGCTACTGTTACAGCCTGGACTGGGCCAAAAGTTTTCCAGATTTTGCTTTCTTCATGTTAATTTTAATGAAAGAAATGCAGGCATCTGATTTTTCAGAAATAATGCACTGATTTAAAAAGCCACAGCCTTTCCCTTTCCCTTTCCATTTCCCTTTCCCTTTCTTTTCTTGGGACCATATTCCCTTCTTCCTTCTTGAGCCATATGCCCTGAGCTATGAACTAGTATGAAAACTAAAGGAAAGGATCAAATGGGATAATTTCACAATAATCTAATCCATCTTCTTCAAAAGTGTGAATATCTTTCCTGCTTTGTTTTTTTTTTTGGAAGGCATCGGGGGAGTGTGGGCTTGTTTGAGACCCACCTTGATATTAGATATATATATCAACAAAATGCAAATATAAAAGTTCATTCTAAGTATTTAAAAAATTTATAATCTCAACATGATTTATAATAAAAATGATTTAAACAATTGATATTCTCTTTTATTCTTTTAAGGTTTTTGGTAAGCTGTTTACACAGGGGTGAAAAGGGGATAAGTACGTACTGAACACTAGAGTCTGTAATCTGGGTGGCCTGGCTGTACAGTAGATTTCAAGCAGAATTTTGGGTGATCCTGTAACTTCAGGCCATGCTGAGTCGCTTAAGACACATGCATATAGCTGTTGTGCTCTAGATCATCTGGGCAGCTGTTCACATGCTAAACCTCACAAATCTGCGTTTGTCACAATTCTTATTTATCATGTATTTTTAGGTATTTTTTACTGCATTTCATAGAACACAATCTTGTGGAAATTACTTGCAAAAACTCAAAACTCTGTTTGTATCTAGGGGGTGAGAGTGGTTTCTAGGCACTCTGGAGAAAAGTTAATGACTGCAGCAGAAAGGTGGGTAGGTGGTAGACTCTGTCTGCCAAACTTGGCTGTGTGTTGCATATCGACACAAATTTTAAACTCTGAGTAAGCCAGACTCCTTACAGGATATGCCTCATTTACCTCTTGAAGAGTGGCAGATGTTTCCACCATCCCTCACAGGGAAGTCCAGCCTCCCTAGCTGGGTGCCTGAGCTGTACCAGAGAGGATGCTTCTCTGCAGGCCTTTTAGGGCAGCCCTTTCCTTGATTAGATTTCTTCTTGGGAAAGTTTTTAGGCATTTACTAAATAGACTCAGAGGTTTAAATTAGAAAGGGTAGTTCCCAGCTGTGGATAATAAATTGAGATAAATACCAGAAATTAGCATCTCTGTATTTCTATCAGACAAAACAAATATTAGATGAATGATTTAAAATTTAATAATGATAATGAAATTATTAAAAAAACTGAACATTATGAAATATGTAGAAATGAGAAAACAATCCTACCTAAGTGATGTAGGTTCCATCTTAATCTAGCTTAAAGACCTAAGACTTGCTTACCTGAGATCTGAATGACCAGCAAGATCTCCTTCTCCACTCAAAGGACGTTAATGATGCTGGACTTGTATTTTAAGATGTCTGGTGAAAAATAAGATACAATCAGTCGATGCAGGTATTGCACACTGGGGTGTGAAATTTGAGTCCAGATAAGGAGAATTATATTTAATGGTAAATTGTACATTACCTTAAAGACTGTAATATATGTAGTCATAGTTCTTTTAATAAAGATGAGCCAGTTGTGTGTTCCACTTTTAAAATAGTTTGCCATTGTATCCTTTTGAAGATAGTGATTCGATTTAATCTACACACATACTGCATGTATAAAGATCTGATTGGTTCCGGTGGATACAGATGTTATTAAAAAAAAGTTCCATGAGTTTCTATATTATATGACTTTATATGTGTATTTCATAAACTTTTAGTTTGGATTAGAGAAATGACAGCGTTAAGAAAAGAAGAAAGCTTTCAAGTCGGGATTTAAAATAAAAGTTGTGCATATCATTGCCAGCTTTTTTTTAATAACTAATTCAACCGCTTTTGGCTAGACAGAAAAAGGGAGGATTTTTTTTTTTGCTGTTTTTATTATGCCTGAGCATGTGTGCAGTACAGCTTTGATTAGTTAAGTAATCTGTAAATTAAATAATCTCTACCATTTCCCCTTTTCTAGCAGTGCTCACAGAAAGATCTTAAAAAATTCATAGCTAGGTAATGAGTAGATTGACTACTTTTATCATTGAATGATAATAAGAGGAATTTGTTTCTAAGTGGTTTAGCACAGCTATTTTTTAAGTAAGGATTTTTACTTGCACATATAAGGGAGAGTAAAGAACATTCAGTATATTTATTATCGTGGGAAATTCCAGTACCAATAATTCATTTTTTTCATTTCATACAGTAAGCGGTGCAAGACCATATTCATTGAGGAAACCAGCTATAAATGTTTATGATTCTGATGTATATCCGTCTTAATATGTGTGTTATAATGCATTCATGAGTATAAATAATTACACTGGAGCTTTTTCAAATGAATAAGATATTAGACTGTTGTTCAGCAGATGTAGTCATATTTCTGTTTCTGTTTACATATTGTGCAACCTTGCACATTCTGTTATTTAATACACTGTTGGTCTAAGTTATGTTGTATTGTTTGACTGATCTACATATGACCCATATTGTACACTGTGCTCACTCGTGTCAGTTCAGTTGCTGTGCTAGTGATGGGCCACTGAATCATTAAATTTGTGTTTCTTGCTGTTGGTGGCAAGTGCAGCTTTTGTGCTATACATACATGTAGGTAGCAATAATCTCTACTGAAGTCCTGGAGACTCTCGTAGGAAAATAGTAATTGAAAAATGATCTGCACCGTCTGTGTAGGAAAACAGTAATTTTCATTAAAACACAGGATTTTGCTGTTGTTAAGTCTCAAGTTTAATTGCTTTTGTGGCATTCCAGTTTTAAGGCCTTTTTGCTGTCTCCTTTATAATCTGGAAGGACTTGTTAGATATGTAGACACCATTTTCCATGCTTCCATTTAGCAGAATGACTTATGTTGGATGCAGTCTGAAAGACAGACCAACCCTACTCTCTCCCATTACCCTGACTATGAGTGAGGCAATGGAGAATCAGATCTAAAGTTCATTATTTAAGATAAATTGAACCGTAATAAACCATTCAAGATACTTACGAAATTTTGCTTATTTTTCCAATACATTGAGTAAACATGCAATAAAACAGAACCAGCCTTGTTTGGTTGTGTTTTGTTGTTTGGGTTTTTTTTTTAATTTTAACCTTGCTGACGTATTATTACATGGTTTTGTGTTACTGCAAAGAGCTCCATTTTCATCTCCTTCATCCTGGATATTGATTGAAGTTCAACATTCAGGATGAAAGGAGTCAATGCAGTAACTACTTATTCACACCATTAAGAAATGAAATAGAACCCAACCCAGAAGCTGCTTTGGTTGTGTTGTTTTGTGGATTTTTTTCCTTATAAAATATTAGTTCAGACTTCAATACTACATAGGAATATTTTCATCATTAAATTGATTCTCTGCAGTTGCTAAAATACCTCTAGGCTCACCAGGAATTAGGCTTATACTATTGTTTGTAGAAACCTGGATCCTACAAGATTTGCATGAGAGGTAAGTCAGAGCAAACTCCTGGCTAATTACCTTCAAGAGCTTTAAGGATAATGGAATACCTCCTTAAATACAAAAGGAAAATTTGGGATGAAGGAAGAAGCTGTAGGTAGTATTTGAGAAAGATGGGGTCTACCTCACCTAAAAAGTATATAAATGTTATGTGTCAATTTTATTTGCTTTACTAGGCTATCCTTTTCTTCTAAAATCAGTGCCTAAATTCACTGTATAGTTAGTGGAGAAAGTTTTTCAAAAGTCTTCAGGTGGTGTTTTAAAATTTACGGGTCTCAGTTTAAACAGGCAGGTTCTCTCTCTGGATATTTCCAGTGTACTTACCTCTCTGTCACAGGAAGCAAACCTGGTTTGGGTGAACTTATGCACTTAATTTATGTGTGCTGAAGTTGCCTTAAGGGGAAGTGCACCCAGGTGCCTAAGTTATATTGATTATATCTCATCTAGAATTACTTCTAATATTAAAAAAAAAAAAAAAGTAGACCAATGTCTGTGAAATTGGCAAAGCAATTGTAATTTTTTTCTTAAAAAAGATATAAAACATTGTATGCAATTGATGATGTAGCTATGTTGCATAATAATTTGTGGTAATTACATTTTTAATTACTCCTAGGACCTGATTCTGATCTTGTTTCCATTGGTATAAAGCAAGGATAATTTAGATAAAATCAATGCTGCTAAACTAAGATATAATTGATAAGAGGTCAGAATTGAGCCCTAAATGATATGCTAAAAGTAGAACTAATCAGAAGGCTAAATGGGTTTATAATTTGTGCAATTGACATTTTCGTAATCTAAATCTCCAAGAAGTTAACCTTTGGATACGGAACTTTGGTTTCCTTTACAGTCTCATAGTATTCAGGGAAGTGAAGCCACTAGAAGGCCTCCTGTAATTAAAAAAAAAAATCTCTAAAGCTTTTTAAACGTAGTAAATTCTTTCATTAAATGATTGATGTGCTTCCAGCTTAATACATTTCTGTGTCACACAAGTCTTTGAGCAAAATTTTCTGGTGAGCAGAACCTGGAGAAACATTAAACCATGGCATGTTCTCAAATAACCAAAAAAGAAATTTCCCCAAATCCAAAGTTACTTTAAGCAGTAAGGAGTTTTAGGAACTAATGTCTACTTAAAGGGAAGAATATTTAAGATCTTTTTGAAATTATGTACAGAGTTTACTCTTTGTGTAATAGATGGAAGGAATATTTTTTTTAAATCACAGTTTTTTATCATACATAGTAGTTGCATAAGCTCTAAAATGTATTGCAAGTTTTAATATTTTTGGTGTAAAAAAAAGAAAATACAAAATATCAAAGATATTTTCCTACAAAATTTGTTAGCTTTATTTTTAAGTAAATATGTGCATTATGTCTAAAGTATTTTTTGCTGTTCAATAGTGAGATATTAATTTTTGTTGAATAGTAAAATCAATCAAATAGCTTTACTTTGCAAAATATATTCCCCTGAAGATAAGGGGTTTTCCTTCTGCTTTTGCACTAGAGTATTTTTCTAACAGTTCATGCAAACATCCAAAGTTTCTTCGTTTGGGACAATCAATGTTGTATCAAATGGATTTTTTTCTCAGCTGACAGAATGTACATGAATTTGTGTACATCAGGAGAAATTTTGAATATTGTGTTTATGTCAGTGGCAGTTCTCCACACTGGTGACCTGGCTCTGGCCAGTGAAACTGCTTCCTCTACAAGTCCTGACCCAGGGAACCATGGGCTGTCTGCTGTGCCCGACCTCCTCGTGGACATGACTTTCCCTCCTGTGCATAGTCAATAACTTCAGCCTTACTGCTTCTGATACTTATCACTGTAGCAGAGATTCCCAAATGGATATTTATCCATCTTCTTATATTATAGAGTTATTGCTCTTTGAGAGACAAAACTGTTCTTGCATGGAGTTCTTTCAGTATTCCTTGTGAATACTACCCATGCTGCTTTCAGAAATATGTCCATTGTTAGCAGTGCCATTATGATGCATTTCACAGGAATTTGGAAGGCTGTGGAAGGCTGTAACAGAAGTTGTTACACATTTGAGGAATGTTAGTAGAGGAATATTTTTTCCCCCACAGAACAATAGTATCTTTGGAAGCATCAGTTTAATCAAACCTCTGCCACATAATTATTGTTTTGTGCTGACATCTTTATAGAATATTTATATGCTTTTCTGTTAATATTTGATCAACTGTTTTTAATTTTTTTGGCATGGCACTTTGTTTCCAGATTTTGGTTGACTGTGTCTGAAACAAAGTGCTTTGTTATAGGGCTGGAATTCATTCAGATGCACTTTGGACATCTTACACTAAATAAATATAATCTAACTACTGCATAGTCCTCTAAAGCCACCCACTATTGTAAATCATCTCATACACTTCCCTAAAAGTAAAAAATTCTTTTGCTGAAGTCAAATTAGAGCAGCAAACTTAGCTATATGGTACCAATAAAAATGTATTAAGGAGGTTTTGTTGTTAGTTTTTCTCCATGTGTAGCATCCTTGAAGCTGACATCTATTTGTGACTGAATAGATGACAGCATGAAATTCAATTACAGCAAACAGTCTCAGTCATTACACCTGTCTACTTCCAGAGAAAAGTATTTGTAAATTGTTCTTTATCCTTCTGTTCCCTAAAACCTATGTCTGTAATTGACACTTGCCAGCAGAGATGACTGGAGACAGAAGGAGAACATTATGTGTCTGAGTATCCCACCAGGGAAAAGAGTATCCTCTTCTTTGGAGAGTTTTGTGGTGTTTTGTTTTCTTTAATGAAGAATAATATCTGTGTGCCAAGGATTTACTGCAACGATGGTGGCAGATGTTTCTCTAAAAAAAAAAAATAGAAAAAGTTATGAAAGATGAATCACAAAATAACACAGGACAAAAGAAAAAGCTAATTAACATAGAAATATTTCTTCTGCAAAGGAAAACAAATGCTTCAGGAGAACAAAAGCCCCTCTTTGTTATTTGTAAGGCTGGTTTGTTACTCTAACACATTTGTAAGAATCAGGTTTGTGCCTGACATGTCAAAACTTACTCACAAAACAAGAGTTGTGGATATCTTGGGAGACGACGTTGTCACTTGTTACGCAACTCAGCATCCGTTCATCACTGATTGATGCCCAAGTTGCCAGTTTTCAAAGAAATGAGATGCAGACATAACAGTAATATTTGTACCAAATGTCAGGCAGAAGAAACAGGGGAGTTCATAGAATGGGTCTAGATGTAGTCTGTGACCAGAAAAAAAAATCAAAAAATGATAGACAAGCTGTCAGCCTGATCTTTCTAAACTGTTTTATTTCTTTCTGGTAGAGTATTTTTCTTTCTTTCTATTGGTTTCCCTCCCCAGAATTTTGTCAGAGTAGACAGCATGCAAAACTGATCCAGCTGCTACATTTTGAGTTTGATGAAGGAATTACCAAACTGTTATGTATTTTAAATGCATCACATGTTTAAAAGGTATGGACAGTTAGGAAATCACTACATATTTGATAGTAATGCTCTTTGAGCATAAGGTTTCCTGGAAATTTACTAGTGGTATTAGGGGAGATCAGAATGTATTTTTTTTGGTTTTTTTTCCTCATGGGTCCCTTCCAACTCAGCATATTTTATGATTCTACTTTTTAATTGATATTCGACAGTATAGTGTTTGGGCAACTACTGCTTCTGTTCCTCTCTGTAGGTCAGCAAGTATTTTGAGAGTTTCTAAGCCATGAAAATAATGGCAAAGCATGTGATCAAGTAATGCAGTCAAGTATTTCTTGACTACTTTGCTTGTTCCCATGTACTCATGACATCCCCAAGTGGCTCAGAGCAACTGTGTGTGCCTCTGCTGATGGTTTACCCAGCACTGTAAGCACACTGTGTTATATTTATGAGCTGGAAAGTAAAGTGTGTCAGGGAGGAAGTTAAAATGGTTTCTCTGTAGGATATTGTTAGTGTAAAATATCTGATTTATTTGGGTCTTTTTTTGAATGCTGCAGCTTGTAAACACAGTGGGGAATTTCTCTGCCATTGATCCAAAGCAATGGGTACTAATGGCATAATACAGTGGTACTCAATAACCTTTTATCATGGGCTGCTTTGTGATGTGGAGGCTTAACTGAGGGGAGAGAAATACACTGTAACAAAACAGAAGATCTTGTGGATTTCTATCAATACATTCAATAATTTTCAGTTTAAGAGCTATCATGATCTTTTCTGTTATCTTTTTTTGCGTGAATTATGATGTAGAATAACATGAAAATTATTGTGCATGTTAGTGTAAACATGAAGTGAAATGTAAGCATTTTTACCAAGCATTTCAAGGACAAGCTGTGGCAGTTTTCTATCATGGCTTTAGTAGCAATCGAGTGCTATATTACAGTCCTGTGAAATTTTTAAGAATTTGAATAATTAATATAATAAACACTTTTTTTTTCTTTCTTACCAAAAAAAAAAATTTGTATCTTTCTAAGAAGCAGAATACATAAGTAAGGGAAATAGCTATACAGTAAAGTGTTAAAATTTTCCTAGTACCGGTAATCCGGTCAAGGCTCTTTTTCTATCAGACAGCTCCTTAGAAGTAAGCAAGGCCATGTGTCCTGAAGCAAGGGAGGGCATGTATCCTGAGGTATCCTGTTTCAGACCAGCACAAAAACCAGCGTGGTGCCACATGCTGACCCCCAGATCCCTGACACTGGCAGCTGCAATTCTTCAAGGTGTATAATCTGTTTGCCTTCCACTCTTATTTAGTAATTTTGGCAATTCTGATGCCTGTTTCCCTTGAGAGCAAACCAGAACATGGTTGGGGGCCAGGTTATGACTTCACTTACACTCTTCTCTCAGGAGCAAATCAGTGCAAAAGCCAGTGCAGAAGGTGCCCTTTGGGTAATCTGGGTGCAGGACTGTAATGGAGTATGGGGAGCTTTTTATTCTCTTCCTGAAGAACCATTTAAGAGCTAACAGCAGTATAATCTTCTGCTACTATTTTCATATACATATATATATATACACCCATGTATATATGCATATATATACATGTATATATATACCCGGGTTCATTTTACATTTGTTATTGGTAAAATGCCAGATTACAGCCTCACTTAAAATATAGAGGCAAAACAACTCTGTTATCCAAAGATTTCTGCTAAGAAAGGACACAGCAAAGACATGTTAAAAAGAGAGAATAGAGTAGGTTATAACCATTGGGATACCAATATCCCTGTTTTTCTATGTTTTGCATCTGTTAGCAATGTCCCCTTCAGGCTCAATACTCAAATCACCCCTCAACTGCTGTAGAACACTGTTGCAGAAAAATGGTTTATGTCACGTAAAACTTATATTGGGCCCTAAGATACAGTTTTACAGGGATGTAAAATTGATCTCATTGCTGCTGTAGGAAAAGATGGTGGTTTTGAATGATTCTTGCATATGTTCATGATATGAAAATAAAAGATGCCCAAAGCCAAGATTTTTTTGTCCTTTAGGAAGTACTGTAAGGGTGCTATCAAAGTGCCAGTGTTATTGTTCGACTTCAGTAAATACAAGAGGAAGCTCAGATTGACTTCAGCACATTATTGCTGTTGTAAGATAAGGAAATAAATTTTAAAAAAAGGTTAAGGAAGTCTGATAGCCCATTCATTCTTTAGAATTTGTATGACACGTCATGAAACTGGAGTTGCAAGCACAGATCTGGTAGCATTTGTTAATATTGGGTTTAGTCCTGCACAAGGAGCATGTACTCCTGTTCATTTATTAAATTTTTGTATGAAGCGTGACTGCGGGATTGTAAATCCTTATTTCAAAGAATTTTAAGTATTTGTTTCATATACATGAACTACTAAATACACTGCAAAATACACAGGATGCTTCTTCTAGAGAAACGTTTTTAAAAGTATCAAATTAAAAGTCTCCATGACTGATGCTCTTGATGGAATTGAGACACATTCAATATCCAGGACTTTAGGAAATCATTGAGAAATGGATAGCTATATTTCTTTTGCTGACTTATCTTTTTTCAGTAAAAAGATGTTTACAGCTGATTTTGTGCTAGTAATTGGTACATCATGCCTAATTCCTCTTATATGTTCAAGTCCAGCTTCACATATTTTAATTTTTCAGTTTTTATTGGGTTTTTGTTGCGGTTTGCTTTTTTATTTTTATTTTTTTAATTGGTTTTGAATTTTGTTTGCTTGGGGATTTTTTGTTGTTTTGCTTTGGTTTTTTTTGGTGGTGATATGTTCTGATACACCTCTCTTTGCCTTCTGGAAAGCACTCTGTAGATCAAGGAAAATGTTAGTCTTGAGAACCAGAGAAAAGCTAAGGATAGAGATTAAAGGCATGAGCAGTATTATAGGGTAAAATTTTCAAATTACTCTGGACTAAATGTAGCATTTTCCAAAACAATTGCTACAGTTTTCTATACCTTAATATTTGCACATATTAATAATTTACCATATGCTTGGCTTAGCAGCATGGATGGAACACATCAGTCTACCAAATGCAATATTCATTCTGGAACAGAATATATCCTTAGAATATCCTGCTCTTTTTGTCACCTCAGTTTTAACTTTTTCTATAACTTGATCTGAAAATGATGACCAGCTTGAAATCTATATAACTTGAAGGCTTTATCAGTAAAACCCAGCACAGTTATATTTCTCTGTGGCTGTGATGTTGAAACCTGGGGAAAATCAATTTTTTCTTTTGCTGAATGGTATATTTGTAGCATTTAAAAAAGGTGAATGAGTGTGCTGAGGGCCTGTCATTTTCTTATGCTGCATGTGTAGGTACATCTGCCTGTTAGCCCTGAGACCCCGTGTGTGTTTGATGCATTGGATGTTGTGTCAGCAGGAAGGAGAAAAAGAAGAGATGAGGTACATCAGAAAGGAAGTTGATAGCAAATGGTGTTTTGAGGAGCCTGTATCCACCCCCGCCCCGTGTAATATATTATGGAAATAATGATTCTGTCAAGTGATGCTTCTTTGTAACCTGAAGTGATACAGTAGGGATTATGCATTCAGGACTGGGCATTTAGTTGTCTAGAAATACTGTAAGAGAGGTCTTTGCCATGAAAGACTTCATTAGAGATGCAGTGGCAAGAAGTAGATTACTAGAAGAAAAACACCCTGAAAGTAGTTTATTGTTGTTATTATCATTATTGGTTTAGCTAGAAATGGGAACAAATATGTTATTTTTAATCCTGTTTTTATAGTTACGTATATTTTTTTGTAATGTAATTCCTTATTTTATCTTGTATTTAAGGATGGATCATATTATTTAGCTCATTTTCAAGCTTGCTCAAATGTAGTCGTTTCACAACCATAAAAAGTTGTCAATTAATTAGCATAGATAGGCAAAGCGAAGTTGACTAAAGGTTTAAAAGGAGGTGTCAGGAAGCCATAACAAATAAAACGTAAATATAAAACCATCTGTAAGAAAGCCACAGAGAGAATACAGAGGAAATTATTATTCTAGAATAAAGAACAAAATGCTTCTGACCTGTACACTCTCATTAAGCAGAGATCAAGAAATGCAGCCCAAAAGGCAGGATAAAGATAGCCTACCCTCTCACATCAATGGATTGGCTTATGTGGCTGCTCTAGTTTGAAGAGATTTCTGTGTAGTGAAAACAAACTGGTGTTCCTTGCCAGAGGAGGATACTGTGGCTTCAGTCAATTTAATGATTCTTTTCTTCCCCTGAAAAACATGGGGACTCAAAATAAGGTTAGGTAGCACGCTGTATTTTAGGAATCTCATGTGGTATGGGAATTATATGCAACATAATTGTCTTCAGAGCTGCCAACATATGGAAGGTTGGACTGTATGTTTGGACTTTCTCTTCTTCCTCATGTAGTTCTTCTAACAATGAAAGGTAGCACAACTTTTTTTAGTGTTGGGTGCAAAAAACCCAAAACAAAAACAATTTACCAAAAACCCCGCACACAAACCCCAAACCATACCAAGCCAATTTGAATGCTGTCTTGCCATGTTGATAAATCAGTGGGATTTTAGTTTGAATGGAAATTCTTTAAGAATGGAATGTGCCTGGTTTTGATGAACTTTGTGCAGGTGTTAAGTAGGAATGTCGCACAGTATGTTTTATTTCCTCAATTAAAATCTTCCCCCTGTCTCGGTCCCTCCTCCTTCACATTCCTGTTCCTTCCCCACATACACAGAGTTAAGTAATATCAAGTTTGTTTTGCTTCACTTCTTTAAGAAAAATAAATGTTGTGGCCAACGGAATGAAAAAAATTGATAAGCAAAAACAAAAAGCAGGAAACATGGAGAACAAATGCCAGTGAACTAGGTAATATAAAATTGTTCGATGATAAGTACCAACATTAACAATTTCAGACACCTAAAAATGTAAGATTAGCAAATTGAGAAACATTTATCTGGGTGAGATAGAAAATTATACATGAAACATAATGACCTCTCTGAAATTCATTCAGGATACAGAGGTATTTATTTAGGCAAAGAAGACAACCAGTTAATCATGTCAAAGAAAACTAGACAGTAAATTAGTTTCCTGCATTCTAGAGTCGTAGCTATGAAAAAGAATATATTTCACTAATTAAAGAGTGAAAATACTCTGAGCTTTCAGAAAAAGAATGCAAGGAGAGTGAGACTTATCCTGGCTTTGTGCAGCAACCCACATTGTTTGTCTGTTGCAATTTTATGATTTTTATCAGTTAGGCAGCCTAGAGTAAGAGATCTTCAACTTTGATTATATTGATTATATGCAGCATAATAGTTCATAATGAAAATTATCATGCATGGGTTCAATCCCTAATTTTCATGTATTCTTGGAGCCTCCAATGAAATGTAAACAATTTTAAAAAACCTAAATGAACATACATATTATAGTTTTTAAAAAATCGTAGAAACTTCAAAATTGAAGTAAGAAGTTAACAATCTGATTTAATTTTTAGAGGATTATTATCTTGATTGTGCTGTAGGTATTTTAATTTTATCATTATGTTTTTATACTTAATGATACAGGAGTGTGCATTCTAGATGTTTTATGTTATTTAAAAAAATAGTGAAGGTCATCTTGTTCCTTGAGATAAGAATTGTGTTTGAAGACTACATAATTTTGCATAGTAAAAGCTTTGTACGCAGTTCTGAAATAAGGTGGTGGTTTTTTACCTAACAGATTTAAAATTTTCATGTTTTTCAAGCAAAAATTTCAATAAAGAATCAGTATTAGATTCGGTGTTAGAAAATACATGAATTTATCTCTAATTTAATAAATTTAGTATTATCTCTAATATATTATATCTCTAATATATTATTTCTAATAAATTTATCTCAGGCACCTTTCCTGTGTCAGAGTCTGCTCCAAGACCAAGTCCTTATCCATGTAAATGGCATTTAGCTTTTAACTGTAGGGGGCTGAGGGTCAGGTCCGTTCTTTCTTTATCTTTTGCATGAGCAAAATTGATTTCCATTAAACTGAATGAGAGCAAGATCAAGTTCTGCATGGTTCCAATACCATAGTTGTTTTTCAAAGTGCTGTAGTTTTACAGGACTTTTGTTCTAAATTCAATGTGTGTGTTTGAGGAAGACTGTGATGTTTCACCACCTTTGATGCTGAAAATCAGCAAAATATCTGCTGTCTTTCACATTAAAAATAAGCTGAGAAAGCGAGTTATTTTTTCAGAGTCTCACGGTTTATTACATTCTCTCTTAAACATTTTTATATGAGTCAATGTCTCTATAATGCTTTTATATTGAGCTTGGGTTTTTTTAATTTCAAAAGGTCGTTGTTGGTGGGCGATATTTATTAGGAAGCTCTGTGTGTGTACATGTGAATGCATGAAGTATGCATTTATTTATATCTCTGTAGAGTGAGGCGGAGGAAGACAGTGTCCCCTTTGTTCCATAAGATCTACTCCTTAAATCGTCTTGCACTTTTAAAATGCTAAGACCAAATATGGAAACTTAGCTCTAAAGAGAAAATGTCCTGGAAAGGTTTGAACTAATGAAAAAGAGTGGGCTTAGTCTCTTAACAAAGTAATTTTCATCACCGTCATGTTGTAATTAGATAATGTGAAAGATTATTTCTAAGCAGAACCGGAATTAGTCATATCAAATCAGCCTAAAATGTGATTTCCTTTCGAAAAGATTATTTCTCTTTTTTTGTGCGTTTCAGAAACATACGCAATAAATATTTAGACTCTTAATTTACTACTCATCAATCTAAGAATTTGATTTGCTATCTTCATCAGAATTAATTTGCTTAATTGTTTTTCCTATCCCATCAATCTCAGTTTTGCACTAACTCGAACAATGACACCTTTTGCTGTTTGCACTTTAGTTCGATTTCTGTTCTAAGTTTATGAACACTAACAGGGATCTGCTAGAATATTCATTAGCTTTGAATTGTGAGCTATGAAAAGGTGCTTTCTTTTACCTTAATGGAAGTGGCTCAGCATGGGGTGGATCAGTAAAGACATTTGATTTTAGGCATCCAACAAATTTGCTTTTTATTTATTGACACATCTTGTCCAAACAGCTCCCTCGCAAGTTAGTGGCGTAATGAAAGAAAGAGTGCTGCAGAGGAGCGTGGAGCTTTCCTGGCAGGAACCAGAACATCCCAATGGAGTCATTACTGAATATGAAATCAAGTATTATGAGAAAGTAAGTGCTAAGATTATCTGTAATATGCAACAATGTGTTGTTTGCTTTGTGTTGGCTTGCTGCGTTCTGGAACAGTGTTAAAGTCATCAGCTATCAACTACCCCATCTCTCCAAAGTCAGTGATTTTGCTTGTTTTTAATAACTAGCTAAATCCTGCAATTATTATTGCTATCATATGTCTCATATATTGTATTTTGGCACATTAAAAATGAAATAAACACTTGAAATCTGTCTTTCTTTCAATATATTTTTTTTAATTGTTATGTTGTACTTGGGTATTTTTACCATTATATTGCTGGTTTTGCATCTATTCTATGCTGTGTTTGAAGCTTGTTTCATTTCCTTCTGTATCAATGTAATTCTAATCTTGAAATGATGTCTCAAGTACAACTCCTGACTGCATTTTGAACTTCCTTGTGAGCTGGGGAGCTTCTACTTGATGTCTAAAAATTTTCAAAGCACTTCCTAGAGTTTTAGGAAATAAATATTCCTTATTTGTCCTTTTAAAAAGGACCAGGAATGTGAAATTTATTTTTCAGTTGTTCTCTCAACACAGTAATGAATTGAAAGCTGCTTTTCAATAGTAGATGAAGTGATCTCTGTTTCTGGTAGAGTGAAATTGCAATCTTACTGATGTCAGCTGGAGTTTTGCCATTCATTTCAGCATGCTAGGGCTTCATTCATGATAACTTTGAAGTACTGCACAATAAAAAAATTCTGACAACCGTAAACTGGATGAAAGCAGAGTGAAGGCAGGTTGTGCAGCTCTACGTTTGTCATGGGACCCAGACTAAGTTTGGCTCCTCCAGATTCCCTGGGAAATTGACTGCATAACGTAATACACTCCTAATTTTATAAAACATTCTGGGAAAAAAAAAAAGAAAAAGAAAAAAATTAAATAAAAAAAAAATAATAAAGGAGCTCCTTTGTGGTCAATCATGAAACATTTCTGCAGGCAAAGTAATAGTACCCCGATATCAAAAAGAGCATGTCATCTTACTAGGTAACACAGAATTAGGTAAATTCAGCCCAGATTGGATGTAATATAAAGTGTCATATTTCATTTTCAGTGCAAATTAGACAAATATACTTATCTAAAGATCTTTATATGATTTGGGAAGGGAATAGATTTTTTATTTGTTGATTCTAACTTCCAGTTTAAGCTGTTCACTCTAATGATTCTTATAACAAAATCTAGCAGATAGGTACAGATAGCTAAATAATTATTTGGAAGAAATTTTACTAATTTTAGCAGATAATTTTTGTTCCTCCAGCATGTGTGTGTATATACACATGCAAATAAAGTCCAAGTATTTTTAAAACTTTACATATTTAGCAAGGGCAAAATTGTCCTCTGAACCAAAAAAAAAAAAAATAGAGAACTAAAATCCTTGGACATTTTAATGTGCAGAGCAGTTTCCAATCTGTTCAAATAAAATAAATAATTTAAATAGGTAGTGTAAGATGACAGAAAAATGACCAAGACACCCAGCTTTTTATATAATGATAGCTTTTAGAATGTGGCTTTTACTGTTTTCCCTATATACTCATTTTATATAACAAGCAGAATTTAATTGCCAGTTTTCTATGTTTGTAAAGAGAAAAAGTGATGTTAAAGCTTTTTGTTTTGTTTTTTTTTAATGGAAGGACATCTTCCAGTATTATACTTAGTACAGTAAAATTAATAAAAGAGAATAAAAAGCTCATTCTAACAGTCACAGATAGACTGGACTATATAACTTTAGCAAAGGCAGTTTTTGAACAAATACTGAAATGGTTGTTTTCCTTACAAAAAAAATGCATTTCAGCTTTAAAATTACTTCAGAATCTTCTTGCTCAGAATGAGAGAGGCTGTTTAAGTTTTGTTCCACTAGTTTAAAAGAAAAGAAAAATAAAAGAATTTGAACTTCCAGCTCCTTTTAGAGCCAAATTAAAGCAAACATTTTTGTCGTTCTGAAATAGTCCGATAAGTGGTTTTTTTCACCTCTCACTTCTGGCTAGGGCTGAAATAGAAACTGCCTGAAATCTCCAAAGTAAGCCTGTCCTGTGAGATTTCTAGCAGAAGTTATTTTTTTGTCATTGTTATTTATTTATTTTTTAATACAAGGACCGTTGGCAATTCAAATAAGCCTCGTTTATGCATCAAAACCCAAATTGAAATTCCACTGTGGCTTACAGTCCTGAACCTGTTTATGGTTTCCTTACACTTGTTTTTCATTTCTCAAGCATTCCTGTTCTTTCTCACATACCAACATACATTCTGCCATGGTCCTCACTTGCAGATGATTTAAATTCTCTTGGAGAAGATATGGCAAATTATTGCTGGCCAAGACTGTGGGCTTGCTCGAGTAACAGACTGGGCAAGAACCAGGAGAAGCCCTTACTGAATCTGAGAAAAGAAACCATGTATGGTCTCTACAGCCCTGTATTTCAGCAAAAGCCTTTGCTGCATTACTGACTGTGGCAGGGAAGGCTCTCCATCACTTTTAGCTGGTGAAGTATTATTGAAATGAGTTACAGATTTATTCGTTCCCTCTGTATCCGTCTCATTAGCACTGCTAAGTACGGCTCATGCTTCTCTGGTCATGTGGTGCATTCAGATGGTTGGTTAATTCATCTCTTCTGCCCTTCAAATCAGGGTTGCATCTGCCACCAAAAATCAACAGGGCTTCACATATCTGTACTGAAACATAATCTGTGTCAGTAAATGTGATGAATAAGTATAGCTTTTTGAATACTCTAATGATCTGTGATACAGCTTTTGTACTATTTGAAAGTGAGTTATTACTCATAGGGTTTGTAATCTTACAGCTTCAAATTTGTGGAGTGTCATACTGAGCTTCTTTCCCTGGGTTCCTCTTTATGCCTTAGAGTCTCAAACTGAGAAAAGACTAAAAGCCAGAGATAAAAATCTGAACTGAAAACTGAGTTAAGGACCTCAGAAATTATGCAAAATCCAGCCAATTATACATTGGTGATATTGTATTTTTTAGAGGTGATGGAAGGGTACAGTGTCAAAGTAATGATGTCAGTTTTCCCATTAATTTCACAATGTCTAGGACTTCATTCATGATAACTTTGAAGTACTCTAGAATTAAAAAATTCTGACAGCTATAAACTGAATTAATGCAGAATGAAGGCAGGTTGTTTATGTTCTGGCCATGAAAGAAAAATTTCCCTATCCTTGAACTATTTAGACCTCACAGATTCCCCTGGAAAGTTGTGGTTGAGTTATTTCTCATCAAAATTTCACAAAATTTAATCAGAGGCAAAAAAGCAATCTTTTTTTGTTTGGATGTTTTCTGAGTAAAAACATGAGCATCCCATTTGAATTTTATGTTACACTTAGAGCTCTTCATTGCATTGACACTGTTTTGTAATACTCCACAGAGTATGCTTTATTTTTGTTGTTGAGGGAAAAGAGCATTCAGCAAATTGAAATAAACTACCCAGGCTGGCTGTCAGTTGCTGTTGTGCAATCATGATAAAATCTTATCTGTAAATGTCATTTAATCTTTTGTCTTATTGTTTCCAGGATCAAAGGGAGAGGACCTATTCAACAGTGAAAACCAAGTCCACTTCAGCTTCCATTAATAACCTAAAGCCAGGAACAGTGTATGTTTTCCAGATTCGCGCTTTTACTGCTGCTGGTTATGGAAATTACAGCCCCAGACTGGATGTTGCCACACTGGAAGAAGCCACAGGTAAGGAATTAGGTTTAGGCCTCTCTAGAGGTAGCAAGGAAAGCAAGAAAGGAAAGAGTTATAAGCAATATAATTACAATTAGAAGAATTTAGTTCTACAAGAAGGTGGATTTTTGTCGTTGTCTTTTGAAGGACGAGCTTCCATAATTTATTTCACCGTATAAGTGAAAATTAGTCCTATAATGGCTGGAGGAGATTTGTTACATATTAGGTTCTTCCCTTTGCTGTCCTTCTAATACACAAAGACTTTTTTTTTTTTTTTTTAATTCAAATGCTCACTTATTTTTCCCCACAAAAGAAGTGAGTAGTGGTGAGCTGAATAACTCAACTAGATTCTTCTGTAACTGGGGAGAGAAGGAAGGAGGAGATTTCAACCCACAGACAAAAAAAGAAAAAAACAAAAAGAAAACCAAAACTAACTTGGTAGTTTCATTTATGTGCATGTCTTCAGCTGTAAGTCCATCTTCAGTGTATTTTCAATTAATTGGCAATTTAATTTAGTAAAGAAATGGAAATATCAAAGATACTAGCATCCTTTCAGGCTCATACAGTAAGTTGTAAGCTGTGTAACAAAAAAACTTCTTCCATCAGTGAGACCTGGTAGCCCTAAGCCCCTTGACAGGAACTGTGTCCCTGGCAGCTCCATCACCCTGCTGCAGATCCAAATTCGGTAACCCTTATTTAGGGCATTTACTTCACATTGACATTGACATCAGGTCAGAGGGATTTGGAGCTGGGAATATAGGAATACATAGCCTATGAGTTCAAAGGGTATGGATGCCATACCCTCTATGCACCCTATGAGCAGTCTGTCTAAGACTGTGTGCAGACACACATTATTGCATCCTATTTATTGCAGCCAGGTGTGTTACCTGACAACTTGTGTTTATTCTTAATATACAGTAGTTAGGTCTTGATTCCACCTTAGTCCCACACAGAATATAAAAACTATAAATAATGAATAGTACCACATATGTAATAGACATAATTGAAACAGTAATTATCATAATAGCATCAGGAAGCTGTTACTACTAATAGTATTAGCTCTGTGTCTAATAGCATGCTTCCCATCTGTAGAAAGAGTCAGTAGCAGAATCCCTATTTTGCAGAATGGGAACCTGAGGTACAGCCAGAAGTAATTTCTTATTTTAAATAGTTTTCTGGAAAACAAATTAGAAGTCTGTCATAATAAGTTTCTGCTAATTAGATAATTTATTGTCCATAGTGGTTTAAAATTAGTGCATCAAAATATTTCTCCAACATTTCCTTAATTATCTGAGTATTTATTACATACTCAATGTAAGCAGACTGGTAGCTGCTAAGTTTAGCAAAGATGATTTCAAAGATAAACAGTTTTGACTGGAGTTTGGTCAACATATGGGAGATTAGGAAATCCTATAATAGATGCATCACTGACCACTCTCCTGTACTCCTTTTCTGACTCAGATGATGAAAAAATGCATATAAACCACAAAGATTCTTGGCCAGGATGCACAGCAGGTTTCTTTTGTCACAGGCCAGCTATATGCTTTGAGATGCCATGAAAAATGTTGTGTGTTTTCATTAAAGAAAATTCTAGAAGTAGCATATTTTCCATTATTTTAAGACAGCATTATAAAATATAATTCCCAGCAAGGATAAACATCCAAAATTTCCCATATACATTCTTCAGAAATAATGAAAATGTTGGTAAAGAGATAGCAGATTCCATCAAACTCTTCTAAAATTGTTTTACATGAAAGTATTTGTTTATTATATTTTATTTATAGTTTTATCAGAACTTACAGGCTCATCAAATTTGTCCATTGTTTGCATTTTAAAGGAAGACCTTTATTGGATTGTTTTTGGGAAATATACCTCAAGGGAAGTACCATACAAGTGAATGCTAAACCATGTTATGCTACAGTTTAGGGGCTTTGGCTTGTCATTATTCCAGTGGATTTCTAAATGCAGCTTTTAAACATGTCAAAGTATTTTAACAAAAAGTTACACACATGTATATTTATGTAAGAATATATATATAATGACCACCACATTCAGTTAGTCATGTTACCTACCTGGATTTGTCCTGGCACTTCCATTGGTTAGTACTGTTTGGTTGGTGCTGTTATTAGCCACTTTTCAATATTTGAGGAACTATATCCATTATATTAATATTATCTGATATATAAAATATACATATATTTTACCTGTATTGGATCGTATCATACATGTTGGGTATTGCATAGATATTTATGGAAAAAATTCAAAGTTATGATGCAAATACGCTTTAGAAAAACAGACTATTTCTATTCTACACTGCGCCACAGATCAACTAATGGCTCTAGTCATACTTTTTGTTGGTTGATCATTAGATGCAGAAGTGCCTCTGGAAAAAAAACCAAATGTATAAAATATCACTTAAGTGTCAATTCTGTCTCTTGGTTCACTGAAGTATTTAAGTCAAGTTAAGTGGTTTGTAGCCAGTGGACCTAAAGATAATCCCCTGCTTTTTGTAATAGAAGCAGATTTTTCACTTACAGAATCACTTAATCAATTACGTTGGAAAAGACCTCTGAGGTCATCGAGTCAAATCTTTGACTTCTTTACAGCTCTCATGGTTAAAGTAGAATCACTTGACAAAACATGGCATGAGGTCTTTGCTTTTTCCTTTTTCCATGAATCAGAGTAAATCAAACAAGATTGAAGCATTATGCATATGTAAAATTGATCTCTAAAGTCTGAAATACCAATACTAAATACTACAAATTTTTATAGAAGGCATAGAGCACAATACTTAAGAAAGTGGTATTTGGCATACATGGATGCAGTTATCATTGAAGCTTTCATGGTAAACTTCGCCAAGAATTCTGTTCCAGAAACCATGCATTTGAAGTGGCTTGCGTAAGAAAAGGTTGTTGGAGCAGCAGCACAGCATTTTCAGCTGATACCCTTTTTTAAATCCTCCAGGGTGTTCAGATATGCATTCCCCATCCCTACAACCATGTATTTTAAAAATAGTTTAAATTTAACTCCTTTAAATTAAGCATTGTGCATTGGATGTGCACATCTCATAGTTCAGATCAGGTGTCAGCTGTAGCCAAATGCCCAGGTACCAGCTCTGTGTTGCACAGTAGCTCCCTGAGCCTGAGCATAATTTAAGCAGAAGTAAGGACTTTCCTGTCCTTTCCTGGTGCTGATTCCCTGTCATCACTGTTGTGACATCACCAGTGACAGGTAGCCATGCATGCACCCCCTGAAAAGACCACCTGCATCCCAAAATCATTCCTCTAAGAACACTCTAGCATCTTTGTTTCTGCCAAGCCACAGGGATCATTCCAGAAGCTGTGTTCTGATTCACCCTTACACCAGCAGACTCAGTTCATCACACAGGAGAAGCAGCAGAGTACCCGAACAGAGGCAGATGTCTTACACTGCTGTCACTGAATTTATACCAGACCATGCCCACAAACAGCCCCCTCCCCTCTTTTTTTAAAGATACAAAAATAAATCATGCATTGCATCCCACCTGTCTTACCAGTTGGCCAGTGTACCATGTCCCCAGCATTTTCCAGAGCCCAAAAAACATCGTCTGCTAGCTTCCAGAATATGCCAGTACCCAAAATCTGTGAGGCACTTACATAGAGCAACCCACTCACATATGTCAGCCTCTATGCACTTATCTTGGCTACTGGGCTAGGTGACAGGCTGGGCTGGGGATTTTTCCAAACTTTTTTGGATGGATAAAGCTTCACACTCTGGCCATTATGACAGGATGCTTGCTTCTTCTTCACTTCCAAGTGAGGTTTGCAGTGAAGTTCATAGAGAGATGGGAGCAGTTTAAGGAAATACTGTATTTTACAGAAATTTGACATTCCATGGGGCTGTCTGTTTTGATGGTCTAGATAAGTTGCCTGAACTGTGTTGTATGACTTATGCCCCTATTCTTATGCACAAGATAGTCACCACTGATTTCTTAAAAGTTGCACAAGTGGAATAGAGGCAAGTCTACAGTAGCATCCTACTGACCTGTGTATCTCAGAAAGTTATAGTTACTTAAACATTATTTTTTATTTAAAGAGTTATAGGAATAGTATGATCTTCCTCATGTGCATTAGAGGGAATATAGAAAAATTACAGGTTTCTTCAGGAAAAAAAAATTAGAGGGGTGTGTGTATGCATGTGTTTCCCTCCAGTGCAGAATATTCTAAATCCATGTAGTATAACAAGGGCTTTGTTATTTTGGGGGGGGAACACTTGGTACAGGTCAGTGTCAATGACAAAATAAATCATTTGATTGTTTCACTTCTTCCAAGAAAAGTCTGGTTCATTTGTTTCTATGGGAACCTCTGAAGTCTGTAACAGGAATCCAGTTCTCTGGAGTTCATAAATCCTGGTGTAGACATTCCTGTTCAGTTACCGGTACCAGAAGTAAACCATATTATCATACCATTAATTTAGTTAATCAGCTATCAGTTTGGTTTCCTTTTTTTCCTTCTCTTTCATCTGTTGGCTGCATTTAAGTTATGGGACAGTTTACATGGCCTCAGGCCTGCTGAAGAGAGATGAGGTTCACCTGTGTAAAAAAGATAAAAGGATTCTAACCCGTGAGTTTGCAAGGCTGATTGACAGGGGTTTAAATTAGGTTTGAAAGGGAAAGGGGGTAAGATCAGGCTCACTAGAGATGAGTCCAGGGGTGGCATGCCAGTGTTGGGGGTGAAATCAACCCAACTGAAGTGCATCTGCACCAATGCACACCACTGTTATATGGGTAACAAACAGGAGGAGATGGAAGGAAATCTTATAGGCACAGAAACAGGCCATCCATAGGCCATGTATGCTGAAAGGTGAGTCAGTGAGGAAGAAAACTGGCATGGCTGAATAGAGAGCTTTCACTGAACTCAGAGAAAAAAAAAAGTTTATGACCTTTGGAGAAAGGAGCAGGTAACTCAGGAAGCATATAAGGATGTTAATAGGTCATGTAGAGAGAAAACCAGGAAGGTGAAAGCTCAGCTAGAACTCAATCTAGGCACTGTTGTGAAAGATAAGGAGTGTTTTTGTAAATAAGTTATTAACAAAAAGAGGGTCAAGGAAAATATCCATCCTTTTCATGATGTTGGAAAAGTGTAACCAAGGATGAGGAAAAGGCTGAGGTCCCAGACAACTGGAGCTTGGCTGATGAGACACCCACCTGTGAGAAGGGTTGGAAGGAGGTTCTGGAGACCTACAGGCTGAGGTCAGCCTGACCTTAGTGCCAGGGAAGGTCATGGATCAGATCATCTTGAGTGTGATCACACAGCACATACAGGACAAATGGATCAGGTACAGCCACTTGGGCTTAGGAAAGGCAGGTCTTGCTTGATCAACCTGATCTCTTTTTATTACCAAATTATCTGCTTAGGGGATGTAGTCCACCTGGACTTCAGTAAAGCCTTCAATACTGGCTCCCACAGCATTCTCCTGGAGAGACAGGCAGCCCATGGCTTAGACAGAGCTTACTCTTTGCTAGTTAAAAAATGACTGTATGGCCGGGCCCAGAGGGTGATACTGAATGGTGCTACATCCAGCTGGTGGATGGTCACTGGTGGGGTTCCCCTAAACCCAGTAATGGGGCTATTCCTGTTTAGTATTACAACTGATGATTTGGACTCCCTCAGCTCTCAGATGACACTAAGTTGGACCAGAGTGTTGATCTGCTGGAGGATAGGAAAGTTTTGTATAGGGATCTGGACAGTCTGAATGGATGGGCCAAAGACAACTGTATGAGGTTTGTAACACAAAATGTGGATTCCTGCACTTGGAGTCACAACAACCTCA